>NW_005054318.1:2593685-2703622 GCF_000277835.1 Geospiza fortis
AAGGAGAGCAAGAGGAAGCTCCAGCTGAAGATCAGCCTTTAAGGGGAAATGTTATGACTCCTGCTCTGAGCAGTGCAAGCATCAAGCATTTCTGAAGAGAAAGGTAAGGCAGGAAACAGTGAAAAGGAGCAATTCCTCTTGTGGCAAGGCTTGTTTAAAGGCAGAATAAGATGAAATGACACCAGCTAGATCCACCAAGTCTTTGTTTTGAGCTGAGAGGTAGATTTTTAATGGGCTGTCTCAAGCAATAAGTTGTGTGTTGGGGTATCTGCAACGCCTTGGCAATCGGAAACTGCTCTGTCTACCCTTGGAGCAACTGCATTCAGGCTGGTTGATGTGTTGCACTAATAGAAAACTGGAATCACAGCAAAGCTCCTGCTGGTGCTCAGGTTTGTCCATGCACTGTGCTGTGGGTGAAATTCCTAAGAAAAATTCTCTATTGCCAGGAGTAGCAGACGGGATCTTAAATGCTTGCAGGTTTTCTTGACATGTGTCTGGATAATTGGAAGTCTTGGTAGGATGATTTTTGAGCTTCCAAAAGAAACCTATGGGTTTTCTGAGAAAGATCTCAATAGCTTTGGCTGCACTGGGGGAAGATCCTGAGCACTGCTCAGAGGCCTCTGGGTGCAGCAGCTCCAAAGGAGCCACCTCTGAGTGAGACCCAGAAGCCTCAGGTACTCTGCAGTCCTGATCCCCTGGCACTCCAAACCCACCACTGAGAATTGCATTTGTCTCAGGGACAAGGAGAAATCAGGTGTCTGTAGTCACACAGGAAATATATGGCAGAACTCAAAATGTCATTTTCCTTCCCAACACCTCAATACTAAACAATAAGTTTTACTATGTTCTGAGGGTGCTTTATGATGATATTTACAGTTATTTGTGGTTTGCTGTCTATCTGGAAAGAAATTAGACGCTACTATTTATAATAAGTAATTTAGGACAGTGATTATTTCTAATATTTTGCTCAGTTCTAAATATGATAATATTAATAGGTATTCATTCTTTGTAAATAAGGAAAGCTTCGTCATTATACTGTTGTTTTAAATAAAGGCTCAGCAAATGTGGATGCAATCCGCTATCTGACAAAGACCAACAGCCTGATTAGGCAGCAATGTTAAATTTAAAGCCAGGCAGGGATGTTTGACTTTATATGGGTTTTAGATGCATCTGCATCTCTGGAGAGAAGGGCAAGAGGCCTGGGACTGAGAGCAGTAAATCTTTAATTAAAGAACTGCTAACCATGCCTACTACATTTATAAATAACAAAACATTTATCAGAGCTTTTATCTTTTCTTGCAATCATCAGGCCGTACTAGATGTTGACAAAGTCAATGATTTATGCCTCAGATTTTTTTTCATTACCAAATACCAAAGATGTTATTATCAGTGAAATCTTCTGCAACCTAAATCTTGGGGCTTTTGTTGCTCTGCCTAAGGAATATTGTGAGCCTTTCTCACAAGTCATTTTGGATTATGTTGGCCCAACAGAAAAGATTAAGGCTGCATAATGAAGTTGTATCCAAATGGAAATGTTGAGTGGTTTTCCTTAAAAGGATCAGTGGTTTAAAAAAAAAGATAAAAAGGAAAAAAATAGGAATGTTTTAATTAGTTTTAAAAATTAAGATACCAACTGTCAAATACTAGATTTTTTCATTATATTATAATTAAATATCTGCAAACATTTTTTTTTCATTTCATAGCTGGTGGAAGATTCTGACATACATATATACATACACACACATACATACATACATATATATGTACACATGCATATATGTTAGATATAAAGCCACATACACATCCTAAAATGTTTGTCATCACATTTTGTGGGCTGCATGGATACAAAATTTCTATATTCACTTTATTATTATGTAGTGCACTTAATGTTCATCATTACAGTGAGTTTGCCAGTAGTTCGAATACTGAATGCTTATGAAGAGAAATTATGGAATAGTAAATTGGCTGTTTTTCTGTTTGCAGCCTTTCCCCCTTTATCAAAACAAAGTTCAGAGAGGACATTTGCTATTCTGCACTTGTACTCTCTTGCCTTGACTATCCTGTCAAGAGCCAACTCTTGGGCTCATTCAGGAAGTTTCAATGTTTTTAATGCAACCACAATGTGCAGTTGGCCAGATCCTTCAGGGAATGAGAGGGCAGGTAGTATCTGACATGTTTTCCAGATACTTCAACAAGTTTGAAGTTCGTCAGACCCAAGAGCATCCAGTCTGTAAGTTAATCACCGATATGTCCTCAGCTGTTGGTGAAAACAAAAATCTGTTGTAAATTAAAGTACTTTTTTCAATAGCTTTACGTGACTTTGCTGCTATTCAGACTGTCTCTGATGTGAGTGCTCATGTTGAGCTTTAGAGTATACTTTTGTGTATGTTTGAAACTGATTGTTTCATTTGACTTTCATTATATCTGACAGGGAAATAAATGGCTGTTTTATCAAAGCCTGTGAATTCAGCATTTTTTCCCAATTTTAAAACAGGCAATAACAAACCAGCTGAGATGTCAAACTAAACTTGCTTTATCCTGATACTTTTTTTTCTTTGAGAGGGTGGAGTGAGGTGAAGAGAACATGAGTTACAGTTGATTTTTCTATTTTACACTATGTTAAACTCTCAGTAACCCCTAAGAAAGAAAAATGTGTATTTTCAATTGTACATTCAGAAGTGAATGTCTTGGATATACATGAAAAATACAAATGAGCTGCAGAGAAGGGAATATATATCTGCCCTTTCTTATTGTAACTTTGAGTATCTTAGAAAAAGACAAATTAGTAAGAAAAATGAACAATGGGAATGTGGAAAGAGAATTTTCTTGCTATGCTTTCTAATAATTTCTAACTTTTTGTGTGTTTTTATTTCTTCTTTCCCTTTTGGTACCTTTCATATAGGATAGTTGTTTTAAGCCCTGATGGCAACAAAGCACCATACAGCAGCTTCCTCACTTCCACCCCACCCCAGCTGGATGAAGAATTAAAAACAAAATTTGTGGCTCAAGATAAGAGCAGTTTAATAATTGCAAACAAAGTAAAATATAACAACAGCAACAACAGGTATTTTAAGGAAAAGATTGATTTGTTAATACAGTATGCTATGCTTTTTTGAGTGAATGACCAATATAAAAATGAAATCAAATTGATGTGATTTGAGTTATCGTTTGGAAATACTATTGTCACAGACATATACCCTGTCTTAATCGGAGCACTATGTAGAACAAAAAGAGTTCACTGATCCTTGGAAAAATGTCCATGATGGTAGGACAACAAGCAAAATAAACACTCTTGAGATGAAGGAAAAGATGTATCAGGGACAAGGAATATCTCTATACACTGCTTTCCTATTTACGCTGACATTACTTGTGGAGGACAGATTCATGGAGAAATCTGAAGGATTATCAGAAGATTTTAACTGAGATAGTGCATACATTATGAGATGAGAGAAGTCATGAATATGTTTGTGGGAATGAAGGCTGACCTCTCGGTAGCACTGCAAAAATTGCAGGCATGAGAAAAGCTTTTAAATGGTTTCTGCTCAAAATTAAAGAGATGTAGAGCCCTTGAGAGAATAAATAGCACAATAAGAATCAAAGCAAGGGTGCTTCCTTCAACCAATATATTTGTGTGTATCAGTCCTGGCTTCTCGGCCTCAGACCCTAAATGAACAAATGGTTGAATAGTGTTTCTCTGCTACATGGAAGAGCTGAGAGAATAAGCGAGCACTAACACTGCACAGTGATGCCAGCACCAGTTCATGCTGACTTTACCAAATTAGGGGCATGGTGCCTGGTCATCATTCACCCACATGGTTACATTTCAGAACCATTTTGTTGCAAATCAACTAAACATTTTCCAGAACAATTCCTGGACATTGTGTGGGAGTTAAACCTGGCCCAGACAGAATCCTGCATAAGCAGTTTGGATGCAGCCACTCTCTTTGGACAGCATGTTTAAGAGTGTGGCTGTGGCAGGACAGTGCCAGCTGGCCTCAGGGCTGGAGAACATTGACCTGGCAGAGGAAAGAGCTCTGCTCTAGTTTAGTACCTGCATGCAGCACTGGGGGGCCATGATCACCACCTGCCTAACTTACCCTGGCGCACTGAGCATTTGGGGGAAACACTGAGCTCAGTTTAAGGCAAAAAAAACCCCAAACCTGCTCAGTTAGGCAGAAAAATCAAGATCATCTGACTCCTTATGCAACCCCTTGGCATACCACCAAAATGCAGGTTAGAAGGACCACATACCTGAGTCACCTTAGCAAAGGAGCACTGCAGCCCTGAATACAACCCAATACAGCATTAAGCTGTCTGCTCAGTCTTTCACATTTTCTGTGATTACTCTACAGAATTATCTCTACTATTGTCCCATACTGGGTTTGATTTCTCCCTCTCCTTTATAGAATCATCAAGGACTGCACTATTAACACAAATAATAGGTGTCAAGACTGAGGAGTAAGGAGGACTGAAACACAACACAGAATGACTCTGTACCTTCATCTCTACACTACACTGGGACATAATTGCCTCTCAGATTGTTGTGTAACATAATGCACACGATACCTGAGGGGCTAAGGAAACAGCGTCCCTGAAAGACCATTACTTTGCCAGACAGGTGCCCTTGGGGTTGTCTCCCCTTGGTCTTCCTCTCCCCCACTCTCTCTTTAGATCCAGAACAGTCCTTCTGGGCATCTTAATGTTCTGGATCAACATGAATGATATCTTATTCCAAACTGGCTCATTTGTAGGCAAAGTGCTAATTGGATTGACTTACTGGAGAATTACAGACTTATGTTGATTTCTCCTTGACTTTCCAGAGAATAAAGGCTATGGGAATGACTTAAGCAGGTGACCTTGAGAAGAGCATGATGACATTATCACCTATACTTGATGCAAACTGGGTTCAGAATATTTTGGATTTGTCCACTCATTTTCATCCTTTGTGTCTCATGTCCCTAGGAAGAGGCCTGCAAGGACTTCTCTGGAATACTTCAAGTCCAGCTCATTCAATGGGCTAGCTCAAAGACAGAATAGATGCCAAGCAACAGGAGCATGTCTAGGCAAGCATGTGCCTGAGCAAAAGGTTTAACAAAACTCCCTATACTTGCTTTTCTTTTGGACACGCATTTTAGAGAATGGTGTGTTTATTGTTTGGAGGTTTTTTATTCATGTCAGTTGTGTGAACTACCCAGACAGACAGACAGAAATCCTAAATTAGAGTCAACATAAACTGTTTGATCAGGCTGTAAAATCTGTGCTGGAGGTCTCAGTTCAATGGGCTTCTGTGATGGCCAGTGAGGGACAGGATTTGTAATGGAAGAATTCCTGAGGTCTGGGACAGCCACCACCTCGGTCCCTGTTGTATCCCTAAATTGAACTTCTGTTTAGTGCTGCTGGTGGATTCTGAAGTACCATTGTGAATCCAGGTCTTCCAAAGCTGTCCACTGGATTCTATCTCTTGCCCACAGGCTAGAGTAACCAGGGAAGAACAGTATTTGTCTTGGACAATTGCAACAGCTTCCATGGTTGCTGGGGCAACATGCTGTCACTTAACATCCCACAATTTTGCCTCTGATTGAACGATCTAAGAATAGCTTTTAGTTGCAAAATCTCTTCCTCCACAACTTCTACTGCACACAGGCCTGAGGAGGATTCTCTGCCTCTCCTGACAGCTTGAGTCACATACTTGGATCCTGGTTCTTATTCCAGGCCAGGCCTTTGGGCTTCCTTCAAGGCAGCGAGTCTTTATAACCTTGGCTCATGAAAGGAATCTACAGGATAAATCCATGTATATGTGTTTCTTGAGAGCAGATTCCTGAAGAATCAGAGAGGTGCAGCATCTGGACCAGGCAGAGAGCTTGCTCAGCAGAGCCCAGCAGACTGCACCAGCTGCCTGGGTGTCTACAAGCTGCCAAATTACAAGACACCAGTCCAGAAATCTGACACTGAAAGATCTAGCCCCTTTTTTGTATTTACGGTATTCCCCCAGCTGTTTTTCCCCCTTATGTTACTCTATGTACAAATGTGTGACCTGAGCTTATGAGTCTCGTGTAACGATGAGGGTAAAAAAGAGAATTGTTAGCTGGGACATTCGAGAGCAGAGTGCTCATGTGCTTCACTGGAACTGTTTCAAAAGTGTGTAGAAATGGAAGACAGACACCTTAGGAAGCAGAAGTTTAGGTTAAACCTCTCTCTGCACGAATTTTAAATAAATATTTGTCAGCTGGCACTCCTCCTTCTGAACATCTTTCATTTTGAATAAATGCTGAGGAAGAGGAGGAGACAGGCAGAAAAACAGGGGTTGACTGGTAGAAAACACACTTATCAAGGGTGTGGGAAACCAAGGCTGGAAGGCTCATAGATCTAACTGAGTTAAAAAGATGTGAACAGCATTGGCAAGAGCAGCTGAACACGTAAAACCAGACCTCAGTGGGTTATGAGGGCCAGAAGACAGACTGGCAGCTAGGCAGTGTTTGAAAGAGGGTAAATCTTCAGACACCAGTACAGCGTGCATTTCACAGATGAATTAGAAATGGGCTGTGGGAGGCTGTAGCAGTAAGAAGAGTGTGAGCTGAAGGCATAAAAGTCTCTGTGAGAAATTTTCTTCACTTTAACTGTTATTTTTATTGCATGTCTTGAATAAAGAGAATTGGGTGAAGAGTATGCTGGAAAACAAATGAGCACTGAGCGTGGGGAACAGCTGGAGTATTTCTGACATACACTTCTTTTACTTGCCACCCTATTTATGGGGCTGTAGGAATGTGGAGGGGAAAAAAGTTTACAGCTTTAATATTTCTTGTGAGCAAAATCCATACAGGATCCATATTGGAATGTGAGTGCAGAGAACAAAAGGATGTGTCTCTGTGCCAGTGTGTGATTAACTTGAGTGCAAGGTTTGTCTATACTATGATTTAAAGTTGCTGGACTCTTTTCCTTAAGTGTTCCTTACATACAGATGTTCATAAAGCCTTTCCACCCCAAACATTAAATACAACTTCTAGAGGAAAAATAACTTAGCATTTATTCAAATGGATTGGGGTTTTGTTTTTAAAAAGTAAATATTTATTTAATTTTGTTATTTAGTCTTATAGCCAAAATCAACAGACTGTCTGTTAGAAATAGTATTCCAGGTACAAGTAGTTTTTCTTCTGGCATATAACCAAATATTTGGCAGAATGAAGACTTGTCCTGCCATGTTTAGTTGAACAATGGAGGTAGAAACATTTCCTTGATATCAGTGGAAATGAGGGGAGCAGAAAAACACAGAGATTTTTGATCACAGACTTCTGTGGGATAATATGCAAATCATCTTCAAGTCCATGCTGCCTTTCAAGGATATTTACAGCTTGGTTCATGCTGAGACCATATGTCTGAGTTTCATCAGAGAGGAGGTTTGCCCTGGGTTAGAGACAGGAGAAAGGTGGGCATTGCTGAGGATGCAGGTGGGGGGAAAATCCAGATTTGGCTCAATATCTCACCTTTCTCCCTGTGTCTGATAGGGAATCACCAAATAGGAGGAAATCTGGTGCACTGTGAAGGTACCTCATGAGGCACAGGGCTTGGGGAATACAAGCTCTACCTCAGAGCACTGAAGATATGAAGACCTCATGGTTAAACAAAGCCTGTTGTGATGCGCATGGGAGCTACGAGAGATTTGGGTGAGGAATGTCTAAATGAAAGATTGAGCTGGCAGCAGAATAACAATTAGTGTAGTTTCTTGAAAGAGAGTCCCTCACCCACTTTGCACTGTGGGCCTTCAAAGGACAGGTATGCACCTCCTAATCAAGCTCACCAGAGCCACAAAATGAGTAAACACAAGAAATTCTACCTTCATGAGAAAATTGCATGTTTGAGCCCTCATCATTGCCATCATAAGGGGGTGCTGATCTAAGGAAATTCAGTGATAAAAACTTTAGCTTGCCATAAGAATTTGGTTGTATTAAATAGTCAGGTCCTGCTTTGATGTGATAACTAGCTATAGAAAAAATTCAAATTACTTCTATAAGGAAAGTTTGTGATCAGCTACAAAAATGAATTCAGACTGTTAGAGATTTTTTTCATTTACTGTTCTTGAGTATTTGTGCAGTCAAAGATCTATGAAAAACTAGAATCTGTCCAGAAGCCACACTTCATTTGTTCAAGAGAGAAATTTCGTTTAGGGATGAAATTGGTATAATTCTGAAGCACGGAAGCCAATAGTAATTTTGCAGATGATTTGTATGGGAACATGACGAGGTCTTTCCCAAAGACATAGTGTACAATTTTGTGGTAGAATAATCATGGAAAAGACAAATCAAAAAGTTAAAGTAGTACTTTCCTTAAGTCAAGTAATTAACCCATAACTCTTTGAACAAATCATAGGTCAGATTGCAGAGATAATTTTTAAGAGCTAATAATTTAGGATAGATTCTATAATTTGATTGGATAGCATCAATCTTTTAACACCAAATGTTTGATTGAAATGATTTACAGACAATTTTTTCCTAGCTTTATAACTGATACATCATCACACAATATAAATAATGATATTTAATGCAAATGTACAATCATTTATTGGATAACATACTTCCAATACTAGCACAGTATTTTAGAATGCAAGTAATAGGATTTGATAAAATAATAGTACAGCAGTTGTGATGTTTTTGTATAGTTAGGAGTACCTTTATTCTTTAATACAATTAATTTTACTCTTTATTTGCTCTTGGGATAAAACATTTACAGTCAGAATTGAAGATTAATGTAGGATAATAACACAAAATGGGGGTACAATATGGTATCAGTTTGTGTAATGGCATGTTACATGCAGCTGTTTTGAATTATATTACCTTTTTATTGATGTGTCCAGAATTTTTTTTACAGCTTAAGCATATGGGGGCTTTTAAACCTACCAAGTATAGCAAATTGCAGATGAATTGGTCCATGAGGATGGTTTAAAAAAAAAGTCTCTTAAGGTATATTGTTGAAATTACAACATGAAAAAAGCAGAGGTACTGGAGGAAACTTTGACCTACTGGAATTCCGTTTAAACTACTGTAACAGTAGTCATACTGTGCAGTCAGTCTATTGCAGCATTTGCTTTTTGATGAGACTTTTACTTAGACTACTTAGACAATGCTAAGAAATAAGTGCATTAATAGCTATTTAATGTTTCAAACAATAATTCTGGCTTTGTCTTCCACGCTAAAAATTATGAATTTTTAACTTGGATTAGCTAAAATATACATACAGCCCTGCAGTAAAAGTGAGTATTAAAGACAGGGTACTGACTGAGAGGTAAATACAAATGGTCTGGTAAACTTTTCCATAACATTTAGAAGTAAATCAGATGCGTCTTACCTTGATTGTGTCAAAATGGTGAGTTGCCATTTGTTGCATTGAGATGTGGCTGTATTCCTGCACTAATAAAAGCAAATCCTTGCATAAGGCATTCTGACTTGCCTTCCAAACTGGAAGCCTGCCCACTAAAATGCTGTAGTTATAGTTATAGAACCATATAATTTACCTTAATTGGTTTTCCTTTCTGGATTTTAGTGGCAGCTGCTGTTTTCCTGAAGTTTCATTTTCTATAGAAATTATGGTGTTCTATAATGTACTATATAAATAAGATGTACAGTATCAGTAGAAGAAATGCAAAGTTCCAGACATTTATTTTCAGCACAAGTCAAAACTGATTTGTAGAGGGTCACAGATAATCCTTTACTTTACTACCAGTCCCGCTTCAGGAAGTATTATAGGTGCCTTGATATTTATGTCATCACTATATTGGTTATTGATGCTACAGGATTAGAAATTTCTGAGGGTTCCCTTCCTTTATGCACAAGGGTAATACATTTAGAACATGAATAAAGGTGACACCTAAATTAATATGACATGAAGCAATTTAATTTCACATTTTTACATTTTAAAGATAAATATATGCCTCATTTTACGGATGTAGAAGTCTACATTTCACAGGTCATTTCTAGATTTTTAAAAATAAAGAATAATGCAATATTTGTTTCTCAATCAGTTTGCATTACTCTGATGCAGCAAGCTTCAGGAAAAACTGTTTTGAACTTCTCTGAGATGTTGCACAGCCAAGTGATGCATGATCTAAAACAGGCCAACACATACAGGGCCATGCTCTTGTTACCAGGGATATGCTAAGCCCTGCTTTAATGGTTGATTGCATGACTACCACGTTCCATTTGGAAGTCTCCAATTGCTGCCTGATTTCCAAATAGACAATAGAAGGAAGAAAGAGAGAAAAATTCTGTCTGAAAGGTTTAATAAAAAGCAAGGTAAAAATGCCCTGCGGTCAGAGAATGAGCATCAATATGAAGTTTGCTTTAGCTCTGAACAAATTATTCCTGTTTGAAAATACAGGTAGTGATCTGCAGCTCTGTGGGAAATATAGAACCATACTCACTCAATTTGGTGTGTACAATTTTTAATGTACAGATATTGAATGTTTTTGTCCTGATGATCTTGATTGTCCAAAAACTCTTGCATAAGACAAATTGGAAAAATGGTCTACACCAGTTATTCCATTTCAACTTCAGGGAAAATCAATCACTGGGAAGGACAGGAAAACCAGAAGCACAAGGATTTATCATGGCAGAACATAAGTCACAAAGGTATGATTCTTGTTATTCTGTAAGTTATTTGCAAAATCAAGAATCAGAAGTTGTTTTAAAGAGAATATATATTGAGAAGTACCTCTATATATCTTTGGTTTTGAACAGTAGGAGTGGCATTTATATTTATTGTTCTGTGACTCCACTTCTGTGCTGCAGTAATACCATTATTTCAAGTGAGTGAAAAACTACAGTGACCAAGGGACAGAACAAATCTGATGATTGCATGAAGCTGAACAGACTAAAGCTCTGAGACATCCATTCTCTTCACCTGCTGAGATAGGCACTGTGTCAAAAGACACTTGATGGGCATCCTTAGATACTTGAAATACTTGCTGCTTTCCCTAAGCTCAACTTCTACTTAAATTATATCTGTGGATGGAGATGTAGCCATATATTTCCATATATCTCTTACAGAGGAAGTGTATGATATAGATGGGGTGAAACTCACTTTAAAAGTTCTTTTCTCGCTTTGTGAATTATAGAAAAGGACTTAGATTTCTAATCTAGAATAGATGAGAATAAATGCTTTTAGATATTTAAAGATATGTAAGAAAAGTCTAGGTTCTCCCCCCAAGAAGAGAAAACACAGTACAATTACAGGACAGTGTAAAATTGGCAGTATAATCTGTCCAGGCTTTTGTTAATCTAGACTATCCCATTATGTCCACTATGTAACCTTACTGAGAATCAGATTTATCAAGAAGATACCTTTAAAAAAAAAAAAAAAAAGGTTTTACTTAGTATGCAAGTAGATCTTTCTTTGGAATGGAATGAATGCTTTAAAGGAAAAATTTTATTTCTATGTTTATTAGCCATCACCTACTGTATCTTCTGAGTGCTAAAATTCCAATCAAAGCAGGGCACACAGAGCCTTTCTCAATAAGGCTCCTTGGGTTGTTAATTTTCGTATCATATAACCATATTCACTGTAGGTAGAGTATCTCAAGGATATCTGTGCCCCTCCTAGTTATACATAGCAGATAAGAATGACCTGGAAGGCAATGTGGACAGCTAAATTTATGAAGACCACTATCTGACTGTAAAACATCTGTCTGAGGACCCCGCCAAAAACCCACTGTTGGCTGGCTGGCTGGCAATTACACACAAACATGTTGTACCTGGATGTCAAATACAAACCAGCTGCAAGATCCCTGTGCTGATTCATCTGCCGAGCACACCACCAGCCATTCACTTGACTTATGATGAGATAGAGTTGAGCTGCGTGATGGAAGAACACGAACAGTAAATCGGCTGCCAGTCAGCTATGCCTTTAACTGCATGAATCTCTTTGGATAACACAACCACATGTGCTGCTATTGAGCTATTACCTACCCACAGGACCTTCAAAAGGCTGAAGGAAATAAACTACTGAAATGGGGGCTTGTCTTTCACACAGTTAACTGATCAGAAATTAGCTTTTCAAAGGATAAAAAAAAGCATGTGTTTGCAGCAATATTTACAGACATCTGCACCATTTTAGCGATAACCATTGCATCTGTTTGTGTTGGCAAACCCAGACATGTCTTGGTCTGAGCTCTTCTGGATGGCAGTGTAAATCCTGCTGGGCTCTTCACCTCCATGGGCTTAGAGGATCACAAATCACAGGTCAGAGCAGAGGTCAAAGCCACACTATTTCTGAGGTCTTAAACTGAGAACCTCAAAATCTCTAGTCCTGAACCATGTTCAAGTTATTCCATGGTAAAAGTTTGGGAAAATGCTTTTTCCACCTTTCTTGTGCTCAAATATTAATCCATTTCTAACTAGAACCTATGAATTAGGTAACCATATTCCACTAGAACTCAATACAGTAACCCTCAGCTCAAAAGAGCTGTCAGTGACTCCAGGCGAGGGTGAGAATGGAAACCATTAAACCATACCTTTTATTGCTAAAAGTTGTGGAATAAAAATGCAATATAATTATGTCTGCTCTAAAGGAAGCCATCTGTCCAGTTTCTCTTGTACTAAGCTACACTGATGGTGCTCAGAAACCAGTCTGTATTGTATTTACATATCACGGGATCCTTGTTATCTTCAAAGGATTTGGGTTTATGCCCTGAAAGTCCTGATCTATAGAACCTTTGCTATTTCCTTTGGGACACAACTCTTCTACTAAACAGAAAATGTTATCAGGAAGTTCTTTTCCTTTCACTCATCTTCCTCTTAAATTTTACATTTTTTAAAAACTAGCCTGTTTTGGGGGAGTTTTTTTTGTTTGTTTGGTTTGGTTTCAGGTTTTTATTACTCTACTAAATAACTCCTATTTCATTAACTATGCTCATCCTTGGAATGGACTCTTCAGCTACTGCTTCCCTTAGCTATATATGTTAGAATTCTTAATATTTAAAAGGCTAACTTTTCTTTCCCACCCTCCCCTTAATTTTCACATTGTGTCTCTTTATACCACCAGGCTAAAGCCAGGGCTGAAACAAGAATTGTTGAAATACCACGAGTATTTACGATGTCTGGAACTTTCTGAAATACTGTGAGAAAGCCCATTCTTGTGAGACTTCCAGCTCAGTCTTAAGATTCAGATAAGATCAGGATAACAATCCAAATTTTTTAGTGATATTTATCCATATCTTCTGAGATTTCTTCATCCCTATTAAAAAGAAATATATATTACATAGTATATGCATCACTCTGATGCATTTTGTCCTCCCATACTTTTTCATCCTATATCCCATTCAGTTGAGTTCAATGTCCTTTAGCATCATTAATAAATTGAGATAGATTTAGCCTGTTGTTCTTGATTCCAAGATAACAAAACACACAAAAAATTGTGAGACCATATTCAGACTCAGAAGACATTCACTTTAGTTTCTGAGGTGACAAGCAAGTCACTGTCTCCACGGTCCCACCCTGGTTTCCTACTCAATTCACACTCTTGCACAGCTTCTTCCATAGCTCTGATGTCTAAACTTCCCCTGCTTAGTTACAGAACAGAATTTGGCCCATAGAATTCATATCTATCAAATTTTGGCAGAAGAACCAGCAAAAAAGATGTTTTTTATAAAAAAATGCAGCCCAAAATGAGCACCACCACGCAGCATTCTATCTCCCAAGTAACCCAATCTACAGTGAAGAGGTTGTGATCATCTTCCATTCTTCCCCACTGCACACATCTGGACAAGCAATTATGAAAATCAAAATCATATAAAAGTCCACATTTTCTGCCTGCTTAAGCTGTCACATCTCAACATTGTGATGTCTGGCACCAAATAAATGTCAGATGCAATTGACAATGTAGGTGCATTCATGAAAAACACCTTAGTCTACTGACATTTTGAGGGGAAAAAGCTTCATTTTGGAAGACGAGAATTTCGGGATGACTGACAACTAAATAAAATTATGTTTCATCTGCATTTGCCAGCATCACTATGCCAGTCTCCTGTGGGGAGCTTGTCTGGTTGCTTTCCCTTTGGCTCTTACAAGCATTCTTTTGAAACTATACACTTTTAGAAACCTGAATGTCTAATGATCTCCACTACTTATTCTTGGCAGTTTCTCTTTGTGATGAAGAAAAAGGGGGGAAATTAGCATATTAAGTATCTTTTTGTGTCTTGTTCCATTGCAATACATTACACTCTCTCTTATCTTCCAAAGTTGGTAGGAACTCTATTCCCTGTATTCTTATTCAGCTGCTAAAAATTATTAGAAGGCCCTAACCTTTGTATACAGTGATACCTTTCCACTGATTTTCATTGAAACAGATTGGTCCTCATAAAGATAATTAAGCAGAAAACCTGGGTCAAATTCTAGCAGCAATTTTTTTTTCCAGTAGTACATTATACGTTTGTCTGGTCTCAATAGCATCCAACAGATTTTGAATATTAGGTGATGAAGGCAGGACTTCAAAATGTTTGAGTGTTCATCTCAGAAAAACACTCAGAAATGTCTGCCTGGCATATCTGCTAAGTCTATAAAATAACACAAGTAGAAATTTAATGTCAGCACCGTTAACATGAGATCTCTGGTATATTGAAATTCTCACTGGATCTATGCAGCTCTTTTTTTCTCTTCTTTCCATGCCTTTTCTTTGCCTCATGTTGGATTTAGAAATTTGCAGCTGTTTTTTGGGTGAAGGCAGATGAGAGGAAGATATTTCTTTCTAGGCTTGATCCTCAAATCTCAGGCCAGACTGTGATCCTCAAATCTGTATAAGAAGAATCCTTTCTTTAAAATTCCCATTCATACTGAGAAAAAGAAGAATTTACCATTTCCGCAGAACTTTTCTTTTTCTCAGAAACACTTTGGTGTAGGCTCTTCATAGGTTATCTTCTTATCATGAGACAACACATTAATGCACTAATTTTTATGTGCACCAACCAATTTTGGCATTAACATTTTCCTAAGGTCCAAAACCAATTTATGTCCAAAAAAAGTCCTTTGTAGTTCAGCTCCACAAGAAGCACATGGTTTACATATCAAGTCTTTCTTAAAGGTGATTTTTCTCATATGTTCAAAAGCATGGCTTGGACCACATCTTCAGAGAACAATTTAGATCCTATTAATAATGAAGAAAACACAAAAAGCTTTCTCAATAAGAAAAATGCAGCAGACACATCATGTACACTCCTCCAAAGTGTGGATAGGCCCTTTATTCACCAGCCTGTTGTGAAGTTTCTATATCATGCTGCTGCTTTGTCTCGGTTTTATCTTTCCACTCTTTATCCACCGTTTTTTGGGACATAAAACTGCCCAGCCAGTACAGCTGGAGACAAGGGCTGGATCCAGGTGAGAGAAAAGTCATTCAAAATCCTGCTGGAGACTGCTTCAAAGGACTTCATAGGAGCAGGAGCATTAATAGGCCACTTCCAGTGGGACAGTGAAAGCTTAGCAAATTTAAATGGGTTCACAGTTTCCAGAAATTGCTTCCCTTTGCCATAAATCATTTAATGACATAGACACAGGTCCTGATTTAAAGGATGTTTTCTTTTTATTTGTCTGAGGTTGCCAGTGTGTCTTTACTTAAGGATGAAAATGTATTTGGTTTTGTACTAATTCAGAACAAATACAAAAAGAGACAGTTCTTCTACAGCTGTGATAAAAACCATGTAACATATTACATAAGAGAAATTGTACAAGTAGATGCAGAGATCAAAAGCTCATTAGTAATCTAACAATCAATTAGTTAATCACTATTATTTGTGTGAGAAAGGGGTTCAAAGTCCTCTGTCAGACCATAAATATATATATTTATGCATGCATATTTTTAAGGATATGAGTAAATACAGTCCATGATCCAAAGAAAAACACAGAATTATGTATATAAAGTAATAGTAAGGAAAAAGAGAAGAATTATAGGAATAGCAAAATCCCCAGGCACCGTGGGGAAAGCATTTAATATTTAGTTGTTCTGATTGACTGCATGCCCATGGGTGAGCCAGTTCTGTTCAGCTTAGGCAATCAGGGCAGGTCAGCTACAAGTGAAGGAGCAAACCCACAAGCACATTATGCTAACCAAAATGGGCACTAATGTTAGGTGTCATACAGAATTCCTAGTATTCCAATGAAATCTTAATTAGAAAAATGTATTCATTTGATTTCACTAATTTTCTGACATACCTTTGTGCCAAAGTATTATCTTTTAAATGCTTTTCATTATTCAGAATTGTCTTTTCCTTTATCCACAAGTGAATTGACACAATCTTGGTATCAGCTGGATAGCTCAACATCTTCTGATCTGCTGAAAGAATGAGCAATTTGAAATAATCAGCCAATATTTTTGACCTGATTTCCAAAGAGGAGCAGTGAGCTGGATGTGCCATGAGGGAACTCTTTTTCAATTCAGGAGTCTTGTTCAGGGATGACTTCTACATAGGCTATAGAGTTCTTTAGCAGAGACTGAAAATAACAATTCCCCAAGAAAAAAATTCTATTTCTGCTTTTACAATTTTAAAGTGTAGCTTCATGTTTCACAGTTCACCTTTATTCCAACTCCTCTATTTCACATGCTTCAGTTTAAGGATAATTAAGTAAAGGTCTACAGTATGGAACCACTCAAAAATTGAATACACACATTAAATCCTGTCTGAGGGGCCTTCAAAAGTAATCTACACATCAAATTCTACATAAAGTTCAAACACACACCTTAAATTCTGACTACATAAAACTCTGTATATGTGCCCATATGCATTGGGTACACAGAGTAAAGGGTTTCTAATATATGGATGCCTCTCCTCTACTCAGAAACTTCCATATAAAACAGGGCAATAGCAAGGCCTCTAAAGGGTTTCTTGGACACTTGCTCTTCTTCCTTACTAGGATATAGAATTCTCTGTCGGAATTGGATTTAAAAAAATAAAAAAGTATAGTGGATATATGATTTATACTGTGCGCATAGAACTGGTTGTAGCAAAATTGTTATCAAAGAGGAAGGGATTGCAGGTTTGGGGGGTTTTTTTGTTTTTTTTGTTTTTTTTTTACTGAAAGGCACTCATCCTACAACCAATTAATCTTCTCTGGAAGTTCATGCAGCTGCCAGATACACTCAGATGAGCGTGCTCTCTCCTCTGGTCTCCTATGGCTCCTCCTGGCTCCTTTTTGCGCCTGGGCTCTGACAGGAACAGCCTTGGCAGGTCCTTGATGAAAATGCAGCCTTAAAGGAAGCTTAGACCTGGTTCATTACTAGCCTTGAAGGAAAGAAAGTTACATCTGGAAATTGCAGAAAGGCTGTAATTCACACAAGATAAAGTTGGATATATAACATAAATAGAATTGGAAAGTTTGTGTTGTTTCAACAGATTGGTCTGTTAATGTATGACCTGGTGTAGCCAGCTGTATTTAAATATATACACACACACATGTATACACACAGATATGTATATAGTTGTAGACATTACAAATCTTAGAATGACAGAGTCAATCTTGGAAGTGAAATTCAAATTAAAAAGACACACTTTTGTCTGGTTCCTCACTGAAAAATATAAAGAAAAATAGCCTTCTAAAGTAATAAGTCTTTCCCTGTTACTTATTAGTAACTATATCATTTTATCACTATTCCTCTTTATTCACTACATAAATGTCCTCATTAGATATTGACTCTAATAATGTTTGGAAGCCTGGAAGGAGAAATTTCTGACCTTGAGGAACTGAGAGTTCCAGAAAGATTATTAAATTTTGAGAACAAAATCATTTACAAAGTAATGTTACGGTTGTGTGTAAAATGTTCTTTTATAGTCCATCTGAACACTAACACCTCATTTGCCAGCACAGTCCCTGAAAAACTGCCTCAACTGTAAAGAAATAAAAGCCATACCAGACCCTGCAAAGCCAGAGCTTAACTCACCATACAAATGTGTGTTTAAATATAAAAACTTACCAAAAAGTTTCCCAATCAAACATGAATGTGTAGGTCTTGATACTGAAAGTTTAATAAGCATTTAAAAGCTGCTTTGTATGAACTGGTAGGAAATTCTTACTTTAGGTTTAATGACTTTTCTCTAATTAAATTTTCCATAATTTATAGCAGATGAAGGTCCCTTGCTGACTGTCCTTTATGGTGTGATCATGCCTTACCTTGTATCTATCCAAACATCGTTTTGCATTACCCAACTGTTAAACTATTTGATGTCAAAATGTTTCTGGATTGGTACTTAAGAGCTTTTATGTTTCTTGCTTAACATTGGTTTGTAGTTTCTCTGTACATAGATACATCAACCTGCACTAAAAACAGAGCCTTTATCTGAATGAGTTGCTTGGGGAGTAACTTTCCTGGTGCATAGGACAAGAAAAAGCATTGTTTTCTCTTTGATTTAAAGAGTTGATTTATAAAGGTTTACTTTTAGAGCTTCTGTTTCAAATGTGCTAACTCCAGAGTTTTTATATATTGCCCAGATTTACTTATCCATGTTTACAGTCTGATTTATAAACTGCATGCCTTCTGACTCAGCGGGAATCTTTGATTTAGTACAACACTTCAAAAGTAAGTTTTTTAGTAGGTCAGTATTTAACTGATTTCAGAGAAATTACAAATGAGTGAAAGCATAGTTCTTGTTTCTGTTCCATCTCTGTTTTCTCTTTTAGAATTTTTATATTGTAGAGTATACAAGAAAAATTTCACTGTGAGAATGAGGGAATTTCAAAAAGTAAAGTTAACCAAAGCCCTCCAGTAATTAGGCTTTCTGGGTTTTGAACGTCAGTAAAAGTAGGCCTCTAAATCCCGTAAATACATTGGAAAATACTACTTTTAACCTCTGCAGTTGAATAAAGCCTTTTTCTGTGTATTCAAACAGATGCACTGTCTGAGCTTCCAATTTGCTTCTAAGCCATCAATATTTTGCAGATGGTTTCTCCAACTGGGGTTATATACACACCCTTAATTCTCATTATTGGCATAAAAAGTCCCTGACAGAGATGTCTGGGATGTACATTTATGTTAAGTGCTTTAGAAGAAATAGTAAAGAACTGCCCAGAGTAGAGGTAATACCATATTCACTGTTTTCTGCCTATTAACACAAAGGTACAAACATAGTTACTCAGAACATTAATTATCCACAATTCTCTATTTCTCTTTCTGTTTACTAAATCGAAACTTCAAATCTTTAGTATCTGCTTGCAGTTTGATATGTTTTGTAACATGAATGGTTAAACCAGCTTTTGAGGAGTAGAGTTTTCATTAACACCATATGAGAATTCTTATTCCACAGCATTAATTGAGTTTTAGGTCACTGATATGTGAACAGGAAAAAAGCCATAACAAAAGAAAGCCATACGAAAGCAGTTCCATTCTTATATGAGTTATACTGGGATTTAAAAGGAAATTTCATTGTGTTCCTGGTCTGCCCACCCTTGTGATGCATTTGCAGACAATCTAGTGGGAATGTGTGGCCAGGGAGACTGTACAGATAATCAGCTGTTTCTAAATCAATCCCTGTCCTTGCCATTCTACTGAATACTGATGAGGGCAGAAGGACAATAGAAGCTGTCACTTCAGCAATGACACATATCCCATATCCCATTTCCAGTTTTTTCCCTTGGGGGTGAATATGTTTAAATACTCTGGAGCTGAAAACTGCTTTGTGGATAAGAAGTATTGATAAAATATGTTTTCCATCATGTGATATAAGCTGAATAAGTAATAATTTGTTTTGTTACACAGAGGTACAGAGGTACCTCAGTGTATTCTTCCAATCTTTTTTGCCTGCTTCTGTTCATTCCATCAAGTCGAAACATCCACACACTAGCTGGCATCAATTATTGTGTTCATTGCCATGTGCAGATATTTCAAGCATATGAGACCTCTTTATATATGAAAGTTACTTGAACTAATTTTGCGCTTTTTAATGTGCAGTCATCAAAAATGAATGTACTTACAGTGAGAAAATTCATTCCCTCGGAGCCAGAGAGTGAGGAAACGTGAGAAAACATCCCCATCTAGCGGTGTTCCCCAGGTCTGGAGCACTTCGTGCCTTCGGGAAGGTAATTCAGGGATCGGAACTGCGATATCAAAAGGCAGGTCATATCAGGAACGCCGCTGCAGCTATGCTGGTATAACTGGGAAGGGTTTCATGTATGAGCAAAACCCATCTTAATGAAAGGGAAAGTCCCGTGATAAAACTGTGTATTACGCCTGTGCACCTGACCCTTCAGGTACTTCAACAATTCAGCCCAGGAAATGGAAATTTTACAAACTTAACTCTCATGCCCCACTGTTTTCATACTGAGGTATTTTGATTGTTTTCCAAAGACTCAATCATGATTTCATTTCATGGGAAAAAAAAAAAAAAAAAAGATAGATTTCCTCCAAATTTCATCACCATTTAGAGAAACTGGCCCATCTCTCTCTCTTAGAATGATAATAATTATTCACTATAATTATCTTAGAATTATAATAACTCAAAAGAATATCAGTTTAAGATCATGCTAAATTAAATTATATTACATATCAGAGTGATTTTTTTTGTAAAAGTTTCAAATTATGAATACAAAAAATAAAGGAAGATACATTCAGACCTGTGTTCAGACCTGTGTCCATTCAGACCTGTGGTCTGACACTGCTTTGTCTCCTTTCAACATTTTATCATACTGATCCATGAAGGCAATCCCATAGGTGCTTTCTACAATGGGAAGCAAACAGGAGCAAGAGGAAAGGTTTCCTGGCTTCCTGTACCCAGATCTTGGTGAGTGAAAAAAAAACACAGAAATTTCACTGTATTCAAGGAATATTTTTCTTTTTCCACAGTATAAGTAAAAGCAAAATTTGCCCTTTCATATCTGAGAAAGGTACGAAATGATCCTGAGAGATTCCCCTCTAAAGAGCTAAGTTCATGTAGACACTACAGACCTCCGTGCACACACTGAGAAAGAATTTTCTATTTCAGATGCAACTTAACACCCAACAGACACAGCTGTGAAAGAAAAACAGGCAAAACATGAAGTCTTCTCTATTTCCGGTGGGAAAGAACTGACAAAATTCAGAAATCAAAATTTTTAAAGACATAGAGGAAAGCTACAGACAGGGTAAGTCAAAGTCCAGAAAGACATGAAGAGGCAAAGGCTGCCTCACACTGTGTGAGTGTGTAAACCACTTACTCCCACTTAAATTCTTAAATCTTTTTTGAGTTTTATAGTGCCTGGATCCCTTTGCATGATTAAGAAAAAATTAAAAGTAAAGAATATTATGTTATTTTCTTGTTTCTGTTTGGCTTGCTGAGTTCCTTGTGCTCTTCGTTAAACATACAGTCTTTATGACAGGATCTTCTTTCAAAAATGAGCATTTCTACACAGTCAGCCCTTCAATGGACACTCCAATATACACTTTATTGCTTTAAAGTGTATATGCTCTCCACAGAACTACATTAAAGGTAAACAACCCCCTTTATGCAAACTGAAATGATTTTCCTGCATGTGTTGCATTACATGCAGTAATTTAGACATTTTCTATTTTAACATTTTTAGTAAGAAGCATCAATACCAACTTTTAAGGAGAGGGAAGGAATTTTTTTGTCCAAAGACTGCCTGGGTAATAGTTCTTAGTCAGTTTGATCCCATGGCCTAAGCATGGACTTTCTGGGGTTCAAAATCTGAATTCCAATAGTAAAAACAAGTTATTATTTACAGTGCTCCTGGAGACATGCACCAAGTTTAATAAGCTTGATAACTCTGAGTTTGCCTGTTCATTAACACTGGAGACACTTTGCTGCCGGACTTTGTCATCCACTCTCAACAATGTGGCCATAAACAATTGCCAATTAGTTATTTCAAGCTGGGTTTTGTTGCTGGTAGGCATTACCCCTTACAGCCAGAAAGTAAAAGCCTGAGCTCCTTGGAGCCATCAGGAGAACTTTTTCTTGTTTCTGTGGGTTCATGATTTTATCTAGAAGCTCTTATCCTGAAGTATATCATAGACCTTATAATTTTACCTCCTTTTTTTTCAAAATACAGAGACATAAAGCCACACACAGAGCCACAGCTTAATTTACTCTGCAAAGTAATACAGCAGTAAGGAAGGGAACCTTTGAAAGGGTATTTGGGAAGAGCTGCACAGCCCCAGAAAAAAATTTAGAGTGATAGTTTGCTGTTATGCAACTAGATGTGAATTTTCATAGTCTTGTATTTTGCCAGTAGTGGATCCTGCTGTAAGGACATGGAAGTGACAGGAGAGGGCAGCAGAACACAGCCATGAGCCCAGAACTCGAGCGATCGTAAGGATTTTTAAACAAGCTATTTGTATGCTTGGAGGTTTTGCAGTAATCTGCCTCATTCTGGCCATGCCTGTGTGCCTGACTGAAGAAAGTGTTTGATTGTAGCTATTAAGCTGTGAGTAGAAATACAGGAAAGATACAAAGCTCTCTGAAGAAATCTAAATTCAACTTTTGATAAATTCTACTAACACTACATGTATCCTTTATTTAATTTAATTAAAGGAGACATAGGCTTAGTCTTACAAAAGAGGTACTAAATCCCCATTCTGTATTT
Organism: Geospiza fortis; assembly: GCF_000277835.1. Lineage (NCBI taxonomy): Eukaryota > Metazoa > Chordata > Aves > Passeriformes > Thraupidae > Geospiza > Geospiza fortis. The sequence goes on from NW_005054318.1 coordinate 2,616,227, forward strand.
TTTGACTCTGAGCAGAATGCATCTTGGTGTACTTTGGGAGAATATTTTAAGGCTCCTTGTCCTGGTTTTGGCCAGAATAGAGTTAATTTTCTTCTAGTACCTGGCATACTGCTGTGCTTTGGATTTAGGATGATAACAATATTGATAACACACTGATATTTGAGTTGTTGCTGAGCAGGGCTTGCACAGAACCAAGGCCTTTTCTACTCTTCACCCCACCAACAATGAGCCTGGGGGTGCACAAAGAGCTGTGAGGGGACACAGCAGACAGCTGATCCCAGCTGATCCAGGGTGAGAGCATACAGAGTCATGCTCAGCAGTTAAACCAGGGGGAACCTGGGCCAGGGGCTGCTGCTCAGGAAAATATTGGCCATCAGTCTGTTGGTAGTGAGCAATGTTTTTCATTTACATCACTTATTTCTCTTGGGGTTTACTTCTCCTTTTTGTTATTTTCTTTTTCATTTTTTAGTAATATTTCTGTTATTTTTGTAATTATGATCATATTTTATCTCAAGCCACCTGTCTTCTCTCTTTTACTATCGCTTGCCGGGGGTCTCTGTATAAATCACAAATGGGACAGGACTGGTGTGGAACGTGCCTTGAGCTGTTTTATTTTTCAGCATCAGTCTCATTACATGGTTATGACAATGGGAAGATGCCATCAGCTCACATCCCAGGCAGCAGACCAAGAACTTAATGTTACAACTTACTTTATAAGTGATTTGACCAATCACACAAACCAAAAGCATATTGACAGCAGTTCCATCCAACCACTATAAGCACACGTACCTTTGGTTAAAACAATGTCTGCTTATTTCGAATACAATACCTACTTGTAAGCCTTAAAACACAATGCACAGGGCTCCATTATTAAGCTTCAAACTTCCTAATATCTTGCTAGATAAACTTTTCTGTAGCTTAGAGAGTTATTCTAGACAAGCATTAATACACAGACCATTGTTCTGTTTGTCCTTGCTTTTCTACTTTTTAAATAATTTTTCTGCTGACCTATCTCATGGCTACTGCTTAGTTCTAATCACAGTTCTGCTGTCTCTGAGGCCTGCCTTTTTCAGCTTTCCCAAAACCCTCTGATTTTGTGGATTCCCACATTTTACCACTCTGATTCTCTCTCCCATCCCATGCTGAGGAGTGAACAAATGGCTATGGGGAGCTCCGAGTAGCCCACAGGGATTAAAACATGAAGTAAATATTTTGAACTTTATTGTCAATGTCATTTCCTGCTCTTGACATTATTTTTTGTTTGTGTGTATTTTCCCCATATATTTCCCCAGATAAAACCCCTGCATGTCCATCCTGGAATCCATTGGTGTGCCCTTTGATTCCCTGCTCATGAAGAAGGGAGACAATCTCAAAGCCTCTGTGCTTCTGCTGTATGGTAATGTGAGCTGAGGTTCTGCTGCAGGTGCTGCATGCCCCAAGCTCAGTTTGGGCACTTTCACTGCTATTTGAGACTAATACTGACCCTGCTGTCACTGTTGTGCCCCTGGCATACCTATTGCACAAACATGACCAATGAATTTCTCCTGTAAACTCTGAATTGGTTCATATTTATTATACTGATGAAATGGTGACTTACTGTACTGCATGTTCAGATTTAATCATGAGTCCTCAAGTCACTAAATCAATAAATTACTCCTGGTCAGCTCAAGGGTCTTTTTGACTAAGACTGCTGCTATCCAAATCTACCTAAAGGCCCAAATCCATGATGAGAGCTACAGCCTCTATCCAGATTCCCTAACAGATGTAATTCACTCAGTCTGTGAATGGAGAGCACACTACAGCACAGGTTTCTTCACCTCAGTGCCAACATTTAATGCCAGTTGAAAATGTCTGGAGAAAGAAATTCGCTGGATTTTCTCAGAACAAGGAGAGGAGTAGCAGCAGCTCTGTGACCACGGTCTCTTCTTCAGTGCACGTCACACACCATGGTGAGGGCAGAAAGGGCATCTTTGCCATCCATTAAACTCTTGGCCTCACTGCAAAGGTGCTCAGCTCATCATGGTGCTGCCAGGTGAAAGCAATGTTTGCACTGCAGGCTGAACCTTTCTGCTTCATATCACACATAATTCACAGCCACAATTAAATAATGCTGTTAATGATTATTAACCACTCGGCCCATATAGTCATGATGGGATGAGGAAAAGCAATGTAGACAAAGCAAAATTACCAATTTCCAGAAATATTAACAGTCCACTTTGGCCCTTGGATCAGGCAAGTCCTTCCTTGGAACACAGTCAGGAAGCAGATCATGACTAAAGAGATTCATATTGTAGACTTAATCTTCCAATGATCCAAGGAGTTTTATCAATGATTGCTAAAACTGAAGATGACAGAGCACGATTCATACACATAATGACTTCTGTCCTTTGGGATCTCAGTTGTGTCATTAATGGATTCCCAGATGTGTGATTTTTAATTACCACAAAAAGCAAGATATGCCAGCATGTTCTCCAGTTCCCTCAGGCCAAATTGCTTTGATGTGCAGCAGTGAATTTTCACTGACTCTGCTGAGCAGGATTTAGAGAGTGTGGCAGCTTCATGGGCTGATAGTCATCATTCTTAGATGAGAGTTCTGCACTAATAAAGCTACTAGACAGTAGATGGAGGAAGTCCTGTGAAAGCCTTGTAGAAACAACACCTCACTAGTGATGTGATAAAATCACTCCTTATTTCTCACAGAATTTGAAGCACCTGAAGAAGAAATGCAGTGCACTTTTCAGCTGTATAGAAATGTATTTTGAAGGAGTAGCAAACATCTCTATTTTTCAGACTCACAATCAGTACCAGCCGTAACTGTCTAACCTTATTCCACCTCACTGAGGAAGAAAGAGTTTAGTCCAGTGCTGACTTAGTAAGAGGTGTGTTGCTATAGGTAGGAGCAGACAGACTTACAGAAAGTGAGAGAGATGCAGAAGGAGTAAAAGGATGAGGATTCTTCCTCAAAATTAGTCAAGACATTGTGATACACAAAAGAATGGTTTGAGTCTCCTTTTTACCCAAGTATAATCCTTTGATATGATATATTTTCATTTAGGCCTTGTGAGACAGAAGGTAACACTCTTTTACTAGCTGCTAGTATTGGTCACTTTAGATGATTTATTCACTTGGGTAAATAGACTTTGCTTTGTTTTTTTTTTTTTTTCTCAGATAAAGTCTAAAGTCAAACTTAGCTTTGGTAGATTACCTGAATATAAACCAACGTGATACTTGATGAATTTATCAAGGAATAAAACCTTGGTCTGGATAGTCCTAGAGTTGTGTGTTCTCTTTTCTTACTCTGATGAATCCAAGGAGACCTGAGTACAACATGTCCCTGGGTCCCTGCAGCCTTAACATTTATTTAAACAGTCAGGTGAACAGGTCTGTTCCCAAAGTCTCTGAAGCAGAGGGGGAATTTCTTTGAGGTCTTCAGGATGTAACTCATCTGTCCGCGGCAGGCATAATTATCCTACCACACTTACCCTGTCAGTGTTTCTGGAATAAGAAAGCAGATACTTTTTCCACTCTCTTTCCATATTTCCAGACATTATGTTTTCACTTCTTGTAGTCACTGCAGAATGGGGTCTGATGAGTGAGTTATGCCTTTGGTGCCGGCTGACATCCAGCTGAACTTGCTACCAGAATCTTAACAACATGGTCAGCAGCAGCAGCATGCTAGTATGGGGTTTGCAGCATTTCTCAGTTTCAGATGTTTAGCTAGAGCAGTCATTTCTCTGTCAATGGCAATAGCAAGAAGCAAATTTTAAAATCTCATATGCTTCTAAAGCCAACACAAAAAAACCCACCCCAGCTTACTAAAAAGCAGCAGATTTGTGTACATGTTAAAATTTACTGAATACCAGATTGTTGCTGTGGTGCATCTACTGTGCAACTTATTTAGAAGCAGCTGTTGGTCGTGGTTCAGGGAAAGGTTTTCTGTTTACAAAATCATTTACCTCTAGAGGTGACAATAGCAGGTCCCTGTACGGCAGCAGTCTCCCAGTTAAGCCAAGGTCCAGCATCAATTTAACAGTTCCATGTCACTGCCTTTTCCAGATTACTGTTTCTTAGCACAGAGAAGTACATGGCAAAATAAAAAAGGACCTAAGGTCTCCAAGTGAAGACAGGAAGACAGAAATACTGCCAACAGCTTCTTCTTTTTTCCCCTTTCCTTAAATCAGTCTCTCCCACAGCCTGGTTCTTTGCTTCATTAGCTGTTAAGTAAAATCTGATTTGTATTTGTGAAGCTGCTTCTATCTCATCTGTAGATCTTCAAGTACATTTCAGACACCCAAGTACTATGTATAAGAACACACAAGAATTATAAATTACTGTCTTGAGGCCAGACAATTTTAATTGGTTAGCCTGAAGTGGAACATGAAACTTGAGAGATCAGGGAGGCTGTAACATAAACCCAGGAGTACCTGAGAGAAATGAGGTTGTCTTGTCTTTGTAAACTATTTTTCAAGGCTCTGTAGCTTTGTGGGGCTCACAGCTTATCATCAATCTAAGGACATGGGCAAACATTCAGGCTGGTTGTCAGGAAAAAGAAAAAGAAATTACAGAAAGAAAAATTTGTCTTCTAACTTATCCTGTGTGTTTGCAATGCCAACATTTACCCACTTTGCTCTGAGGAGCTGTTTGTGTCCTGCTGGACAGGAACCTGTAAACTGGGAAAAGGAGGATCACAGAGTCCCAGCTGCAGGAGTGAGAACAGAGGGTGAACACCTCTGTTGGCCTTTGTGCTGATATTTAGTTAGAGTTACATTTATTCATGCTGCTTCCTCCCCTGCTCTGCATCCTCCATGGAGTGTTTACTTCTGTTAGCAGCTCATTCAGGCGACTATGGTGTCTTTTCTCACAGATGCTCAAAATTATGGGTTGAATTGTGATTTAGACATTAATCTCCAGACTACTTTAATGTGCATGTGCTGAAACAACAGGGAAAGAAGAGAAAATATCATAGATATTCATTAAGATTTCTTGGTTGCTCAGTAGGACTTCACTTATCACAAAGATAAAAAATAAACTAACAGGATGTTTACCTCAGTTAGCAGTCACAAATCAAACATCACCTCCTCAAGCACAGAGCAAACATGTTGCAATTAACTACTAAGTCTGTGAGATTTTATGCTTTGATCATTTAATAATGATTCTGAGATTAATAACTTCACTAGAGTAAATTTTGCTTTTGTAAAACACTAACTACACAACATCTGCCTGATTTAATAGTATTTAAATTAACTGATTCTATGGCCAAAAATTATCTGCTAAATTGCAATATAATGTTTTAGAAAGAAGAAAATGAGTGATTGCAATTTTATTTTCTCTGAGTTCTATGAGGAGGTTTTATGGTTCAAATTAAAGAATTATTTGACTTCAATTTTCAGCAATGTAGTTTTATGATAGCTAGAATTAATGTCATTTTTAAAGCAAACGGGATAAAACCCTTTCCGATATCTTTAGTAAAGTTCTCTTCTGCTTTAACAACTACATTAACATGATAAGTAGATATTAAAACTTAGTGAAAAAGTTCAAGGCAAGCAATGGGAAAATGCAGAAATGTTGGCTCCAGCACCTTTTATCCTTCCCTCAGAGAAACTGGAGGGATGAGGTTACTTGAGTCCCCTTCTGAGACCCAAGAGGAAAGGTATCAAAAGAGGGATATCCTGAGGTAGATCACTGTTATTAGTAGAATGGTTGGCATTGCCAGTTTAAACCATAGGTGAAAATGGGCATCAGCAGAGGAAAACAGAGGCAAGTCTAAGAGAAATCTATATATAATTAAGAGGGCACCAGCAAGATAGTCTGAGATTCAGTATATAAAATAATTAATCAGCAAGCTTTTGACAGAATCCAGAATGCATCTGATGTTTTCTACATGTCTAGGAATGCTCATTTGTTGCTCAGAAAGGCTTAATTTGAAAAAATTGGCACTGGACAAAAAGAAAACGTCTGGGTGGTGTTACAGGGTTTAACCTGGATAGGTGCAATTCCTAAAAGCAGAATGTCTGATGCTTTGAATTTATTGTATCATGACAAATTACTTAATTTAAATGTAATGCTGAGAAATTGAAAATTAGAGTTCAGTAATTACCTGAATTTGTATTGAGGGACTTTTACAAAATCCTGATGTGATTCATTGTTCTGACTTTTTGTCACAAAATTGGGCAAAATGAAATGCAAAATAAAGGTTATACACTAATATCTTCAAATGTGGCAGAAATTTCTAATCTCATAAGGAATTTGACATCTTTAACGTAAAAAGAATAATTTCCCATCTTAGACCAATTCAGACATTTACAGAATATATTGTGATATAATTTTGGACCTTCTGTGTCAGACATTGATGGTCCCCCTGATTCTATTCTAGTTATCTGATAGAGATACGCATAGAAATATTTCTGGCCCTTAACAGAGCACTCAGTTCAGTGCTGCCTTAAATGCAGTTCTGCTCCAAGTCACTGTGTCCAGTCCAGTGTTAATACGTGCTCACCCTCTTTCCAACAGCTCTAGGAAGCTGTGAGAAGAGAGAATGATGTCTTCTCTCTGGTTATAATTTACTCACTCTTCTGTGAGTGACACGTTCCATCAGGGTACCACAGTGAAAAATATTCAAGTTTCAAAGTTTAATCTGAATATAAAATATTCAATACATTCAGATACCCCTTCCTGGTCAGTTTTGCAATGGTTTTTTGGCAGCTACCTGCCCAGCAGTGTGAACAAACAAGAAATGTTTGGATATGATCTGGTACAATGCTGAGTTTAGAGGAAATGAGTTGGTAGCAGCAGCGTACTGGTCTACAGAGATGACTCTTATCTGTCTCTTGGCATGTGAGAAGACAGGTCAGCTGCTCTTACAATATCTCAAACCTGCATCAGCAGTGAACCTAAATCTAAAATTTGCATCATTTCTCAGTGTGGTATGCATTTATAAAGTTATGCTTTATTTTGACTGAGGTGAGCTTGAAGAAGGGAATTTTGATCAAAATGGTTTCTGTGAGGAAATCTCCCTTTGCTAGAATAGATGTAAATATACTTTCACAGATTCCCACATCTAAGGAAGACATTATAATAAAAAGGAACGAGAAAGAGAAACTGGAATATGGATTAAGTGGACATAGAAGATCAAGACACATTAATTACTCTGAGGCAATGGCAGGTTTTATGCTCTATGTCAAAAATCATTGACTTTCTCTTATGCAAAACAGGTCTCCCTCTCTCCTTCCCTGCCCAAAACCCCCCAGTTTTTGAACCTCCCAGATTTCTAAACAAACAATTTGTTCTTATGGCCAGCCATATGCAGGGGAGGGGCATGCAGATCATATGCTAAGCAGTGGTTTTAAGTTGCAGGCACCTCAGACCAGCCAGCTAGTACAGGGCAGAGATTTGGTCACCTTCAACCTGTGATCTCACTTCTTAGCTAAGACATTAGCAAAGTGTTTGAAAATACAATGCAGTAGGGACTATGGTTCAGTCTGTTCTGAGTCACACTGATACAGAAAACCCAGAACTACTTCAGTGACTTTTACTTCTGTAGTAGCAGCATTAGACAACATTAGTCTTCAGGAGTAGGAATAAAGTGTGGTTTCTGGTGAGAGATTACAGATGAAATTGAAAGCTGAAAGATGATATTACATCAGGAAAAAAAAGCAATAACTGAAGTAAAAGTAAAATAAAATGAGACACTTAAGTGGAATCAGTCAAGCAACAGTATAATATTAATGGAGACTGAATTTTGTGTGGGTTTGCCTGAGAAAGTTCAATTAAGAGAAGGTTAATGAATTTTTGGGTGCCTTTTTCTAACACATATTGTTTTCCAAACTAGGACAGCAGGGCTGATCTGAAATTGTGAAGAAAGACTTTCATAATAGCTTTTTTATATTTGAAGAATCGAAGTCTTCAGTCTTAGACTAATGACAGTTTTCTGAGGTGAGCACAAATTACTGGCATAGGAAGGCAATAGTGTGGTTGTTCAGAGGTAATCTGCAATATTATTTGGTGCATGTAATACAGAAAGAAGAACTATTCATTCATACATCCTCATTAGAATTCTACCTGAGGATGGATTTGGCTCCAGATTTTCAGACAAGTCATTTTGGGATGTAGTATCCCATTGGCACATCAGTTTTCTATTCCTAGTAGTGCATATTTGTTCTGTGTGCATTTAGACAGAGAAATTTTGAAGGTAAAAGCAGAACTTGGCTACTGGCTGACATTTAGGAACAGCATGTACTTTTGACTTTGAACAATAGTCTTGACAACCTGGATGTCACTGTGGTAATTCACTGTCTGAGGCAGAGACTGCTGAAGCATTCATAACAAGAACAGGCAGTAGAGGGAAGAATGTAGGTGCAGATATGATCCTTCTTATGCCATTATTACATTCTTCCAGTCCAGCAGAATAAGAATGAAAAATCATGAGGGGAACATCCTGGTGGTTGGATATCAGCCTACAGGTAAATGTCAAGCTCTTGTGACTTAATTTTCAATGTATAATTTAAATTTCTCATTGAAAACCACAGATATGAAGCAGGAAATCAAGATAAGCAATTCAGACTAAATCGGCTCTGGAGCAATCCAGCTCAGTTCTTCCTTCAATCTCTATATTTCCTTTCAAATGTTCAGCCTTCCCTTGGCTCATTACTTCCCACCCTTTTTGCAGCTGCAGCCCCTCCAGAAGACCTGTTCTTTTTCTCTCCATAACCCTTGCCCATGTGTTAATTCAGGTTGTTTTGAAGTCTTTTGCAATTTACTGAAAAAAAAATACTGGGCATTGAAAGCAAATTCTTGGGAATATGAACATTTTGTGGTAAAATGCTGCAAAACCATAATGATTGCTGCAGTGTTCAAGGAATGACTGAAACAGCAAAAAAAGGTAGAGGGTATTTTGAGTGAACAGAGGGAGATACAACAAGTAAAATAGCGTCGAGAAATTCCAAGGGCCACTAAATGACAGCATTTCTGACACTGACTATCAATAAAGAAAATCTTTTCAGACATCTTAGATAGGTAGATTGTTGCACCAAGAAATTCTGTGACAGCAGAATAGTGAGCTGCTCAATCTGAGTCACAAGTTAATTTTCAGTTTCCAGGATAGATTTTGGTCAGGACAGTAGATATGAAAGCCTCTAGATCCATGCTAGCTATATTGGAATGAATTGAATGTCATCGTGTGCAGGGCTGTGATTTTTTTTTCTTGTAGCTTCAGGCAATGTTTTATATTTTGAAGCAGTGATCTTTAAAGCAAAGTTCACATCCAATGATCTGTGGGCAAAATATCACAAGGGAGACTGTCTGAATTGCTAGTTACCTTGAGATAGGAAATTAGTTTGAATTGAGGCTAACTAGGGAAGTATATTTTCATCTGTTTGCTCACCAAAGCAAGATTTTAAGATGCATTCAAACTTCCAAGTTACCTGAAATTATCAAACTTACATGGGACACAGCTGCTCCTTTTGTAAGTAGAATATTTTAATTTAAGTTGGTGTAGTATTAAAATGTTGTTTCTCTATAGATATAGAACCATCTTTTTAGAGTGAGATATTGCAAGAGTTGTGTCACACCTGTAACAAAAGGAGGGTTTGCTGGCAGGGCTGTTCATTTCCCACCTTTCACCAGTTTTCCATTCATGCCTTCTAATGAAGTTGTGAGATGGGATTTTTTTATGAAGCCTCCTACACTGGAAAGATTTTATTTGATTTCTGTTTACAATAAAATCATTAATTTGCATTTATAAAAGTGATGTTTCTTCTATTTTATAGAAAGCAATTGGATTTCTATAAGAATATTCCTTGAGTGACTTATAAGACATGTAGAATGTTGACATTTATTGCCATCTATCTGCAAAATTTATTCTAATGCTACCACTCTGTCTACTTCATTAGTAGTGTTGTCTTTTGAATCCTATTATCAGTGTAGAACAAATATTTCAGTCTTCCACTACAATGCAGCCTAAACAATGAGGGGAACTGGTGACAGACCATTTCCCTCCTGTGCAGAGGGATTATTTCACAATAATTGACTCTCTTTTTGAGGATGCTGTTCAGGTGATATACTTTGACACAAATTTTTTTTTATAGTAGAAGAAAAAAGTAATTTACTACTTATCTGTCATGAATAGGTTAGAGCCCAAAATAAAATTACCTCTGCATTCTTCTTCCTGTTTTTAATTAAAGCAATAAATGTAGACAGGTAATGTTCAGAATGAATCAGCAATTCTTGTGTTTTAAAATTAAAATGGTGTGAAAGAAATGAGGTGTCAGATATTGTTTTTTGGACACTGTGATTCTGAAGCATCAGAATTTTAGAAAAGGTAAGGGAGAGGGAAAGAAAAAGAAATTATTTTCAATGCCCAGAAAATCTAGCAAAATTGGGAGAGCTTTTAAAGCTCTTCTATACTGCACTTTTGGATCTGTCAGTGTGTAAAATCGAACTGGACTCCACAGAAAATGAACCAGTTGGATAAATAGGTTTAGATCAGGGCTGTGTGTGAAACTCCAGTGAGAAGGCCACTAAACAATGGAGGCTTAACCCTGTAAGGGCATGGTGGCAGTCAGGTGCAGCATGTGAGAAAACTTTCTTACAAGGAGAGTACACTGAGTAGGTAGAAGCCAAAATTGACCTTTGCTTCCTGGATTTTTTTTGTTTGGATTCCATGATTTTAGGTCCTTTAACTAGACCCACAGGAGAGCACTCAAGCTTTGCTTTGGCATGCAACTTCTATTGCCTATAAGTGCCTACCTGTGGATATGCTTGTGAAGATTATAAACTCTTTCAAAGCAGTGAGAAGATAACTTTTCTTTTGCTTTCTGAACCAATTTTGCTGCACAAAAGTACAATTGAGAGGTTTCATAACAGCTACAGCAGAAAACATAGCAGTTCATACTGACTCATTATTTGATTTACTATTCTGAAAACAACTTCCAAAGACAACTGGGAATGTGCTATAGAATAACTTCCTAATGATTTAACTGTGCCTTACTGTGAATAATTAAGGGATCCTTTAATTGAAGCATTTAGGAACTGTTCCAAAAAGTTTGTACAGTCAACACTATGCATGACCTGGGCAAAGGAGTGGCAAACACTGCCGTCCTAATAATGATTTGAGAGGTATTTTCTACTAGATACAGTCAAAAGCAATATGAAAATAAAGCAGTTTTTAGCATGAAATGAAAAAGAAATTCACTGTTAGTATAAAGTTAGCGAAAGAATTTCTGTAATGGAGGAGAACATGATAGTTATGATGTTTAAAAGTTTAACAATAATTAGTCATTTTGTGATGCTTTACTGCTGCAAAGAATAATGTCTCCATTTTGATCCTCGTATTTATCCTAGATCATATCCACTGACACTTAAGCTCATATTTCAGAATTAAGTTACAAGCCATTTATTGTGAAATAGTCAATGTATCATTTTCCTAATTTCAAAGACAATATGATACAGTGTGCTTTTTCTTGCCCTGGAGATTTGTGTAGTTTCTAAAATATAATGAAATGCATTTTTTCAATATCTGTAGTGTGCACACTCAAAAAAAATCCTTTTTTGTGAGAGAAGTGCTGTCTCTGAGCACAGCTGCCTCTGGATCCTGGCAGTGACTGTGAGCCAGCAGCGAGCCCCACTGGGATGCAGGACAACAGCACCTGGAGCAGCTTTTCCTGGAGAGGACCCAGGAGTTCAGGGGAAGTTTTGTTCCTGTGTCTGGCAATTAGGAGACCTCGCTTGAAGTACTGTGTGCTGCCTTGGGCTCCCAAGAGCAAAACTAAAGTATCCTGACACTGAAGTGGCTCCCACAGAGGCTGCCAGCCCACAGGATAAGGCATCCAGTGCATGGGGAGGAGCTGAGAGAGCTGAGCTTGCTTAGCCTTGAGAAAGATGAGGGGCAATCTTGTTATTTTTGGCAACTTCCTAAAGGGCAGGTGGAAGAAGATGGAACCAGGCTCCTCCTGGAGGTACACAGTGAAAGCACAGGAGTCACTGAACACAATTTACAGGAATGGGAGAGTAGAACACCAGACCAGAGGATCTGGAAGCTCCATCCCTGTTAACATTCAAAGCTTGACTAGAAAAGGCACTCAGCAATCTGATCTAATTTTGAACTTAGCCTTTGCTTCAGCACAGACATTGGCCAAGATGACACCTGAAGATGCCTTTTAAAGCCAGATCTTTCTATAATTGCAAGTATCTAATGAACCAAAGCATTTTTCAAGTGTTCACCATCCCCTCCCCCCATATCCCCCAAACTCCTTGGGGATTTCCCCAGGCAGGAAGAATTCCTGATAGAATTGCAGGTAATACTTTTGGGGAATTTTGATATTAAGGCTTTTGTCCTCTATATTTGAATTAAGATTATTTTTAAAGTCTCACTGAAGACTAATGGCCACACTCACAGCCATTCTAAAAGGAACGGTCAAGGTCCCAGAGCATGGAAAAAATCTTTTGAGGGGAGAAATTAAGCAATTCTGTTTTAACTTTACCAGAAACTTCTTTTTGTTTTGGCAGCAGCTGATCTGGAGATAGGAACATTTAAAATACAGCTCAGGACAAGAAAACCTGGTCCTTGATAACCAAAGATTATTTCAATGAACAAAATGGTAGTTTCATGAGAAATGTGTGTGTTTCTCTTTTCACTAGAGGTTCCCATTTTGACTGCTGTTTTTTTATTGTCTTGTGTTATATCATTGATAAGGCAAGAAGGAATCTGAACCTGTCCACATGGCAGAGAAAGGGTATAAAGGGTGATCACAACTCCTTAGGGAAAAACAATATGAGAGAAGAGAGGAGAACACCATAGGGAGGGGACAAAGCTACATTTCTATGGCTTTCTTTGAGACTTGGATTCATGTCCTGAAAATCTTTTTGTATGTAAAGTCTGTATTGACCATTATATTAACAGGACAAATGTAAGTTTGCAATGGTCTTCAACTCCAGCCTTTTTTAATTAAGCTGTCACTATTTACAGATATAGTCTAAGCATTATAGGTAAAGGGCAGCTCTTTATGAGAACATTTAAGTATGGCAATTTCATTTTCTCTGGAGTGTATTGTTGCCTCCAGCTGCCACTTGATTTATAAGCTGGAAAACATTATCTGGCTAAAGGAAATTATCATGCATTTTGTTAGCAGAATTTTGTTATTATGCATTTGGAAATGCAGCATGAGAATTTGACTCATTCCTATTGCAGCAATGAAAATGTATTTCTTGGTATTTTGGTTACATCTGAAATTCTACAGCATATATGAGTTTTAGGGGAATTACAGTATATCATAGTAATTCTTGTCATAAACTATTTTATAATGGTAAAATCCATCCCAACCCTATGGAATTAGCAATCTAAAGATTTCTGGGTGTTCTTTCTCTCGTCTTCATTATTTCTGCAACTGTAGAAAGCACAGTTCCTAAAAAGGTCAAAGAAAACTACCTGCAAAGGGAAAGTATAATATCCCATGTGACCATTAGCAACAGAATTCTTACACTTAAGAAATTTTATTCAGCTCAATTAGATTAGATGTACTAATCTAATTGGCAGGGGCAAAACAGGATATTTACATATCAAAGTTTTAAATAATAAACAAACAACCCCCAAAAGCAAAACAAAACAAACAAGAAAAACACACACACACATAAAACCCACTTCAAAACAACAAAACAAAACAAAAACAAACAAACAAAACCCAAAACCCAAAGAAAGCATCTCACGACAACAGTTCCATTTTCTGGTCAAGTTTTCTGTCACCTATTATCTGTGACTGTATCTTTAGATAGTGAAATCTTCGGGGCAGAGGTTATGGTTCCATCTTTGCATGTTGCTCTTTGCAAAATGTGCACCAGGGAGCAAGTTGTATCTGTTATTTAATTGCAGTAACTCCTTCAAAGCCCATCTGGGATTGTAGTCTTACTGAGTTAGATACCACACAAAATATGAGTGAGAGTGTGCAATTGAATTTTTGTCATTAGGAAGAAGTGCCTGGAGGCAAGTAAGTTGTCCTGCTGTGGTGGAGATGGCAGTGCTGGCTGGCAGCTATTGCAGAGCAAAGATAACAGCTGCTCTCTGCCTTTCTCTGGCACTTGAGAGGAAAATGCATCACGATAAAAGTGGATCCAAATGAGGCTGCTGTTTAATTGCTCTTATTGCAAGGCAGTGTTCATGAGACTAAAGAAATTTAAGCTGAGAAGACAGTGAAAGAACAATATAATGATACAATATAATAAGGGATAGCATAGATTACTGCTGCTTCCTGTGACAGGAAACATTCTCAACTGTTTCATACAGTGAGGGTCAGAGCCCCCTGCTTGGATCCCCTGCACAACAGGGATTCAGAAATACATAAAACGTGGCTACCAAAGGTGGAAGAGCAGAAAATTAACTAAGAAATCCAGTGTCTCCTGTCTGTATCTACATATTGGTGACACTCCTACATGGCTGACTGAATGACCTTGTCTTTCTGAGGAAGAGAGATATTTCTGTTTTCATCTGTTTTATACCAGGGCCATGACATGAAGTTTATGTGTCACCCCTCAATGGATCATTACAAGCACTCCAGTTAATGCTAAGGTACAAGATGTTCTCTGGAAATGATGGGTTTATTAGGTCTGTAAGCTGTGTGTGAGGAAATACTTGGTATTTTGAATGGTTTCAATTTCTTTTATGCCTAGAGAAGTAAAACCAAAGCTGTAATACTTGACCAAATAATGTCATACAGTTTGTAACTGGCACTGAAATGCACTAGCAATGTTTTATAGAGATAGAAAAGCTCCTTCTAATCTTCTGGCATGCAGTTTAACATTTCATCCTTCTGTTTCAAACAGTGCTTACTTTTTGCTTACTGAGTGATCTCTCACTGCATGCAGACATGTGAAGGAATAAATGTCACGTGACAAAGCTCAGAAAAGACAAATACTTTTTACTTTTAAAGCTTATATTTCTAGAACTGCTCTGCAAGGGAAAAAAAAATAATTTGTTCTCCAAACTGAATCAGAAACTTGCTTTAAGCAATACCTTTCTCAAAGGAGAGGATTGTAAAATAGGCTTTTAAACATAAGCTGACCTTCAAATAATTTACAGGATCATGACCTACAGAAACAAAACCAGTTATCTAACTAGTCAGCAATAAATAATTTCTCACTAAATCACTTTTAATGGAATCTGAGAATGAAATGGAGAGTTAAATTCTCCATAGGCCTCAGCAATACTACTGTAATTAGTCTAATTTTTTTTTATCTTGATGCCTTTGTATCAGGTCTTAAATTCACAATTGACCTGAGCTGAATTTTTTTTTGTGGCTGGAGACTCTTCGGAGGAAACACTGTATGTACTTTCCCTGTTCCTACTCTTCCTTAGTCTTCAACATATGACTGCTGTCCAAGACTGGATCTTGCAACAGAGACACTGCATGTGTGAATATCTGGGCAGCTGTTCAGATGCCTATCAGGGCTGTCCAGGATGCAATCATTAACATAATGAATAGCACAAGGAATACAATTTGGTCTATTATTTATTAAAATGTCGGGTTAAGAGTTGATGATCTCCCTGCCTAGGTTTTCTGAATTATTACATTATTATATTTATCTTACTGAGCTATTACATTATACCTTATCATAAGCACCATCAGCTTGAGCAATGATTTTGAATTATACCTTGCTATATATTCTTACTTCTTCTCTCCAATTTTCTCTTCCAACTGCTTGATGTGTTTCTTCTGCATACTTTCTTGCCTTTTTATCATGACCATCATAAAATAAAATTCCAATCATAAGCTTAAATGCTTCTCAAGGTAGATTAGAGTCAAGCAATGTGCATAAAGGATAATTCAGCATTGTGCTGAGGATGGGAAATACTGAAATATGTGTGTGAATAATCCTTCTGTGAATAATTTAAGTGGGGAAAAAAAAGCTTAATATGACTGGTGTCCTTTTTGTCACATAATGACACCTGCTTAACATTTTCATGGCAATTTTTACTAGGTGACTTTGACCAGCAAAACTCTGCCATTTAATGAGGCTGAAAACAATTCAGTCAGTGCTGAGAGGGCCCCTATTACAAATTGTACCAAATGCTGAAAATAAATTTAATAAAATGGGTTGAGGTGGCTGAGGGTTATGCTCTTTGGTGTTATGCAAGGAAGCCTCCAGCCCCTGTGTTGCTGTCTCTGCCCTGTGATCTGCAGCCATCCCCAGCTGCTGTTGCAGATGCTCTAACAAGAAATGTGACAGCTTACACTGGAGTGAGCCCTGTTTATACTATGTCAGAGCAAGCCCCACAAGGAGTGTAAACTGTTTGACTAAAGAATGCCTTATTTCTAATGCTTTCTGTCATTTCAGAATTTTCCATACAAACACTGAAAATCATTTAAATGGCTTTTAATTAAAAGCATGAGAAGATGGAGTTTATTTCTTTATAATGGGAGAACTTCACATTTGTTATAAAAATTTTATCTCTTCTTGTCTAAAACATGCCTCCATTCTTTGACAATTCATTCGCTTGAGAATTTATTAGTCAAATTGTTTATGCAGCATCTGAACATCTAGAGTTCTCAATGGGGAAAAATATTTTTTGTGTTTGCAGTGGTTTAGGACCAGCACTCCAAATCACAAGCTTCTCCTGTCTCCTCCTCGGGTCACGGAGACAAAAGGCAGAGATCGCAGATTGAGATAAGAACTTCTCTGGAAACAGCAATGACATAAGAAAGCAAACAGTAATAGCAACAATATTCATAACAAAATTGTGTATAAAGAGGGTGATTTACATGCAAAAAATGCTCACTGACCTACGCAAAGCAGCGTGACCCCAAGAAAAGGAACAAAAATGATGGATGGACCTCTCCCTCCCAAGCCCATGCTTGTCCCAGACCCAGCGCCACACCCACCTTCTTCCCTGAAGGGAGAATCCCTTATTTCTACCCCCCAGATATGATGAGTCTTATGGAATAACAACGTGGTCAGGCCCACACAGCTCCAGGCTCTTCTCCCTGCTGTGAAACAATTAATTCTGTCCTTGCTGAAAGCCAGGAGAGAATTCAACTAATCTACATAATCAAACAGAATGATCAAATCTTCAGATTCACAATGACTTATCCAGATGATTTTTTTGTTCTTAAGACTTTTTCTTAAAGATAAAAGAGTAAAAGAACTCACATTTTATGTTTTTGAGGCAATACATATTGGTGGGACAGTAGGGAAACCTCAAATAGTTTTTTATCTGTATGAAGTAACTCCAGTGTAGACAGTACTGTCTGTTATTAGTATTTAGTATGATGAAACTATAACTTCAAGTGAAGCTTTATCTGTAAAGGATTAAAATAATTTGTTTTCTTGCTCACTATAAATTAAATGCTTTCAGTCAACAGTAAGAGGTCTTGATTAGTAGCAGCAGCTTAAGTGGAAATAGATTAATAAATCTCCATTTCTCTTCATATGGATACTCTCCAAAACATGCACGAGGCAATAACTTTTAATGTCTAACCTGCAGCTGCTCTTAGATTAAATGAAAAGCAAAATTGAAAGTAATCCACAGAGCTAGTTATCAATTTCATATCTATTTCTCCAATTTCCCCCCTTCTAAGGAGTTTCTCTTGGAAAACAAAAGGCAAGAAAAATAAAAAATTCTTTATGCTTTTCCTGAGCAAGAGGTGTTTTAGTCTTGGAAACTTTACTCATCAGAGAAAACTTTGATGGTGGTCTAGTACTAACATCCACAAAACATGTATATGTTAAAAAATATTCTCATAGAAAAGTTAATCAGAAGAATGCTCTTTATATTTTTCAAGTGTAAAGAAGTTATGTTATGGACAACCATCACTGGACTTTAAACTCAAGGAAAGAATTTGCTGTAAATGAGGGTTGACTCTCATAAGAATTTTTTCAATAAGGTTACTTGAAGGGGTAAAAGGAGATTTTTAGGTCATATTAAAATATTCCTTGAGGGTGAAGCCTGAATTAAAAAAAATTATATAAAAACCAAAACAAAAACAAACACAAACAAACAAACAAAAAACCCCAAAAAAATGATACACAATCTCTAAACTCAGCAGAAGTAAGCACTAAAACATGAGTAAACACTACAAAAATAAATGTAAAAATAATTTTTCTCTGTAGCTCTGTAGTTACCCCCACAACTGTTGCTTCAATTTACTTCCTAGAATTCAGGCACCTCTTCTTTTTTCCTCTTTGGGTCAATCCTTAAAACATCTTTTTGTCATCCTCCCCTGATGCCTGTTGTTTGGATGATTCTGGCAAACTGTAGAGGCAGTTTCCTAAGTGGACTATTAGGCAATGAGTAGATAGACTGGTCAATAGAAAGATAAGAAAATCTCTTTGGCATCCTCTTTCGTTATTCTCAGTAATACAAACCTGTAAATTTAAATTCTTTCATTATCGACTTTACAGTGAATTTGGAAGATCTGTGACCTCATGATTTATCCCAGAAGAATGTGTGCAAATATATATATATATATATATATGTGTGTGTGTGTGTGTGTGTCAACTGAAGAAATTTGATGAAGTTATAAAAAAGCACAATATCCAGAATAAATCCATTCTTAAGAATAAATCCATTCTTAAACAAAACTGCAAGAGAACAACTTTCCAATTATTTGAAGCATCACTATTTCCCATCTTTGCAGTAAAATGGAGAGTTTTCATGGGTGAGCCAAGTAAAGACATGAACCACACACTTATTTGTCATGAGTTACACAGGTTCAGGTGAGTTCCTTCACTTGGCACCTCAAAGCTCCAACTGGACCTGGGCCTCCTGTGGTCCCCTGTGCAGGACATTTCCCTGGGGTGGCTGCCAGCACAGGGCAGCCCCTCCTCACTGCAGGGAAAAAGTTCAGCATTCCCAGCTGTGAGGTGAAGTTTCTTCCCAAATGGTCAATCTGATTTCATAACACAAATTTTGCCTTCTACTGGATTACAGATGGGAAGGAAAAATCCCAATGAAAATAAAAAAACAACTGCCAGCCCAAAACT
Organism: Geospiza fortis; assembly: GCF_000277835.1. Classification (NCBI taxonomy): domain Eukaryota; kingdom Metazoa; phylum Chordata; class Aves; order Passeriformes; family Thraupidae; genus Geospiza; species Geospiza fortis. The sequence continues at coordinate 2,635,193 of NW_005054318.1, forward strand.
TTATATTAATTTCCTCTTTCCAAAGTATGTAAAAAAATACCCATTTTCATTGTAAGCAAATATTTCTCTAGTGAGTATTTACACTAAACCTAAATAAAGATGCAAGCTTGGAGGTAGTTAATACTAAAATCATATTCAAACTAAATTTACAGGCTGTGGTAATTTACAGGCTGACTTACACTGATGCTAGGAGTATAATTTAAAAGTATCCATGGTCTCTGTAGTGCATAAAGAGAAATCTTCATTCTGTGCAAGTAGTGTGTGCAGAAGGCTCTCTCAGTATAAATTAAATACTTCAGGCTGAGCAGTGAAATTAGTCAAGGACAACTACCTGGGAAGGGAGGGAGGAAGGGAGGGAGGGAGGAAGGGAGGAAGGGAGGAAGGAAGGAAGGAAGGAAGAAAGGAAGGAAGGAAGGAAGGAAGAAAGGAAGGAAGGAAGGAAGGAAGAAAGGAAGGAAGGAAGGAAGGAAGAAAGGAAGGAAGGAAGGAAGGAAGAAAGGAAGGAAGGAAGGAAGGAAGAAAGGAAGGAAGGAAGGAAGGAAGAAAGGAAGGAAGGAAGGAAGGAAGAAAGGAAGGAAGGAAGGAAGGAAGAAAGGAAGGAAGGAAGGAAGGAAGAAAGGAAGGAAGGAAGGAAGGAAGAAAGGAAGGAAGGAAGGAAGGAAGAAAGGAAGGAAGGAAGGAAGGAAGAAAGGAAGGAAGGAAGGAAGGAAGAAAGGAAGGAAGGAAGGAAGGAAGAAAGGAAGGAAGGAAGGAAGGAAGGACATATGACCAGCTCCTCTGGTGTTGGCGTGTGGGTTGTTTGATATGTTACTCGGGACTTTTGGACGGCAGCTTTTGACTTTCAGATTCTCTTCAAGCATGGTGATGAACAGGGGGCTTTTAAATCTACAGAAGATATGTTATATGGAACTTCTTGAAACATACTTATTGTATAGTCACCAGACTTCATGGGTTTGTATTTAATCTAGCTAAAGTATAAAAGTAAATTATGGTTTGATACCAATTTCTCCAGCTCTAAGAACTGTGAACTGTATTAAGACAATTACACCATCTTTTAGCTGATGAAGTGTGACTAGAAGAGCATGTATTCTTCAACATCAAATGCAAAATTATATCTGTGCTCAAAGCAAAAATAAAAATAAAAATTTCCTGGAGTGAGGGAGATGGGCTTTGAGAAGCAATCCAGAAGAGTATGAATAACACACTGCTAACTACAAGCCACATATCAAATAGGACACTGGAGATTTAGCAGTAAATTGAAGCATTCAGTCAAATCACTGCTGGAGGCGTAGGGGTGCTGCCTGATTTTTAATGAGAATTTTATTTTGACAAGCTAAGTCAGTGATAGGGTTTTTAAGTGTGTACGTGCATGTGAAAAGATAAGGAATTTGTGTTCTACTGAAAAATATGGCTTGTCCTTCAACTTGCTTAAGCAAATCTACCTGATACATATTTTGTGGAGTGTAGTCCTGCAAGCAGTTTGTGTACTGAATGGTTCCATATTTACATATGAACATTTGTCTAAAAATGCTGTAAATGAGATCTGAGGATTGTTAAGATTTTACCTACCATGTGATTTGTGCTGTTTTTACTATTATATGCAACCTCTCTTAGCAGAATACTGCCTAAAACCACATTTATTTTTGTCCCTTATCTCACACATTTTAAAACTGGTAGGAGAGCAGTTCCCTAAATCACAACTGCAGGGAGCCACCGAGTCTATGATGTTCCTGGTTTTGTTAATAATGTCCTTTAAAAGCCTGTCATGGCTCTGGTTGTCATACATCTCTGAAGATTACTCTAAAATAATTCATTTTTTAATAGAATATCAGTTCATTGTGAAGAAATCCTTGGGATTCTCTTATTTCCTTGACAAATTATGGAGCTTCATTAATGACACTTTCTCTCGAGCCAGTTTGAACCACTGCCAAATAAATGTGTGTAATAAGAGAGAGAAAGAGATAAGAAATGTCCTGTAACAGAGCTGGACAAATGGAGTACTTGATGTGGTTTTTCATTTTCTACTTTGTTTGCAACACATTCAGTGATACATCCAGTTCTCTCTGATGGTTAGATACCATTATGGGAAGTATCTTAGATTGCAGAGATACCATTGTTTATGATAAATTTAATCCATTAATTCACGCTGGGATATAGATAAAACACACTAATCTTGTAGGAAACTTGGTTAGAAATCTCACTACCATGAATCATTTGTAAATTCAGCTGTTCAGAATTATTTTCCTACATGGAAAAGCTACTAAAACCCAAAAAAAGAAAAAAAAACCAAACAAAACCCAAAAAAAACCTACAAAAAACACCCCAAAACTCCCAAACAAACAAACAAACAAACCAACCCAGAAAAAAAACCCAATAGAAAAAAAAAACAACCGAAAACCAAACAAACAAAATAATCCCAAAACCATCTGTAAATACATTCTGAAAGAGTTGCAGCTTTTTGCCAGACTGGGATATTTCACTCAAATTAATAACTTCTTATTTTTTTGAATAATTTTTGTGTTGACATTGAATTGAATTTTTGTGTTGAAAAATAAGATAGCACAGAATTTTCAGTTAATTTTTATTTCATTCAGCCTTTTTCTGTATTCTTTCATCAAGAAGAGAGGAGAGATCAGAACTACAGTTCATTGTTTTGAAGAGGATATGCATTTAAGAATTCTGAGAATATTTTAATATGTAACAGGGAATTCTTATTTTCCAGTTGGCTATTGGCATGCTGTGAAAATTATGTACCCACTGGGAGAAGTTATTTTAGAGGACTTTAGTTTTCATATGCAGAATTCATAGTACCCTTTCTCTTGTACACTTCTCAAGGCAATCCAGTATGAGGTACTGAAATATTCATGGATTATATCATTGGTGGATAAATTATAACACCCAGTATGCACTCATGAGCTATTTTGGGTTAGAAGGACTGAAAAAAAAGATACAAGATACCTCATATCCCAGTAGCTTTTCCTATGTCTACAGATTTCTGTTGTGGATGCTGGGGAAATGATGATCACAGAAGATGCTCCCTGGAAAAAGTTGAAGCTGGGCAGCCATCAGAACCCTGAGTATGACATGCAGGAATTCTCAGGCACATGTGTTTCTCAGAAAACCTCTCCTGTACAAGGGTAATAAATCTGTGAATTTGCAAATACCTATTTTTTAATATTACCCTTGACAAAATGATGACAGTCTGGTTTGAGTCTGCAAGGTTTTTTTAGACTTTCAAGATAAAAATTGATAAAATCTTTAAAGATTGACAGAGAAAAATTGCCTATATGGATTAATTTGGATCAATATAAATAAAATACTACATTCAATTAAATTGTGGATATTATCAACCTATGAATGAATTATTCTTTATCTTATAGAGAACCTGAAAATAATTTCTCTTATTCTTTAAATAATTTTTTGCAGTTTCCCATATTTAGGTTATAGCATAATATAAAATAAAAAATACAATAGAGTTAGAATTTTAATTCTATGCAAATAATTGTATAGATAAACAACTAAAATTTTTTTCTCATGTTTGATAGTTACAGTCAATCCCATGATTTCAATGAACTCTCAGGAGGGCCTTCTTTGTCACCATGTTTGCTGTTAAGTATTGGACAAAATAAGGTTGCCAAAACTCATCCTGTGTTTTTGGGAGACAACATTAAAAACTACAGTTGTCAGCCTTTGTGCCTTTTGTTTTCTGGGGCTGCATCCAAGTTCTTTACAAATTTGTTTCAACCTTGCTTTAAAATCTCACTTTTGCCACTGTAACAGAGCTATCTGTTGGATCTTCCCTTCACCATTTTGGCTGTCCCCTCAATATCCTAATCCTAATCCTAATCTATAGAGCAATTCCAAGGTAAAACCTGAGAATCCAAGCATGCTCAGAAACTTGATGGGAAGCTGAAATAAAACTTGGAAAAAAGCTTCATATATCTGAAATATTTGTTCTTATCACTTGGCTAGGGACATAGATATTCTTTCTTCAGAGGAAATAAAACGACCTAAAAATCTGTGGTGGAAGAATGAAAAACAATAGACATAAATTGAACCAAGACAGGTTCTGACTGTAAATGAGGAATAACTTTTTCCCCATGAGGGCAGTCAGGCAGTGGATCAGGCTGCCCAGGGAGTGTGCAGTCTCCATCCTTGGAGCTTTCCAAGATCTCACAGAACACAGTCCTAAATAACCTGGTGAATTTAGTGTTTTCCTTGCTTTAAGCAGGATATTGATCTGGAGACCTCTGGAGGTTCCAGTATGGTTTGTATTATTCAGAGATTCTATCAATCATCCTGCTTTTCTAGAATTCCTTCTTTCACAACAAACTAAACCACATTGTGCCATTCTCACATGAAAAGCCAGAAAGAAGTCCACATCTATCTAAACAGACATCTTACCTCAGTGCACTGGTGATACCCCAAGAGAGAGAGCGTGACCTCCAGAGAGCTTGTTCTAAACCCACCTTGTGCTGGATGTAGCACATAACCTTTAATTATCTGAGCTTGTAGCTGGTATTAGGGTAGATCCTGAGCAAAAATCATCAATATTAGGAAGGGTGGTATTGGATATAAGCAGCACTTGCACTATCTATTTAAGAAAGAAGATTGGCTATGCTATTGCACAAACTTCTTCCATGCTGGACGAGCCAGCATGGTCAAGAGCCCATAAGGATATTCAGAAAGTTTTGATGAGTGATTACACACCAAATTCTGGGAAAGTTGAAGTTCTGCTGATTGCCAGGGATAGGCAGACCTCATATTTGATTTCAGGATGTTAAAAATCCAAAGTATTTAAATTATACAAGAAAATTGAAATAAAAGTGGCATGATCCTCATTTTGCAACCTTCAAGTTTTGAAAAATGTATCTAACTAATTTTCTTTCACAACACATTACTTTATATTTTATGGCCCATAAATGTCACCAGCTGTGCATTTGTTTTTTTTTAATAACATGATCATTATTTGTAATTTATGACAGAATTGAGATTGTCTTGTTTTAATATGGAACTAGGTGAAAGATGTTTAAAATATTAGTCTATCCAAATAATATATAATACTGATCTTGACAATCTTGAAAAACAGAATGCAAGAAATAATGTATAATATTTGCAGCATAAAATGAGTAACTTAAAGTGTGTTAACTTCTCAAACAAAAATACTGATGTATCAAGGTGCATGCTTTGTGTGTATGTGTTCAGGTGCATGCAACATGACTTAATGATAAATGATTGCAATGATATTATTGCAAATCTAGGTTATGAATGTGCTAAAAAGATTTAAAGGGGGGGGTAATTGCTCATACTTAATGAACAGTCAGATTTTAAAAAGAAGTTACTTCTAATGGGCTCTATTTTGCAAAATTGCCAGATGTCACCATCATGATTAAATTCATCTTCCTAAGTTAGACTAGGCCAGCAATAGCAAGAAAATAATTTATCAAGTCTCCCAGCCAAAGCTTTCATAGCCCTGGCAAGACCGTTAAAATGCAGTAAATATACACCAACAGAAACTCTTAAAAATATATAATTAATAAACAAGATAGAGAATATCTTGGACCAAAAAAATGCACATTTTAAAAAGAGGTTCCTTCCCATAGAAGGATAGTCATAGTCATCTCCCATTTACATTATACAATTCATACTCTGGCAGTGATGATGTAGTATCTGCAAGAAATACCAAAGGGGAGAATTTAAGCTTGTTCTATGCCCTAAAAATGGTCAAGACAATCATCCAATTCTCCAGTTATTGCAATTAGCCTAGGCCATATTCCTATACTCCATTTGCTCCCATGGTAACACTGCCTACCCTGAGGTCTCCTCCTACCCACCCTAAAATCTACCAGATTTTAGGTCTCTACCAGATATCCATCTTCAAAATGAGGACTTTGAGCCTAACCCAGGACAACAGAACAGTGAGACTTACAACTAGACTGCAATATTGGCATCTAGTAATGGAAAACTGAGCACATTGCATTGTTCTCACTCTGTTCTGGTTCTTTCATGTCTTCCCTCAAACTGTCTATCCTGGTGATCCTTTCTTTCACCTGGACTTTTCCATAATACTCCAAAATTACTCTGTGGGGTTTTTTCTTCTTTAATGTGGTTTAATCCGAACTCTCAACTCAGCCTCCTGTAGCTACTTGTTCAATTCCCCATGGAGGTATGGGGGAGAGAATTGGGAGGATAAAAGTGAGAAAACTCATTTGTTGAGATACAGACATTTTTACAGGTAAAGTAAAAGCTGCACATGCAAGCAAAGCAAAACAAGGAATTCATTCAGCATTTCACATGGCCACGTGTTCAGCCACCCCCAGGAAAACAGGGCTCCATGATGTGTAACAGTGGCTTGGGAAGACAAATACCATCTCCAAACGTTCCATCCCTGAACCCTCCTCTTCCCCAGCTCTACATGCTGAGCATGACTCTACAGGGTCTGAGATATCCCTTAGGTCAGCTGGGGTCAGCTGTCCCAGTGGTGTCACAGCCCAATTTCTTGTGCACTCCCAGCCCCCTTGCTAATAGGATGAGCAGCAGAAAAGGCTTTTTTTCACCTCTGTGTTATCAGCTCTGTGTTATCAACTCTGTTTTCAGCACAAATCACAAAAAATAAAAGCCTTCTACTAGCTAGTAGGGAGAAAATTAACTATCCCAGCCAAATCAGCACATCTCAACTTGGAACTTGAGGACAAATGGAGGAATTTCAGAAATGCATACATACTCAAGAGAGGCCCAAAGAGACCAGGATTATGTAAATAGTTGTGTTCAATGTTTTAAGATCCTGCTGTGATTTTCCTGTTGATACTCTCATTACAGAGAAAAAGACCACACTTTATGCTTCTCCTAATCCTTCCTACTTTTGTTCTACACCATCATAGAATTCTATTTAGCTTTCTTAACTTCTTTATCTTTCGTTCTCTTGGGCTTTAGCAAAATTTATTTCCTACACTGGGATAACCAGTTCCTAGAGAAAAGTCAGTATTTTACCCATTAGGAGAACAGCAGATGGCACTACAGCCACTTTTCCAAAAGCATGAGATCCAATCAAAAGACCAGTCTGGAAAGCAACAATCTCATTTCCTTATTGTTATTTTAAAAATGCTGATCATTCATTGAAGATTCTTCTAAGTAATGCACCATTTCTCAGCCCTGATTTCAGGAGATGGAGTCTCAGTAATGCTGAGCTATTCCTTGAGGTGAACAAAACTGTGAAAAAGGGCATACGGATATGAACTACTAAAGGCCTTTAAGGTCAGTTATACATACATGGATTTAACCAGAAAATTGGCTCTTTAAACATGTTTTTTTATGCTTTTAAACAACCTGAAATGGTTTTGTGTGTATATGTAAGTGGCAGCCAATGGAGCCTGTTAGTTTTCATATATTTATGTCTTTTTGGAAGACTTTGAGTGGAGAGCATACCAAAAAAAAGGCGATTTAATAACATTTCCTTGCACAGTAAACACTAATGTATTGATCACATCCTTATGCAGTACTAAACTTTATCAGGCAAAATCCACCAAAACTAAATTGTTCCTTTCATATTTTTCTGAACAAGACATAATCACAAACTCTTTGGTGTTTCTATTAGAGTATCAAGGAAAGCATTTCTGTTTTGTTAATACGGACATTTAGTGACAAGCACCAGATGAAATGAGACAGAATCCTGCCAGAATGAGACCTGGTCCTGCACAGAGGATTCTGAGGATCTGCAGCTTATTTCCCAGTGAGGCTCTGGATGCCCCATCCCTGGAATTGGCCATGTTAGATAGGCCTCTGGGTAACTTCATTTGGCAAAAGGCACTTTGTACTACCACGCCTCTTCCAAATATCCAGAGATGGCATTTTTCCACTTTGAACTCACAGCTTGTATATTATTCTTTTCATGGGGAAGATTTTTAAAATAACTGCCAGGAAAATAATTATCCCTGGCAGTAGCAACTGAAGGCATAATTTAGCAAAAGAGACGTGGGAGAAGAAGAAAAGAGGATGAGACACAGTATGATGAGGGGGAAGATATATGGTAACAAGGACAAATGTCTATCTACTTATCAGTATCTAAAACTAAGATTGATTGTTCATCTTTTCTGCTTGCAGGCCCAGGCTTCTCTTTCTAGAATTGAGCATCAAAAAGACACATGTAATGTAACTGAATTGAGCAAAAAAGAGCGCTGAATCAGCAAACAAAAAACCAACTGATGCTTTTTCATGACCTTACACATCAAAACAGACCCATAACTGCATACCATCTCTGTGTCATTCTTACCTGACTACATGAGCTGTGTTTAATTTATTCAAGTGTTGGTGCATGGCTTGCACTGTGCTCAGGGACTCAGCAGGCTGCAGCTGTGGTGCTGCTGCCCTGTCTGACACACTCAGCCCACACTGGTGCTGCTGGGGACAAGCCCAGCAGCTGAAGCTTGACTTGCAACATCAGGGTTTTCTGGGATCAGGTTCGCAGGACTGGGCTCACTGCCCCCAGGAACCCAAGCCAAAAAAATCTACCTTAGCAGTAATCAAGGGTGACTGAGATACTGCAGCTCTAAGGGAAGATATTTTCACTTTTTTCTGGGTTTATTCACCAGTCAGCAAAACTTCTGAGAATCTGGCTCTTGTAAAACTCTGATTGTCTTTTTTTGGGAAACAGGAGCTAATTTGCAACTAGAATCACAACAGAAATATAGTGATCATTTTTGTGGATTCAAGTTTTAAGTAGCTTAAACTGATTAAGTCAGTTTTCCAGAGCTGCTGGAAACATACATATAATTAGAACATGCTGACAGTACCAAGCTGGTTCTTTCACCTCATCCCAGCTTCTCTGGGAAGCAAAGTGCAATAATCTGGAACCCAGCCACACTTATCCAGCTGTGAGTGCTGCTTGGATGTGACAGCTTTCAGCGTGTGGAACGCTGACCAAAACTGTTTCCTGGCTGTTCCTGGGAACTTGTGAACAGACTCATGCTGACCTCCCAGTCAGCTCCAAACAATACCAGGCTGAGAACCACACGATTTTGGCTGAAAAATAAAAGTAACAAATTTGTAACATAAAGAAGTTTTAGCAGTGTGTAACAGACAATCTAGTCCAAATTTTGGACTTTAAGAAAAATTAGTCTTACTGACCATCCTTCAATATATTTTTGTGATTTTAATATCAGTTTTAAAAACTCATCATATACAAAAAAAGAAAGAACAATCTAAAGGGCATAGGCATGTTTTCAAGAAAATAGGCTCAAACAAGGGTTTCTCAAAATATTATTCAATTCCTTTTGGATGTCAAGTACTTTGAGATGAGGGACAGAAATCTTTCCACTTATCTAATTCGGCTTAAACTTTCCTTGTGTATCATGCAGAATGACCTTTTAATCAAATTAAAAACTCTATATTTGTCTTAATATGTAGAACAAATTAAATTTCTACTGGAAAATGGCACATACCTGCATGTTCTTATGTGTCAGCAAGTTGACATAGGACCAACTTTATGTCTATGTGCATGTACATGTACAAGCACATGCATGTACAAGTAAATATTTATATACACATCCCACTTATTTCACTCCTTTTCATGTTTTTACCAAGGGAAGATACACATGAATAGAGAATGAAGAGTACAATGTGGGTCCACATGCTGTTTTGCAGTTAGACATAGAGATAGTTCTGAAAACTCCACTTTAATTGTTTCAAAGAATATCTGTGGACACAGACATTTCAAACAAAATTGCATGGCCAAATAGACCTTTTCATATGTGTAAAAACATAAAGGTAGTTAAAAATACATGAACACATATCTTGAAAACTTCATGTTTATAGCTCTTACAGTGTGATTGTTTGGATTTGAACACCAATAAAAAAAGATCTTGCCTAAACTTTTCAGGGGTTTTTTGCTTGTTTTTCTTTTTTTCTTTACTCCATTTAAAAAGCTTCTACACATACAGTTCATTGCCTTGTTGATGAGTCTGGGTGTGGGAGGAGAAAATTATTAAAGTGTCAGTTTTCTGACTTTAATTTTCCAAATGCACGTGGTTAAGTCCCTTGAGTGAAATAAACACATTGATGGAGGAAATAGATAAAATCTTCAACCTTTTTCTCCATTAATTCTGCACACTCTCAAACTCCAACAGCTTTATATTTCTTAAGCAAAACTTAGACCAGATGAACTACAATTTTCTAAACATGTTGAGTGATAGCGATGATTTATTTGTAATAGAAGTTATTGTCATTCTGTGATTCTAACGGATTGAGCCATCAGAGCAGCGCTGATGTATGTCTGCCATAAACCAGACAGCTTTATTGCATCAGAGATTCAGTTCTGCAGCTGTTTAGAGGCAATTCTATTTAAAATGTGCCTATAACTCCCAAAGCCAAGACCAGCATATTTGTTTACTTTCTTGCTCATTTTGCCAGCCAAGGGCTTTTTAGGCCAAATTGCACCTATCCTTGGCCCTTGAATCTGCCAAATAATGACTTTGAAACTTTCCTCTTGAGACATTTATAATTTTGCATTAAATTTGAACATTTGATTAATTAAATGCTCATTTCATAATTACTTTAAACGCAAAAATTTGTGATGTGGTGAATTTATTAGTTGTTTATTCTGGGACAACTATCTTACCCCAAGAGACATCTGAACTAGCCAAAAATTAGTAGTCTGTGCTTTAGCTTTGAGGGTCTTGTGGCTTTCTGAGTGGGTTTGGTTTTTTTGTTTGTTTTGGTTTTTGTTGTTGTTGTTCTTGTTGTTGTTTTTGGGGTTTTTTTTTGTTATTTGATTTTGTTTGGTTTTCTTTCTAAACACCTAACAGCTGTCCAGGTACTGAACACATCCTGGAAAGGGAAGGTGACCACAAAAACATGGGATGAATTTCCCCTTGTGTACACCCCTCACTGTAGGCATAGCGTAAATACCTATTCTGGGCTTTATTCTTCACTTTGATCAGATGACCCACACAGGTGATACCAGCAAGGCAAGAAATGAGCTATCTGGAAAAATGATGCAAATCAAAAACCGTCCAAATGTATCTGCAGCCAAGTTTACATTTACAAAAACTCCAGTCACAAAGAATCATGTCATGAATGAAATAAAATCTCTGGGGTGGTGTACTCAGGCATTTACAGGTCTCCCAAAACTAACAGACTTAGATCAGCAGACATTAACAAGGATATGGACTTAACCCAAAAATATGAAGTTCTATCCATTTTGATTTTATCTGTACACTGAGTTCAGAGCTCAAATTCTGCAGAAGGCTGAGGTGACCCCAAAGTTGTCCTCAGGACATGGATACATATTCAGTAAACATTAGTGAGCTTACAAAAGAGCTCTTACAGTGATTGTGAAGATTAAAATTCATATAAATGTACATGGAGAAAATCTGGTGTAAAATTCATGCAGTGTCTACCTCCACGCTGCACCAGCTGGTCCCTTTGCTATTGAAAGCTGCAAACTGAACAGACAGGGAGCCAGGGCTGCAGAATACCAGTTAGGCAGCATCTATCAGCCCTAAACCAGCAGCTGTAATCCAGCACAGGTCAGGCATCCTTTTTAAAATCTATCTTCTTCAAACTGGCAAAGAGTTTTTGTCCAGTTTCTATTTGAAAGGCAGTGGAAATACAAAAGAAAAGTTCATTAAAAAATGTATTACTGGTTTTTTCTTGGAAACAGAGGCAATCCCAATATTTAATGAACCCCCTCACCAAAGAACTTTAAAAGCTGATGAGTATTATAATTAAAAGGAAAGAATAGACATGTAATAGTGGGACTTTTTAAGAGAATTTCATTAAGAGAAGAAAAAATGTCAAAGTTCCCAAAATAAAGAAAATGTACATAAAATGTAAACATCCTGCAGATAGGAAATAAAAATAAAAATTAGAAATGCTTTTGCATATAATATGTTCACTTACATAAAAAAAGACTTGGTAAGAGGCAGTCAGAATCAATTACATAAAGACAAGATGAAGACATCAATGAAAAATCCAGAGGAATTCACACTGCATTGTCTAAAGTAGAATGGAGAAGGAACTGAAGAAGGAAAAAAAACACTTTTTAATACTTACAACATTTTATTAGATAAATTGGTAAAGCTTCTTGGGTTACTAAAAGGGGGAAATGAGCCTTCTTTCTGTTTTAGAGGAATATAGAATTAGATAGAAAAAGGCTGCTATTAAATTTGTAATGCTTACAAAATTTTCCAGATTATTAGTAACATATGAAACATAATCTGCTACATATAAACTATTTTCAAATTATTATACATTATATGCAAAAGTTCTAACTGAAAGTGAATGGGAATCTCTAGACTTTGATGTTTAATTGTGATAATTCTCACAATTTTTGAGAGTATAACAAAGACTCCACATGTGTAGGTGTTTTGCAGTTAATTTAAAAGTGCTAAGCAGCATGACCTGGCTAGTTATAAACCTGACATCAAACATGAGGAAAATGGAAAAAGGGTTTAGTCTATGAAGAATTAGTGATTGATAGCTGGCAGGATTTCACAGAGACTCTGGCATCAAATAGACATTTCCAGTTGATTTTGCTAGTGTCATTAAGAAAGGAATGTCTATGTTAGCTTTTTTGATAAGGTCAGGATTAAATCTTTGAAGCAAATCAGCATCCAGCCTCATTTTATAATTTTCATCTCACAGCTGTGCACAACCTGGATTCCTTACTGGTGTTACTGGAGAATTCCTGGGCCTGCTTCCTGCTGCACACCTACTGTACCCACAGCACATTGAAAGTTTCTGAGGTTTCAGTGTGCATTAAAACTGTCCTAAGAAAAATCACTGGAATGCAAAATGTAGGTGACAGGTCCTCAGAGGTGCAACCTCTAGAGCTTCACTCATTTTGGACCATGCCACTTCATGGTGGAGAAGTATAAAATGTAGCAAAAATTAATCCAGAAGAAGTAATATTTCTTGGTATTAAATCTTTGATGGGATGATTCATCCACAAGTTAATAAATAGAAGTTAATGTTTAATGTGAATTAAGTCTCCAGTGAACAGATTAAAAAAAATAAAAAGAGATCTAGAAGAGATTATATTAATAAAAAGAATTTGTAAAATAAAAATGTTTTCTTTGGGATCCTAGAAAGACTATTCCTGACTCAGGGGTTGTTCTATATGTTCAGTGAATAATCACAAAACCATAGATCATAAATTAAAGAAGGCTGATGAAAGACTGAAGTACTGACAAAAGACAACCAGACAGTGCATACTGGATTATTCTGTAAATTGGGTCCAGTTAATCCAAATGTATTTCCATGTAAGCAAATTGAAGGGAATGTGTGTAGGAAGACACTGCAGACATATCTATTGGATAGATATTAGACAGCAGTGACTCTGAAGTCAGTCAGATCAAAAAGTGGGGAGGTAACCATGGGTGAGCAAAGGCTGGCTGAAGGGGAAACACAGGGTTCACAAAGTGATCCAATTGGAAGTTTGCAGCTTGAGACAGCAGCTCAGCTAAAAAAGGTGTCTAAATACTGCAGGATGGCTGCATCATCTCACGTGATGAAAACAGACATGTGGGGGCAAGGACTGTCTTCTTCCATGCATTTGTACTGTGATTGGTCCTGTGGGATCCAGCAGAATCAAGGACTTCAAGCATTATTCATCTTTCTTGGCAAAGAATAACAAATCCCATGTGAGGGTTTTTAATGCTAATAGATCCAACACAATTTAAGAAATATTTCCTTATGCCATACACCAACTTTCAGGGGAAACCTCTTTCAGATCTCTTGCTCTATTCCATATAAACCACTGTAAAGCCAGTGAAATGAACCACAGAATAAATTCAAATCTAAAGAAATTCCTATGGAGGAAGGCAAGGATCAGACAAGCCTTTAGAGACCCAAAGTTTAGAGAGAAGTTAATTGATTGTAAAAAGTACTGCTTTTCCTAAATTGTATTCTTGTGATGCCTATAAATTCAATCCTCCGGTTATTTTGCTGTTATTACTTTGCAGGTTGCTGTATTTTTCATGTCTGTTTCTGGCCATACTGCAATTATATAGTGCCACACTGAATGGCACAGGCTCTTGTCAAATCTAGGCCTGATGACATCTGATACACATCTGATTAACAAAAAGAGAAAAATATTTAAGAGATTCCAAAAAGCTTCAGAATGAAAAAAAATAAGATCTTCCAATTATTTAATGAACTATTTCAGCACCCAAAGTGGTCCTTTCAGTACCTGAAGGGAGCTTACAACAAAGACAGAAGAAGGACTTTTTACATGTAGAGATAGCACAAGGGACAATGGCTTTAAACTGAAGGAGGGCAGGGTTAGATTGCAGGGGAAAGTCCAGGGTGGTGAGGGCCTGGCACAGATTGCCCAGAGAAGCTGTGGCTGCCCCATCCCTGGGAGTGTCCAAAGCCAGGCTGGACGGGACTCTGACCAACCTGGTCTAGTGGAAGGTGTCCCTGCCAATGGCAGTGGGATTGGAACTGGATGATTTTAAGTCCCTTCCAACCCAAACCACTCCAGGATTTAATGTTTTAATGAAGTAATTAGGAGACAATATCGTGCAGGACTCAGCTGGCAAGAGGAAGTTCAGCAGAGTTTGAAGGAAGGAGCAGAAACCATCTTGTAGTTTTCACTGAGGTTGTGAAGAAGCTTTACAGTCCTTGCAACTGCTCCAGACTCAATGCTGGAACAGCAAAAGTGCCCCCACGGCACTGTCTGCTCAATCATGTAAGCCCCAGGTGCACGCCACCCAGAGAATGCAAATACAAAGGTCACTTCATTTCATAATGCTATGAATGCTACCAAGCTTGCTTTTGTGTCTGGAAAATCCCAATTTCAATGCCCAGTGGAATTTTAATGGAAGATCTGCACCTGTCAGATCTGTGTGCAATTGCTTAATAAAGTTGAACAGTCAAAAATCTGTCTTTAAATATAGACAGGAAATAATCTCAGCCTATTCTGGCCCAAATAGAACAATAAATGAACAAACAGACAAACAAAAGAGAAAATAACTTGTATTATTTCTAACTGATTTAAGCAACAACCCGAAATTCTGGCTAAGAATAAGGCACAATAAAAAGCTTACCATGGTAAAATGGAAAAGGCTAATGGCAAGCATAAGCCACACATCAAATTTCTTTCCATTATACACATTATTGGAATAGGTAATGTCCTCTAGCAGCCTAGAAAGAGAATGCTGTGGTTAATACAATATATGACATATTTTTGTTTATAAGGCTAGTAATGTGCTCCCTTGCTCCTATTTTACTCTCATTATTGAATCTGCTTTATATACATATATATATATCTTTTACAATACCAGACCTAATCTAATTTATTGTTAAATAATTCCATTATGTATAACAATCTTAAGAAACTCTCAAAATAACAACATTCATTATGAAGTTCTAGAAAGCAAGAACCTTCTTTATAACACTTTCCTCTTATGAAAGATATACTTTTATCTTCCACTGCAATGTCAGCCTGAAAACTGACTTTAAAATGACAAGCTTAGAACATCTACAGACTTCATGGAGAAATACAAAGTTTTACTGATCTTTTTCTACTATGTTAAAGAACTGAGAGAAGAAAAAACTAAGGAGGAATCTACTCTTCCTTCTTGGGTGTTATCTCAACCATTTACATATTTTCTTGTGAAATCCCACCATAGTCCATGCTAAGTGTGCTCTGACAACTGTACTTTCATTCCCTCCCTGGTTAAACTGTATAAGCAATAATAAAACAAAATAAGCAGATCTCTGGTATTTTAATGGTTGTAACTTAGAAGTTACAATAAATGTAGTCTATTGCCTAGAAAATAGTGAATTCAGTGCCTGATTTTAGAAGTATAAGCAAGGGGGTTTGCAATAATTCAATATAATTTCTTGTCCTGAAAAAAACAGTAAAAAATAAACAATATATTAAAAGAAACCTAGAAGAAAGTAATAAAGTTGATTTGCACAGAAAAAATCGTATCAAATAAACCAGTGGCATGACTTTTCTTTTGTATTGGAAAATAGTCCCTGGAAATACAAAGGAGAAATCCATGTGTGGATTCGTGGATCACAGCCTGATTGTAAGTTGGCAATAACCAACTTTTTTACATGAACTACAGAGTACATTAGAAAAGACAGAAAACAAATGGGAGATTTAGGGAGGAGTGAAATGTATTTACTCTGTATAGAAAAGACACTACCATATTTCTCTTTCATGCTTTGTTGTGTATTAAATAATCTCAAAGAAGATGGATATTTACATGAGTTTCGAATAAAATCTTTCACATGATAATTATAGTCATCTGCTGGATAAACAGCTCAGATGTGGAATGTGGCATTTCTATTCCTTGCATTTTTTTAACAGAAAAGGTATCTGTTAGAAAAAAGTTCACTCGTCAACTTTTCCTTGAGATTGTCCTGGTTTCAGCTGGGATAAAGTTATTTCTTCTGAGTAGCTGGTACAATGCTGTGCTTTTGGGTTGGCAATGAGAATGGTGTGGACAACAAACTGATGTTTTGGGTTTTGCTAAGTTGTGTTCATCCTAAAGCAAGGATTGTTTTTCTTTTTTAGCGTCTCATGCCCTGCCAGTAAGGAGGTGCACAAAAGAAACTGAGAGGGAGCATAGCCAGGACAGGTGAAGCAAACTGAGCAAAGGGATATTCCACACCACAGAGCCTTATGCCTGGTTTATAGATGGGGTGAACTAGCCAGGACACGGCTGATCTCAGTTTGGGAATGAGAGTCCAGCATTGGTCAGCAGATGGTGAACACTTACATTGTGCATCACTTTTTTTTTCAGTTTATTTTTCCCTTTTCCCTCTTTATTATTATTAGCCAATATTGTAGTTTTCATTGTTTTCAATTATTAAACTGGTTTTATATCAACCTATATGTTTTATTTTTGATTCTCATCCCCATGCCACTGGCGTGGTGGGTGACAGAGGGGGACTGAGTGAGTGGAGTGATTCTTAATTTCTAGCTGGGGTGATAGATATTTTTCTATCTTATCCATTCCACTTTCCAAGTTCTCGGGCATTTTGGATTTAAAAGCTGCGACTTCACTAATAATTGCTTTCAATGGAGTGATGACCATGGTTCTTATTTAAACCAAAACCACACAGCAGTGTTCTTACAATGCAAGCATCCTTTAAATGACGGTTTTAATGACCTCTCTAAGTTCTAATTAAAATGACAGGAAATTTCTCTCCTATGAGGACTGGTTACACAACTGCAACCAAATGCTTGGCCTTAGGTTTCAGTTCAAATGACAGAAAAAAACAACTGTAGGACTCAAATCTATCAGAAGAGACCCTCCACTAAATTTTCAGCAATACCCACTGAACTCAGACACATCAAACTGATACATCTTCTGACTTCCAAGGAAGCAAATCCTGGTGAGTTACTATCTGTCTCTTGGGATTTGAATTTTTGAACAACCAAACCCTCATATAACTCAGAGGTGAAATGATGAGTTCCCACAGTGATGATCCTCAGAATCTGGGTGTCATTAGAGCAGTGTTCATCATGGTGTCTGCCACAGAAATTCAGCAATTTATCAGCACCTTCAGATAACTGCCTGATTTACCTGGTCTAAGGACTCCCTTAAGATATTCAGAGGTAGGGTAGAGAGGAAAATAGAGTGCCATCTGTCCATCACAGAGAGAGAGGACAATACTACATTCACAGCTGCAAGATAGTACAAAAAACACTGAAAACTTTCTGATGGAGCCAACTGTTTTCTTTTTATTCAAGTGAATAAACATTCAATTATCTGTAGCCTATGCCTATGAAAAATCCAGAAATTCTGTAATAGAGATAAAATATGATGTCTAGCAGACAAAATAAATCTCCAAGCAGGGAAGAAAAACAAACTTAAACAAAATCCCAAAGCCAAATGAGAAACCCAAGCATGAAAACCAGGGAGGTAACAATCAATTTTGACACTGAAGCACAGGGTTTTTGATTAATTCTGTTCTCTAATTGCATTTTATCACTTGGAATTTAAATGACACACTCTCTTGTGAAAAACTTAGAAATGGTGAAGGAAGCATAAAAATAATCACAGCAGGGATACGCAAAAAAAAATGAATAAAACTAATTTATTAAAGTATCTGTGAAATAATCTAAGCTTTGTTGGAAGCCTTTGACATTAACTACCATTAGTTAGAGAGGTTTTTCTCATGGAGGTATGAAAAATGAATTTATGGAGGAGCTAATTCCATTTGAAGTTAGTTCTCCCAGATACTAAAACTGTAGTTTTTAAAAATTCATATATTCAAATATCACTAGAAGATAGCACTGAGTAGCTAACTTATGCTAAATATCTATTTTGTATTACAGTCAATATATGAAGCAATATTCAAAAATCTCATTACCAAACTGAACATTCCAATAAAATCACAATATTGACAGAGTTTCCAGCCACAAAGGTGACACTAATGCAAGGAGGGATTCATCACTCATCAGCCCCTGATATTTCATCAAATTACTAGTTATATAGACTTTGCTTTTTAATATGAATTGAATTTGTTTTTGTTTAGTTTCACAGAGAAAAATGGTGCTTTTCTATTGGCCACAGAAAGTGTTCAGAATTTATGAGAATTTACTTCAAGTAATGAAGCAATATAATAAACAGTTTCAAAAAAAACCCTTGAAAGTATGGTTGCATTTCTTCTTTTTTTTATTGCTTTCAAATTATTAATTTAGACTTAAAGAACAAGCACTTATGACTTCATAAATTTAAAAAAATACTTTTTTCTTAAAGGTGCTTTTTACTGTGAAATCACTGCAGAATTCTTCTCAAGAATCAGAGCACCTGCCCAGTTTTCTGGTTCACTAATCTCTGAGTGCATCCCTTACTCCCCACCAGATCTTTTTCCTAGATAATATGTATTTCTGTGGTCAAAGTGTAACTACTAACCAAAAACGCAAACTTCCCTCATTTAGAAGGAGAATATTTATTTATTTTTATTTCATGAAATAATAAAAATAGTTAAATTAGCCTTAAGCTGTCTATTCATTTTGTGCCTTATACTCTCTGCAGGATGCAATCAAATGGGCTCACATCTTGGTAGCTTGTTTAGGAAGACTCCATTAAAGATTTTCATTAATATTTTTCTTCTCCTTTCTCATGATGGGATATAAAAAATTTCTGTATTTGTCCCCACTGTAGAATTTTTTTTCCTTGATGTATGGATAAATTTTCAACTAATGTATATCTTAAGGAATAGCTATAGAAAGCACTAAAGACAATTAGGTAAAGCTAATAGTTATAAAACAAGCTAAATATAGATGCATTCATAATGCTAAGAATTGAATTAATGCTTAACAATAACTCACCATGACCTTGATTTCATTGTATGCTACCAATTAATCACTGTGATGAGATGATAATCATTCTGAGAACAAAGCTACAATCACACAGCAGTTCATATTTTTTAGGGGTTTTTTTTTATTTCTTTCAAGGTATGGGTCAAAAATTTGGCATATCTACCAAATCCAATCTATTTTGCAGCACATGTTTCTCTGTCACCCAATCAATATTGAGACAATCTTAGCCAGCACTAAATTGTATGGCCCTTGAAATATAAAAGTGCATGTTCATTTCCTGAACAGTCACTTAAACAATTAAAACTGATTTTATATTTTCTGAAAGGAAAAATATTTGCTCAAACTATCTAAAAAGCATTGAGCAAATACTGAATTTTAAGGGAGCAATTCCTATTATAAATACACAATATAATAAAAATCTGATCTGGTATTGCCTTGTTTTCTCTTGTCTTACAAATATACCTAGAGAATTTCTGCAATGATCCGTGAGCAAATACTGGCAAAAGTCACTGGGACTGGTCATGAGACTTTTGGATATTCCTGGAATTTCTGCTTCTACAAATTTCTGTTTAACTCTTATATATGGTCCATTTTAACAAAATAATTACCTGCTCTACAAAAGCCATTAAGTGATCTTCACCCTTTAGTAGCCTAAAAGAAGAATGAGTGTGGAGACAACTAGAACAGTGTGGGTGAATCTTAGCTATCACCTAGATTTTTTTCTCTTTTTCTGAAAAAAAAATTCTAATTCACATCAACCATGTCATTCAAAATGATTTTCTTTTACACATTGCTCTGTTTCACTGCATCTTTCTTGGAACAGGGATTCTCATGACAAGCTGTTCTAATTTTTAAGTAATAGCAATAAACTTTGACTATTTGACAATAGTCAAATTGTCATAGGTTCGGTCCCTTAAAATTTACGTTAACTTCACTTTTCATAAGGTGTGTATATGGTTTTTGTAAGAAACTACAGAACTACGTGTATTAATTATAGCTGTGTATCCACATTAATATAAAAAACTACATATATGAAAACATTAGATGAAGAAATAATTTTAAAATTGTAAAAAGACAGGGTGACTGGAAACTGTCTGCATCTGTACTTCTATGGTGATTTTCCTGTAATAAAAAAGGTGGATTTCCTCTTTCCTAGCTATAATGCAGTTCAGTGTTTTGGTATGACACACAGCTCAAAACAGCTATTTTATATGTCTTTAAAATATCTTTTTTGATGTATCTTTTGTACTTTGCTTTTGACTTTCAACAGAATGAATGGGAAATAAGCATCAAGTTTAAAACTGAGGTCATACCATTATTCATATTTATGATTTACTCCTTCTCCTGCCTAAGATTTCATAGAAATGTGAATCATAGCATCCTGTTTCTGCTGTTGTTGGTTTTGTATGCAGATATTGGTCTTTTTTACAACTGACTGATTCATAAAAATTGAGGACAATGAATGGAAAACCTGAGCTAGTTTTTCAGATGTGGAGTTCTATTGTTTTTTCTTTTTCAAGCACTAGTTAAATTTGCACATACATTTGACAACACATAATCACTCAATGGAAAGGTACCAAAATGTCATATTATCAATAAATGAAGCAAGACACACCTTAGGGAATCCTGAAATCTAACTAGTTGCCTTATATTAAACAAAACTAGAAAATCCAGCTTTTAATCTGTTAGCTCAGCATTTATTGCAGATGTGTCTAATCTCAACAGCTCCATAAATGGTTTATAACATTACCCATGTTTACATGGGAAAACATGCATTAGTATCTTTTTAGCAGTTTTCATTTTCCAGGTAGAAAGCTAAAGCAATTAATCATGTAGGCAGTCAGTCAGCAGAAAATGTTTGGGAACAGTTGACTTTGTCTCTGATGACTTAATTAAAATGTTGAGATATCTCCTTTTGATTTCTAGTCCTAACTTTTAGTGTTTAGCTGTGACAGGGAAACATAAGAATATATCAGTGTTCCTGGAAATAAACTGGCAGAATTGCACCTCTAGGATTTCAAAGTGACCAATGGTCATCTTAACCATCTGCCTTGGTTTATTTAAGACCAAGGTGGCCACTTCTCTTAGTCACCACCAAAAGATCCTAATTTTCCCCTCTTTGGGTCAGTATGTCAGAGCTATGAGTTGAGTATTGCAAAACTTTTTACTTAAGAGTTGATCTTCTTTGTTTCAAAGTTTTTATATTTAATACTTATTTTCTTTCAATTAAAATGTTTCTTGAGACAAACATAATAAATTATGTCAATAATAAATTATAAAGGCATGTTTGACAAAACAGATGTTTCATTCTGTGATTACCTTAATGAATTTTTTACAGGGTAAAGAAGATTCCTGAAAGCACCACTCATTACATAGTTCCTAATAATCTCAATAATGCCAAGATTCCATCTAATCGGATTCTTCCATTTAGTGCAAATTAAATTTCATTTATGAATTTTTTTGCTTATTAAGGTCAGCTAGTCCCACGATTATGCCTGAACAGCTCACGGGGTTTCTAAGATTGTTTCTTTCCATACTTGTAGCAGTTATGGATATTCTTTTTCTTTTGCCTTTTAGCCTCTGTGACACTGTCTCATATAATTTCAAAAGAGTTCTGACTTCAACTATATGGATCACAGGAGATTTGTTCAGGGGCCTAAGTGGGTGTCACAGGCTGTCTGCACTGTGATCAATTCTTTCCATTGCTACTGAACTTCCATTGACTTTCAGCTTTTTTTATCACCCCTCCTCCCCTGGAAGGCAGAAGTTTACACGCAGCACTGTGTTGTAGGGGGATAGAACATAAGTAAATAAATGTAGTATAGAAAGTAATCTTACCCCCTAAAGAGTTGCAGCTGAGCCAATTATTAATGATTAGGAGCAGGCCTGATGTTAACAGGCCACAGCTGTAGCCAATCAGAAGAGTGTTATAAAAGAGTGGATTGGTTGGTTGAGGGGTCTGGAGTCAGTTGGCTGCTGTGAGGACAAGGAGGAGTCAGCACTTAGAGGAGCTGCCTACAAGAAACACCAAGGAGGTATGAAACTCTGGCAATATGGAACCCTTGCAATGTAATGACAACACTGTGGGCAGCCAGAACACTGCAGAGAATTCAGACCACTGAATTTACAATTGCTGTAGACTTTAAAAATTCCCACCATTCCTGAAGCATGTTTTCCACCCCATCATTGGGAGATAAAAGGACTGACTGTGCCTTGAAAAGGTCCCAGTTACATCATACAAATATTTAAAGTATTTGCAAATACATTAGAGCCAGCTTGCAATTTAGCCTTCATCCAAGCTGAAAAACTAGCTAGGTATGTGCCCAATTGCTCCTGACTTTTAATAAAGCCTGGCCATCACAATTTTCTATCAGTAAAATACTTTGCTGAAAGATACCATTTATTAACAAAAAATCAATTTCAGTTCCTTTCACTGCCTGTTAAACAAAAGGTAGATGCAAAATCAGAAGAAAGGTCCCTTATTCTAGTATAGAATATATCTTTCCTGTATAGAAGAGCAAGTTACACTTGTTTAAATTGAATCAATGATAGGGGAGCTGCCCTCATTTAATCATAATGAAGTGCAGCAATTTCAGTGCAGGAAGAGTTCAGAGCAGTTAGTAAATACAGTTTTTTCAGAAGGAAGGGGAAGAAGGAGGAGGAGAAGGGGAAGGAAAAGGTGAACAATGACACTTGGCATAAAATTACTTAACCAAAATGAAAACGTTGCCTTCATAAATTCAGTTTTGGACAATGACAACAATTAAGTATTTTGTGTCCAAGAATGGCATCCTGACTGAGTAATGGACTAAAAACATGAAGTTAAAAGTATGTAAAATCTTTTTAACACTTGTTGATACCTGCAGAACAATTTTTCTTCATCTTTCTACCATTAAGAAAATTGGATAAATGAATTTTAAAGCCAAAAATGTCTTTTTCTTGGATTATAAATGGAACAGACAAACTTTTCAGGAAATAATTCTATGGAAAATATGATGATTATAATTATTATTATTAAAATCATGTATTGCCTCATCTTATGTGCCCTGTGTTTTTAGAACTTCAGTAAATCTTTAGTACGATAAAACTTTAGTGAATCTTCAGCAAAAGATTAACAGATTTCTCCCCATGGTGGTTGCCAGTTGATTTTTTAAAAATGAGATTGGGCAAAAATATTTGGAATTCATGTAATTTTTCTGTTCTCCTTGCAAACAGGCCTTGGTTTCAGTATCCCAAAGGTTTAGTGTTCAGACATCTGCACTAGACCAAATCCATAGGAACTCAAGGGTAAGGTAAAATTTCATTAGCACTAATTTTCTTCTGTTAAGTAGAGGCAGAAGGAAATTCTCCTGTTCAGTCATTTTCAGTGGAAGCCTGGTGACACTGCTAACTCCCTGAGTACAAGGTAATGTGCCATATGTTAAGAAAATATGTGTCTTTCAGTTCACCAAAATATCAGAGGCTTTCATGGGTTTTATTTGCAAAAGTGTTTTTTGCCACTCATGGAGGTCTCTTTTAATGTATTTTTGTTGGGTGCTGCTGAGCTCTGGTCTCATAGGGGAAAAAAAATAATCTTTTAACAGTATTGCTCAGGGCTGTCCAAATTCCAAAAGCTTTTTCCTCCCCCCAGCCCAGTTTCTCTTTAAAAGCTGAAAATAAAGTTTAGTGAAACAAACTCTTCAAGAAAGATATCTATGAAGTATCAGAGGGATACTATATATCATAAATAATTCAGTTTCATACTTTGTCTTCCTAACAGAGCTCAGAAATATTCCAGAACAGGATGAGTTTTTTATGCCAAGATGTTATCAACCCCCCACACCCCATATTAATGTGAAAAACCTAATTCTCTTAAAATGTAGTCTTTTAACTTGAACAACATTTACCACACATCCTCTTTTTTTTCCACCTCTTGTGTCTACAGTCAATATTTTCAAAAGTCATAACTACTGATCATAAAACAGAAAATAAAGGAAATCAGGTAAATACAGAATATTTCTGTGTCTTTATCACTACCCTTATGACAATTTTTGTTAAAACCCCTACACTTAGAGGTAGTTATTCCATACGTGCATCCTCTTGGGCCAACTGCCACATGACCTTTATTCTGTCCAGTCACTTTTTTTTCACTTTTTGGAGGCTTTTCCTGAATGAAGGTTCTATTTTTGTACCAGAAAATGTTTCAATTCAGAAAAGTTACCCCCTAAATTCAGGGAAAACAAGTGTGTCTGAAAACAACATCACACTACCTATTTACACTCTGGCCAATACTGAATTTCAGTGAGGGAAGATATGCTGGGTAACACATATTACAAAATTTGTGTTGCCACAATAATTCATCATGGTGTCTTTGACATGTTTGGCATTAGAAAAAGCTGAAGATAAATTTCAAATGCACATTGCATTCCATAATACAGCTCAATGGTGACTTGCAGAATTTCTTGTCTACAGCTAAAAAAAGATTAACAGCTGGCAGAAATGCAGTATTATTCTACTCTCATGTAAGGGGCACACTTAAAAGGCACTCAGAAGTATCCTTAAATTTTATCCCATCTCTTTTGTAACAAGAAGAAAATTAATAATTTTAGTTGTGCATCAATTTGATTAGTAAAAGGAAACATAAAACTAAATATATAAATAGATAAATATATAGGGCAAGAAAACAAAAAGTAATACAAATTATAATACAAATGAATCATCATATATTGGAAAACATCAGGACCAATCCTTGGTCTTCTGTTTTCTAGACTTCAGGATAAATATTAAAGTTAGAGGAAGAGTCACACTCTCAAAGGAAACAATAGATTTCAAAAATTCAGTGTGCTTCAATCTGTGTGTCTTAAGTAGTAACAAAAATATGGTATTTTGATAACTCCTACAGGGAAGCAAGACATAGCTATTCTGGAAACTGTTGAAGGCAAAAAGATAAAATCAGAATCAGTAATAATCAATCAATACTAAAACAAGCAAACAAGAAAAAAATCTTCTAAAATAAACCACAAAGCCCCCTTCTAACCTAAAACCCAAAGCAAAACAAAATCCCACCCTGTACTCACATACTGTAAAAATCAGTATTGAAAATTGAAAATATAAAAAAATAATTTCTTAGAACAAGAATTAAACCAAACTTTAGCATCACAGAAGTTTAACTGTCTGTATTCCTGCAATGTGATGAATTCCACACTTAATTTGTCTTCACACAGGAAGCCTTCATCAGAACCTGGAAATTCCAGCTTTGTTCACGGGACGGGATCTACGTGCAGGGGAATAAACTTGGTATAAAACTGGGGAGAAACCAAAGCCAGCCTTTATGGTCAAGCTCCAGCCCTTCACCCTTCAGCACAAGAACTTCACAAAACAAGTATATTGACAGCTGAGAGACAAAGTCTTCTGTCAGCCCAAATACAGCTCAGGTCACAGCTACCCACAAAGCACAGAGCACTGAGAAAGTGGCGTAATTAAGGAATGAATATATCTGCAATTTGTTTTAAAGGGTTTTTTAAAGCAGTAGGATAATAGTGCACATGTTAAACATACTACTGATAACTCTTAAGTGTGAGAAGTCCACAACTAGCATGTGACTTCAAAAGGCAAACAACATCCTGTTTCGTATCAATATAATTTATGATGTTCAATATTTCATGGCTGTATTGAATTAGTACAGTAAAAATCTCCATAATAGGCTATTTTTGAGATTTTTTCCACATTGTCAAGCTGTTGTTCCACCAAAGTAGATTAAATATGAGGTTGATACATGGGTGGTGCTAGTTTTAGGAAGCTTTAGTGCACTATATTTCATATATTTTAACTTCATTAGTAAGCCTTCACTTACTATCAGACAATAAAACATTAAATATGAAGAAAAGAACAAACTAAACAAGATTTGTGGGGTTGTGTGCATTTTACAATCAATCTGTGTCCATTTCTCCCTTTCAATGTGAAATTTTCACAACTAAACCCAGGATAAGCAGCCTCAGTCTTTGAAATGCCAATACAGATGAAGAAGATTATATCAAATGACAAACTGGTGTCCTTCATTACCCTGCATTTTATATGGCAATCTAACTTTTCTGTACTCAGGCCCATTCTAAACTGTTCCATATCTTGTCTTTTAATTCTGACTTTCATATCTCTGATATCAGGAGAGGATAGATCTCTTGGCACTCCAGAGAGTTCTGGTAAGCAGTGAAAATGATGGGGGTTGTGTTCTCCGGCTTTCTTGACTGATATATCAGTAGCATTTTAAATAATAAATTTATGACCTTTTAGAGGATGAAGAATGTCTTGTCCACCATACTACCTTTTTTGATGTTGTTAAGAAAAAGCTTTTCCAAAGAATTAATCAAAAACTAATCACAGGAACAAATTCCAAAAATTCATTAAAAAATTAATATTGATCAAATAGAAACTCTTACCTTAAAATTCTCTTTTCCTGATCTCTTTATCTTCACTGTTACCTTGCTTTTGAGATTTGTATCATAACACCAATGCAGCGAGTTGCGATTTTTTGTCCTCTGTCTTGATGTGAACATTTTTTCAATTTTTAAGTTTCAATCTCTTGAAAAATGTTGGAGTGGATAACTAAATAAAGGCAAAAGAATTTTTGTTGTTGTTATATTATCTCCTCACACAGTGGGATGTGATTTGAGGGAACTTTGAAAGACACTTGAAAAGTTGCTCCTGAGTAACAACAGGACAAATGCAGTTAACACCAAAAATGTTTTATTTCTAGAACATTCTCAGGGAACAGCAACATTTTCCTGTCAAACATACTGATCTTCAGTAACACTCCTTTTTATTCGAGAGGTAATTCAAGTGTAATAAAGAAAATCTCTGCTTTTAATGATGATAAAAATTTTTCAGAAAGAACTGATGCATGGTAATGAAGTCACAGATATGTGAATGACAATGCTAAATTACAATCATATGCTTCTTTCTCTGCATTCATTGAAATTATTAAATGTTCATTTTGTATTTAATAACAGTTTAATATCTGACCGTGGCTTTGCTTAACACTCCTTTTGAGTTCAAAAAACCTATACGGTCCCCAGTCAAAATATCTTTGGGAAATTCCCACCTTCTATAAGTGGGACACACTCTTAACTTCCCACAGTAAATCACTGCAGAAGCCAGGGAGCTGCACCCACAAGCCTTGGGAACTCAGATATCTCCTCTAGTAACAATAATAATCCTACTGGAGTTTCCTGCAATAAATGAAGGTCAGAATAAGTTCAGAGTCATTTAGAATGAGCAATAAATCCTGTTGTCTGGCAAATGTTTATTCTAACTACTAAATAACACTAAATAATTGAAGAACTTCAAGAAATACATAATTTTGCTCACGTCAATGTCTTGCTACCTAAATTTTTCTATAATATTTAATCCCATGCAGCATACTGGAAGAACAATTCTTCTGATCATATTGTCAAGTACTTGAGATATCTCTATACTGAAAAAAATGCTCTTTAGTATAAATTTCCTTTGATTATCAGTTAATAAATGAATTCTAGAGCTTGACTTCTGCTTCCTTGTGAACATTGATAGAATCATAGCACAGTTTAGGTTGGAAGGGACATTAAAGATCATCCAGTTCCAATCCTCTGCCACAGGCAGGGACATCTGCCACTAGACCACGTTGCTCAGAGCTCCATCCAGCCTGACGCTGAGCACTCCCAAGGACAGGGCAGCCACAGCTTCTCTGGGAAAATTGCTCCAGTGCCTCACCACCTTCCCAGTTAAGATTTTTTTCTCAATATCTAAAAACCTACTCTCTTCCAGTTTGAAGCCATTCTCCCTTTTCTTCTCATTACTTGCCCTTGTGAAAAGTCTCCCTTCATCTTTCTTGCCCTGACCCCAGGGCAGCACCTTGCATTCTGTCTTAAACCAGATGGGTTTCCCATGATTATTCTTAGTGACTGTTCCCTCTTTTATACATAATTGCATGAATATGAAATCTATCACCAAATCTTAGCAGACTGTCTATTCTCATGTCCTGCAAGCATGCTACTATAAATTCCAAAGCAAAAGTAATCTCTCTGCAATTCACTGGTTTGCACAAATATTTGAAGAGAATGAAGAAATTAAAAAACAGAATACTTGGTCCAAATGAACCAGTTCCTCACCTAAGAAATTACAATAGTGGTTTAAAGTTTCCAACAGATTTATATCAAAATTCATGTAAAATTTTTGAATTTTAAACTATCAGCTGAAAGGTAATAAAAATTTGCCAGTTGAGGAATTACGTATTAAACATTTGTAATTTTTTATTACTTAGATTATGCATTCTGGTTTCAGCTAATTCAATGTTTATGAAAGCATATTTGTCAGTAACCTACTATTTATGACATCTGCACAACAATTATTAGTAGAATTTTTTTTAATTTCTGAATTAGGACAGTAACATATTCTTTAATATAAAGTACACCATGTTCTGGGTCATGGGGTTCTTAGACATGTAACTATATCTGTCATGATAGTTTAAATTAAAAAAGTGCACCTCCACTACTAAAATTTTTTTACTATCTTGTATAAAGCCAAAGGTAAATATAGATCCAAACACACAGACTGAAAACCAGAAATAGCTGACCCAGTTAGGAACTTCATAAAACATCTTTCATGCCAAATTTTATTTTGGACAGAAGGTTAAAAGGGAGACCCTTAAGGTGTTGGGATGGTCCATTTCCATTCAGTACATTACATGGGGGGTTTGCAGGTAGTTTTGGTATGATAAAGACTTAAGGCTTTGCTGAATGATACACCCTGATGCAGGTTGCACTTCATTTCATGACAAAATTGGAGTGTTCCCCACAGGCATGAAAAAATTAATGAACTACTTCTGTCAGGTTTACCTTGCAGACATGTAGAACACAGGACTGATTTTAGTGCTGGTGCTAATTCAGCATATCAAGGTCTCTGTGCTCTACTGAGACATCTGAGATCTTTTAGCCTGAAATTGGTGCCCCAATGCCCTTGGCCATTCTCCCTTCCCAAATATCCTCTTGTCCATTGTGTTACCATTCCCCCCTGGAATCGCTCCGAGAGAGCTGTGGTGCAGCTCCCAAGGCTGAGAGGAGTCCCTTGGTGAATGGGTGGAAGTTGCATCAACTTCACATCTTAGAAAGCACTCTGGGGTCTTTGCAGATGGAAAGTCCAAGTTAATGATGCTGAACAGCACCAGATCTGGATGTTCAGACAGTCTGAATATCCAGATATCAGTTCAACATGATAAACCTCACGCTTCTCACATTTTAAAAAATATGTGTGATGAATGCTGAGAACACTTAAAGATATATTTTATACATTAATATACTATTTTGTTTCCCTGGTTTGGATTTAAGCACTAGGTCTATGGAAGAAATTAGTATGTAATTACTTTTTCTTAATAAATCAAAAGAGGTCATCTATTTTTATGTGTTCTTTCACATGATAAGGTTGCAGGTGCAAAGTGCAAATGTATTTTGTTCATAACCTTAGGGTTTTTTTATGTCACTCCTCAGAAAATCCCCATAAATGTCAAATCTGTCTAAGCAGTTTTATTAAGCCACTTTTACTATGCTATTAGGCTCTCTAAAATAGTTATTTATTAAGAAAGTTTTTTTTATATGCTTACTTTGTGAGTTTATTAAAGCAAGAGCTTTCCTCCTTCCCAAAAAAGCCTGTTCTGATATCCTTTTCTAAAGACTTTTCTGCCTGAATTTGTCCTGGAAGTCCTGTAGTAAATTCAAGTATCAGGATGAGAAAAACTTACCAAATGTGAATAAAAAACACACCCCAAGGGGCAACTCTCTGCCAATAGTAAAAGTTGTTATTCCTAGATATAATTGTGTAATTTCTTCACTATTAATTTGCCTGCTCACTTTTGGCTTTCTATTATCACAAGAAGTATTTGATAAAGTGTCATACAAAGCATTGACTAATCTAAATATATAGACAAAGGGGCTCAGCCAGGTGGCTGAACAGTTAACATCACCTTTATAAAGAATTAAAGTCTTTGTTTATGTAGAAAGCCAAAATGGTGTAGGGTTGAAGACTACATGGTGCCCAGAGGCTGCTGAATTCAGAGCTGCATTGGGTCAGACAGCAGCAGAGCCCTGAGCCCCTGGGCTCTGCCCTGACCTGCCAGCTCTGCCTGTGCACACAGGGAATCATCCCCCAGGCTTTCTTCAGCCACCTGGTTAGGTCACTGGGGTCAGAGGATAAAAGCAAATTCAGTATCTGAAGTAATGCATAGGGAGCTCAAGTCCAAAACTGCTCTCTACAATGACTCTTCTAAGCATCTGCCTAAATTTAGAAGTAAATAAAAGAAAACCTCCTTCAGCACTACCAGAGCTGACTTTAACCTTGCAAAGCAGTTTTGTACCATGTAACTGACTGTACCAGAACTAACTGGTATGTCAGCAATTAGCAATAGGCCTATTATAGAGGCAGAAATAGAGATTATAGAGATGATGGATCTTGTCTACATAAGTTAAATACAAAATAAATAATAGAGAAGAGAGAAGGGCTGGGGAGGGGGGGATGCCCAGACCTTCTGCACCTTGACAGGAGAATAACTTCAAGCACATCTGCCCAGAATTACCAGCATGGGAAGAGAGACAATGGGATCAGTTAAGGCCTGGGAGTTCTGATTTCTTACCATGTTTCCCAGATCCTCCTAATCACACAATTCCTGTCCAGTGATAAATTACTCAATGCTTAGATAAACATGTTCAGCTGTGTAAATGTACCATTCACTGGAGACCCAAAGAGAAGCACAAAACTTGGAAAAGTCTCTTTAATATTTTGCCTTAACTCAGTGGACAAGACTGAATCTCCACATCTGTAGTCTAGCTGAGGTTTCTGTCCTTTAGCACCTGCCCTGAATCTAAAAACAGATATTTTTTTCTCCCTCTCTGTAGTTAAAGATAAATGAGATTGTTTGATATTAAGCACACAATAGAAGCAGAAACATCAGGGTTAAATGTATTGCAATATAGAGGTCAATTGATTTCATGTGGCTCTGAGACTCAGTTTGATGTTAGAGAACACAAACGAGGGTTTCTGTGCATGAAAGCCTCCATTTCCCTCTGTTTCAGTCTTCAGTGACTTGTTTTAAAAAAAAAAACAATTTTGAATTATTTGACCCTGGTGTTGCTGCAAATATGGCATAATATAATTAAATGAGAGTTTCATATCAACATCATTGATGGTCATAAACTTTCACTAAGTAGGCAATAGCTGAGAATTTATTTTGCCATAGAGAATTTAATTTGTCATAATGTTGCTAACAGTCTCAGTGGTTTTTTTTTACCTCAGGGCATATGTCAAACACCTGGGCATGTTCATGGACAGCAGTGCAGACACATCCTTGTTCCCAGTGCTTATCTACAGCTGGTAGGGGTTTCCTGGCCTTTCATATAGGACTTTCAGATTGTCAGTTTTCACACTGTGTGATGAGCTGAACTCAGTAATAATTCTGTAGGCAAATTGGCAATTCATTTCACTGCAAGAAAGGAAACCAGAAGTTAGATGCTGCAATATTTTAACTCACTTTTTGGCCTGGACCAAAACGTTTGTTTTGGTTTGTTAAATGTTATGCAGTGTGACTTAGGTATCTTAAATTAAACTGCTATTTATGTCTGCTAAGTAAGAATGGCTTACCAGGTGCTTGCCAATATCAATCAAACCTGCTTCAAGGACATTTTGAAAACTGTTTGCAGTGTCAGTGACCAGTAAACATTGCTATTTAGCCATGTTCCCATAAATAAACCCTGCCTGATAGAGTTTTATGGGAACAGGTTGCAGACAGAATTAATTAAGAGACATTGCTGGTGGAATCTGGATGAGTAGAATTGGGCCATCAGTGGGATCTGATAAAATGCAAAAAAAAAATCATATGAAAATTAAAATTATTATATGGTAATTCTACATTGCCAGAATTACAGTTTCAATGTATGCAAGGATCAAAAAATACAGTTATGTCTTAAAACAAATGGGTGACTCTTTTTATGCCTTTGGGACAAGCAAAGTTTCAGTCTAACCCTGGCTGGCTGGTAGAGTGCTGCACACATTTCTGCAAACTCTGCTGCACTGGAAAGCTTTTGTTATGTGTCCCACAGTCCATCAGTGATTCATCAGATAGCACAGCTCCATTCTCAGCTCATTACTAAATATACTTCCCCAGTGTGCTTAGAGAGCAAATTTGATGACCTGCATGGCCATGTCGAGAGGCAGTGCATGCCTTCAGTGAAATCAGCAAGAACTATAACGCAAATTTTAAGTAGATTTACTTCCCAAATTAAAGTCTGTTATTTTTTAATATTTAAGGTTCATATTTTCAGGGAAATTCCTCACTATTCTTTTAAGAATGCTGAATCAGTTGCTCACTTTTTGAGGAAGACTAATTTGGCACACACTGTAAGACTCTGAAGGTGCCCAATTATAGCTACTTTACCAAATGAAGACATTCAGACATTTTAAAGGAAATCAAACACAAATAGCTATAAAATAAATAATTTGGACTGTAATCCTAGAAACAGAGATCAAATAACTCAGCCGTCCACTCAAGGCAGAACCATTCCACACTAGATCTGGTCAGCTATGGCTCTGCTTAGATAAATCTTGAAAGTCTTCCAAGAATTAAGACTCTATAGACTCTCTGGGAAAACTTTTTCTGGACTGCACAGTCCTCTCAGTGGAAAATCTTTTTCTGATATCAAATCTGAACCTTTGTAACTGCAGTTAGGAACCATCAGCATTTGACATAACATTGTACATTACCAAGAAAAGTATTTTTATTTACCAACGTCAATACAATCTACCAGTTGCATATTTTCAGTGCCATCTAAGGCAGTCTGCATCACAGAAAAGACTTGAAAAACTGTTTTTATTTTGGGGAACGTCCTGGGTCAAGAATGTCATGAAGTGAAGTCAGTAGTTTCAACCTGTGGATCCAAGATTTCTGGCTGTTTCTGGATGTCTTCCAGACATTTAAACAGTAAATAAATAATAGCAATTTTAAAATCCAGTAGTCAGCATGGAAATTCTAAACTTGTATTAAAAAAAAAAATCTCAGCTAACTGAAGTGATATTTATTAAAAATTTTGTTTTAGTGGTTAGGGCTGGTTAGCTCTACTTCAGTTCTCTGTTGTGTTAAATCTTCTTGTTAGATCATATGCAAATAATCAGAATTCTACAGGAATTCTTCTTCAGTGTAAAATTAAGCTATAGTTAGCAATTTTATTCAGTATATTGTTGTGAAGGAAAAAAATACTTCTTTTTAAAAGTCTTATGAACTTCAAAAAGAAGAAAAAGGTAAGAAAATTCAAAGATGAATGCAGGTACAGCTTAAGAAAGATATGAAGAATCTGGGAGTTTGCTAGGGTTTTGCTTGTTTGATTGGTTTTTTGGTTGGTTTTAGTAGGTTATTTGTTTGGGGGGTTTTGTGGTTTATCTTTTTCCTGCAGGCAATAGGAGTCTTACATTTGACTTCAGAAGGATCAATTTAGTGATGGAGTAGAGTAGCACAGTGAGTCGTGTTCTACAGAGGGAAAGACTGGTTTAAGGTCAGTGTTTGGGAAAAATAGGGACACTTTCCTCGCTTCTTGTGATGTGAGGAATAGCCTTAAGCAAATCACTTCCCTGTCCTTTCCCTCCTCTTACTGCAATAATGGAATACTATTCTTCACTCATACATAAAGCACTGCATGGAGGACAAGTGTGCTATAAAACCCTGAAGTATGACAGAATGTCAAAGCCAACAAACATAAATACAGGCAATGGCATTGAAATACCTCACTTTATCCATTCTTTTTCCTTTTTTTTTCTTGAATGACGTGTGGAATAATGACTACAAGATCTCTTGTCTGCTAAGCTGACATTTCCCTATGAAGTGGTGAAGGGCATTGCCATTAGAGTTTTTGCTTTTCCAAGTGTTTTAGCAAGGATTTGATTGGCAGATCACTGACATTCACTTGGAAAGTTACAAAACACAGGAACTGCAAATAAGGTAAACTGCTTTTACCTGAAAATTTCCCCACAATGGAGTATGGAGAATGCTATCTTGCTAACTCTGGGATAATGCTGTATAACTCATTACTGAAAATATAGAAATACTGGATAATTAATCAAGGTTATATTTAGCATTCATATTGGTTTCCTAGGCCCATTTTCAGTATTTTTGATTGTCAGGAGGCAAGAAAGATTTCCTCTATTTCCATTTTTTTCCTCTGAGGAAAGTTTAAATTGATTTCCCTTCTTATCTAAATGTGTATAAGTAAAATGCTTTTTTTTCATCTCCACTCAAGATTGGTAGCACTCAGATGGTATAGGTCTTCAATAAAGAGATAATCTGCATAGAATATTCACAATATAGACTAGAAGGAAATAATAGTGTCCAACCTGAGTATTTAAACTCAAACTTCTTCATGAATTTTAGCAAAAAATTTAAATGGCTGCAGCTGATGTTAGCCATACTGAGAGTGATCTTTACTTTCTTAAAAAATTAGTCCATTTTAAGTAATATTCTGATTACATATCTCTTTCAGTACAGTTCCTTTAGCTGAACCTATTAAAAAAAAACCTTGAGCTACACATCCATGAAACAATAAATTTAGATTTTGTATCGATCTTTATGATCATGTTTACTCAAAATTAATTAAGATCCTTTTCCTTCCAGCTTTTTGCACATCCCCAACCTCCTTGATGGTGGATCAGTTTGAGGAGCAGAAAATATCTTGGTGCTGTGTAAGCACTGTCTAGGAATGAATAAATAAAATATCCCTGGGAAATCATCACTGATTTCATCACAGATCCCAATCTATGATACAATACATACAATCTATTATGAAAAAATGTAACACTATCCCAGTCAAAACCAGCATAGTATCAAAAAATCCACACAGATATTCAGCATCATGTTGCAATTCCATAATTTAGATTCAGCTTAGCTGTAGTCCTTATTAACATATTTATGAAATAGGATGAATGAACTGCTAGATTTATTTTATTTGCTGGGGTAGAGGAAATCATATCAGAAAGGTTGAATCTTTAAAGGATTTGTTGCTTTTACTAAATAATTTGAAATTTGACAATTATCTAGCTTCATCATTGAATTAAGATACAGGTCGGGGGGGAGCAAAAGGAATTTTTTTTATCACCTCTTTTCTCTTAATAACACCTAATAAATCTTTAAACAAGTTAGATTTAAACCCTTAAAACAAAAATGCTCTGTTTCAGAAACATTAAAGTTGAATGTGCAACTGTTCTCAATTTAGAGCTGGCACAGTGCTGATCCAGTTCTTCCTATATTTCCAGATTTTCTTTCCTGTCTGTTTTTCTGGAGCATGCAGGATTTTCCAACTAAAAAAATACAAACAAAAAAAATCCCCTCTATTGCAATATGTTTCTCAACTTTAAGGACTGCTTTAGAAGAAAGGACAAGTTTGACTTCAGTGGTGCATGGGATCTTCTAGTACTGAGCTGAATTTAGAACCAGCTTAAGATTTGCCATAAATAACAATTGCTTGCTTTAAAAATCTTTAAATTGAAGCTCTGTGTGTGCAAAGATGTTTGCTATGCAAGAGACTAAACATTTACAGAGCAGTAGCTACATTCTTAAAGTTATGTCAACACTGAATTACACAGTGTTAAGGCAATTTAAAAACTTCTGGAGTTTTAGTCTTCTCCTGGATACAGTATTGGAATATCTCATCTGGCCAGGTCTACTTGCTTATGTTGCATGTTATTGACTGACTACTGGGTATTAAATGTTACGCTGATATTCTGATATTTTAAAAACCCTGGCTAATCACCTAAATTGGCCTATAAAAATAAACATTTATATAAAACTATTCTTTAAGGTATTGTGATAATTAAATAATTTTAAAATGGAGCTTTGTCATCTCTCATCCCCACTGATTTTAATGTGATGAACAATTAATTTCTCACTGGCTCTTAGTTAGACAAGATGATGGACCTCTTTCCTGCTAATTCCTGCACTTACAGAGCAAGTCTCTGATGTTCAGCTGTTCAAGACTGACATTCTTCCTATTACAGTTCATCCTGCTAATGTCAGAGATCCATGTATTCACATGTTTCGCTGTAACAAAGAACAGAAGCAAATGAAAATTAACTGTATCCAGGAAACTCCCCAGGCCATGTTCAAGGCAGAGTCCTCGACATAAAAAACTCTACATCACATAAAAACCAATTTTTTTTTCCAATACAATTTATTTGCATTGCCTTTGTTGTTTTTGATGTTAGTTTTTTATCATCTTTGTTAGTTTTTTATCATTGTCGTTAGTTTTTCTTAGATATATGAACCCTAAGGGTCACTGTTTTTTTCTAATATGGATTTTTTTCGGTACCAGACATCTAGTGCTCTCGATATGGAGAGAATTTAAACTGAAATTGAAAGTCATAGCCAGTGG
The DNA here is from genome assembly GCF_000277835.1 of Geospiza fortis. Lineage (NCBI taxonomy): Eukaryota > Metazoa > Chordata > Aves > Passeriformes > Thraupidae > Geospiza > Geospiza fortis. The sequence goes on from NW_005054318.1 coordinate 2,671,886, forward strand.
CAATGAAACAAATATAACTTAGTTAAGTTTGCCATGACAATTTCTGACTGTAAATAATGTATTTTGCTAAGTTAAACTTTCTGAAATCTGAAACCATGCACTCCTTTTTCAAATGCAAAGAACTGGCATGAATTATCATCAACTAGTGATGATGAAGAAATTAATTAAATCAGATCATTTCCAAAGCTGAAACACAACTTCCAAATTATTAATTTACTTATTGAAATAGTGTAATTCCTTAGTTATAATTACTTTTCTTGATAAGTATATTGAGAGTCCCCCAGGCTTACAATGTGAAAATCTTAATCAAACTGATGATTAATTCCCTCCATTCATGATAGAACTTAGGTGGCTGAGTGAGCAGTCTCACTGAAGCCCACAAGGATACTACAAGAGGGAATACTGGTGAATTTTCAATGCCATTACTGCCTGATTTCAGTGTTTCCTTTAAAAACCACATAAAGTTCCAACAAGCACCTTGGAATCAAGAATCTTATTTCTCATTGCCAAACTTCTGCAATACTATAGCTGTGTTAGCCTTGTGTTTAATGAGCTAGACTTGGATCAGATATGTCATTTGATCAGGTATGTCATTTATTTAGATCATTTTTAGCAACTGAAACTTCACTCATTTGCACCACAAATGAAACTCTTATGTGAGAATGGGGGAAAAGCCGAATTTTCATTCCAGCTGCAATAATATCTGCAAAATCTATAAATTTAACATCATCAAATGTGCAGCTACACTAAGAAAGAAACGTGTATATATACCAGGGTAGTTGAGAAATATAGATTGAAAAGTGTCTAAAACTCTCAATTCTCAAGTACTTTAATTATACAAATTTTGGTCATGTAGGAACTAATTCCAGATCTCATCAAACTCTGAGAAGCCTAAATTCCTTTTATCCATGGTAAGGTAATGTAAGTGGGAGCTGGAATTGGTCCATAGCCTTTGTTTTGGTTTAGATTTTTTTTTTTTCCCTCAGAATGGCAAGACATTGTACCAATTAGCTCACAAACCCAAACTAAAAATGTACATTTTTTTGTCCTTTGAAAGATGTCATAAGACATTCCATATGAAGTTTTTCTGGACAGTATGTCAGATTGGAATTCAGCTTAATTTTAAATGAAATTTAAGATTAAGTAGATTATTTTTACCTGCTCTCATATAGTCTAAGAGGAGGCATTATCTGTGGAAGAATTCTGTCTCAGCTCACTCAGGGTCACGTACACATCAGGTCATGAAAGTTGCATTCAGATGCCCTGCATTATTTCTTCTCTTACAATCTGAAAGCAGAAGTAGTGCATATGACTAACAGAGCAGAGATCTAACTTCAGGGAAATAAAGTTACAGGAGATCAATCTGACCCTCCATATCCATTTTCACTCAATAGCCATAAGCAGCAACACTCATAAATTCTGCCTTACAGGAATATGGGCAATTACTCTGTTTAGCATTCCTACTGTATCTTGTCTCAAAATAAAAGTTATTCTGGTCTATCTAATTGATTCAGACTCAACTCTGTACACAAACCAATCACTCATTTTTCTCATTTGGAATTATATTTATTGTTTGCCACCGTAAGATCTTTTCCAATGTCCAAACTGTGATTCATTGTACTCATTACATTTCTCTTCAGGAAAAAAAAAAAGACTATTATGGTTGTAAGGGACCTAAAGCAATCATCCAGTCCAACTGCCTGAGCACTACAGGAATGACCAAAATTAAAGAGTGTTCTTAAGGGTATCATCCAAAAGCCTCCTGAACACTGTGAACACTGACAGGCTTGTGGCATTGGCCATCTCTCCAGGAAGCCTCCTGGTGCCCTGTCAGTAAAGAAAAGCTGCCTGATGTCCAGTCTAATCCTTCCCTGGTACAGCTTGGAACCAATCCCACATGTCCAGTCCCTGGATGCCAGGGAGAGGAGTGCAGCTCCTCCCTTCCCACCTGCCCTCCGCAGGAAGTTTTGCAGAGCAATGATATCGTTCCTCAGCCTCCTTTTCCCCAGACTGGACAAGCCCAGAGCCTTCAGCTGCTCCTCCTAGGACATTCCTTCCAACCCTTTCACGTGCTTTGTTACTCTCCTCTGGATGCATTCATGGACCCTCACGTTTTCTGCCCCAGAACTGCCCACAGTGCTCAAGGAGAGGCTGCACCAACCCTGAAAAATGTATGAATATTGCTGTGTGAGTAATGTCTACTTTTCATTCTTCTCTTTTCATTATTACATGAAGTCAGTATCAATTTGTGCCCTGTTCTGGATAGATTGATATTTGTGGTTCATGTATAGACAAACATTTATGTATCTGACAAGCCTGGCTCTCAGTGGCAGACCAAGAGTGAGGCTGGATCAATATTCAGTCTGCTACGGGGGAACGCTGTGAGTCAATGTTTGCCTGTCATCACTTCCTTTGCAATTTGGAGTGTCCCAAGTGCTTTGGAGTAACCAAAGTTGACATGATAGATTAAAACCTAGTTCTTGAAAGAAGTAAATTCAAGAAATATTTGTTACAGTTAATATCAGTTAGCAAGATGTCTCTAAGCAGTTACACTGTGAGTAAGTTGTAAAATATAATATATGGGAGGAAACCTAGACATCCAGTTATCTTGGTAACTGAGAAGTTTACACATTTTCTGTCATGCTTAAATATTACTCTACTCTACTACCACAACAATAAGCCATAGACCCTTTTTTGTCTCTTCCACCACCTCTTCTTACTCCATCCTCTCCCAGCTGCATGTCATAAATAGAACTATTGGATCACAAGAATAAAGCAGTTATTCCTGGTCCCATCCCACCCCCCAGGAACAAAGCAATTTCCTTCCAAGTAGCCATGGACTGGAGACTTGAGAGATTTCTTGCCATGTTCCAAATAAAAGTTATATTCCTGAAAAGAAATCCATGACCATTCACTATGAATGGACAATGCTGACATCTTCATTTTCAATATAACAGAATTTATATATATATATTACTGTAATATTCTGAATGCTTTGAGGTACTTACAGCAATCATTAGAAATACATTACTTATTATTGGATTTTAACTAAAACTCAATCTAAATTAATATGTGAACCTTTACACAATACAAGAGACGTTTTACTTTACAATAAAGCAAAGTTCAAACTACTGAATCTAAAGTCAAAACCAAGTTTCTCATTGCCCTCCAATATCTGCAAGAGAAAGAGCTGATGTTGCCAATAATATAAAACGTGAAAGATAGAGAAACTAATTCTGAACAAGTCCTGGAGAATTATGATGGTTTTTGTTTTAAAAAAGTGAAGGAAAGTGAATTGAAGGGTGTGCATTATCATGATGATGTGGGCTGGGAATATTTTTTTTCTCACTGCAAATGGGGAAACAGAATCTTTTTCACTTAATGTGGTGCTCTCCTTCAAAAAATAAAAGGCATAAAAATCCCAAGTTAAATGTGCATGTACCAGACAAGTGTGTACAGACAATAACTAGAATTCAAGCACTACAGGGCTGTAACACATCACCTTGCAACAATAATTCATCATCCTACTTGCCAGGAAATCCATGTGAGGGACAGGTTACTTTTCCTTTTAGTATGTCACAACAGAGCAGACAAAGCAGAGATCTCTGGAGCACTGCACTCAGCAGTCATACATGTGTGCCAGGACAATTCTTTGTGCCACCTGAGCTTATAGCTGAGTCATAATTGGTGGCATTGTCAAAAAAACCCAAACTTTGAAAGGTGTTTATCTCCCCCCCCCCCCCCCCCCCCGCCCCCCACAACAGATAATAAATTACCTCTCATTGGTAGATGAGGAGCCAAAGATTAGTTGCTCTTCCAAGTACAAAAAAAAAAGTTGCTGTAAAAGTTTAAATTATTTTTGCACATTTAGAGTTACTATAGAGTTGTGTAACCAGAAAGTATTTACACATAGATAACTCAGTTGGTTAGAGCAGGGTGCTAATAACACCAAAGTTGTGTATTCAATCTCCATATGGGCCATTCACTTCAGAGCTGGACTTGCTGATCCTTGTAGGTCCCTCTCAACTCAGAATACTCTGTGGTCTTACTCATACACATGTGTGTAGATGGATACACAGATGACATAAAATGTTGCTTGACTGGCTTATTCAAAAAAGCTTTTTCTGTTCTGTTGGGTGGCTACAGGAGGTTCCTGCTTCTTTGAGCTTGGCATTGGCCTGTGAATACAGAACTGGAGGGTCCATGGCTTTGCCCTTTTTACTGACTCCCTAGCAATCATGCATTCAGTCCCCAGAGAAAGCATGGACTAGGGAATGGCAAACCAAATGGGTTTTCCCTGAGGGCAGATCCCAAGAGCTTGGTTGGTACAGCACTGCTGGGGCTGGTGCCAGGAGGGCACTTAGAACAGAGCCTGAACTCAACCCCAGGGTGTGTCCCTCCTGCTGGAGCAGAGTGAGCCTGTGCATTCTGCATGGCTGGGCTCTCCCAGGAACCCCTCTGTAGAGAAACTAATGCTTTGTTTTGAGAAAAGAACTATCTGAAGGTAACAGTGGTGAAATGTTCTCTCTTGTTTGAGTTTTAGTGCAGCAACAAATACTTTGCCCTACTTGAAATGTTCAGTGTATTGTTTCGTATAAAAAAACTACATCATAACCCTTAGCAACCAAAGAGTGAGTGCCCTCTTAAAAATTAATCACTAGGAGAAGGTGTGTGCACAGAGCTGAGGGTATTAAGCTGTACAGACAATAGATAGCTTGATAAAAGCATCTTGGCAGAGAAGTGGTTCAGGTGTTTTACATGTTGCCTCCAGCTTTAATCTTGACTAATGAACTGAATGAGGATTTTTTTTTCACTAGCCAGCAAAGTGTTTTTGTGTTCTTTTCATTAAATAAGACAAGAAAAATCCCACATCCTCATTTTAAGATTCTCCTTCTCATCTCTCACCAAGAGAAGGAAAGACAAAAAAGGTCTTATAACAACTTTGTGGTACTCTGTGCATCCTTAATTTACACTCTGTCCTAGCAGCTCCTGTACAGGATTTTACTAGGTACTACCAGGTCATAAAAAAATGATATTAAGAAGGAATAAAGGAAACTAATTATGTCCCTAAGAAATGTGTGGTGCAATTTAAGGCACCACAGAATAACCAAGATTCTTGGAAAAGAGGTACCGACAGAAATGCCAGAGACACTTGTGATGACTACAGCCCTCTGGCAAAGTTTCCTGGAGGCCAGGAAGAATATTCTAGGGAAAAAAACTGCTTACCTTTGTAAAGTAAAATAGAGATTCGGGCTCTGCTATATAAATGAAGTAGATAATAAGTAATAAATAAAGTGAATCTATGTGGTGACATTTTTATGCAGCCTTATTATTTAGATGGAAATAGCTGCTGAATCTAATGGGTTTATGGAATTTCATAAGAGGGTTCATTATGTACCATGATATGAATGCAAAAACTAACCCTGCTGTACAGAAAAGCAGGTGTCAACAAAAGATTGGGATTCACACTCTTTTCTTGCACTTACATTTCTAAGTTTTATCTTCCAAAAAAGACATCATAGCTACTCTGCTTCGGTAAGGAACAGTGAGGAGATTCTTCCTTGTATTCAGTGGATCACTGGCTAACCCATCCATTTGGGATTATTTTTTTACTCTTTAGGGAGGGTTTCATACTTTCATGGTTTCATGGTTTCATGGTTCATCAGCCGGGGAAAGATAAAAATTTTTATTTTCTACCTACATGGAGAATATACCTGTCTGGTTTGCAATATGACTACCATCTGCTTCAGCAATTCTGCTTTGCAAAAACAAATTGATATTTAATGGGCTGAGAGCACAAGCATCTGTGGAAAGCAAATGGTAAGACCTGGATTCTAGCTTTTTTCATGAGGAGTATTATATATTTTATCCCATATAGGATGCATAATCAGTCTTGAAAATAGGTATCAGAACATATAATTCCATGGTCTGATCCCAAATTACCACTTAGTGGATTGGCAGGTTTCTGCACTGGGCACAAAACATGTCATAGAATATTTTTATTGGAGAAATTAATGTACTTGCCCAAAATTGGCTTGAATATCTCACAGAATTTCCCTCTAAAATTGTCCAGCATTTTTAATTTGAGCTTTTTGTCACATTAATAAATTCTAAAGATAGTCTTAATCTTATGTTTCACTCTGGCATTATATTTCTTTTATTATTGCTCTCAAGCTTAAAATAGCACAAAGGTTAAGTGGACATAAACACATTGTGGATATCATCCCATTAATTGGCTCAAATAACTCCTAAAAATACTCCAAAAACATTAACTCTTCATCAATTTCAAGAGAAGGTTAGTTTTAATTGGGTATGTTGGCAGCTGCATGTTTGCAAAAGGAGAAAAGGATGGATAAAGGTATACCACAGCCATAACACACCACTTCTAAATGTAATTATTATATTTCAAGCAATTATATTTGTATTTGAATTTTATATAATACATTTAATTGTATAAGTATGCACTTATATAGTACATCAGTATATTGTCATATATTTTATCTGAGGTTTTATTTCCTGCTAGAAGAGAATAATCTTTAACCTATAGCTCCCACTTCTTAACAAGAACAGTGAAATACAGTGTGCTGGGTCTGCATAGCCAGATTTTGGTACTGGCTATGTTACAGGGGTGGCCTCTGTGAGAAGATGCCAGAAGCTTCCCCTTGTCTGACAAAGCTGATTCCATCTGGCTCAGAGATGGACATGCTGCTGGTCAGGGCTGAGCCCACCAGTGAGGGTGGTCACAGCTCTGTGATAACATATTTAAGAAAAAAAAACAAAAGTTAGTGGCAGAGGTAATTGTGGCCAGAGAAGAGCAGAGTGAGAACATGTGAGAGCAAGAATCCTGCAGACACCAAGGCCATTGAATAGGGAGGTACAGGAGGTCCTCCAGGCACTGGAGTAGAGAGTCCCCTGCAGTCCATGGAGGACCACAGAGATGCAGAGCTTCATCTGCATCCCATGCAGGATCCCAGCAGGAGCAGGTGGATGCTGGAGAGGGCTGTGATCCCATGGGAAACCCATGATGGAGCAGGTTCCTGGCAGGGACCTGCAGACCCACAGAGAGAGGAGCCCACCCTGAAGCAGGTTTCCTGGCAGGACTTGTGACCGTGTGGGGGATCCACACTGGAGCAGCCTGTTCCTGAAGGATTGTATCCTGTATTAAAATGAAACACATTGCAGCAGTTCGTGGAGAACTGTTGCTTGTGAGACGGACTTGCATTGGAGAAGTTTGTGGAGAATGGTCTCCCATGGGAAGGACTCCCCTCCCTGACCAGCAGCAGAAACACAGTGTGATGAACAACCCCCACTCCCCCCTTTCCCATTCCTCATCTGCCTTCACAGAGGAGGAGGTAGAGTTTGGGCAGGAGCGAGGAGGCTTGAAAGGTGTTTTTAAGATTTATTCTACTTATTATCCTGCTCTGATTTTGTTAATAATGAATTCATTTAATATCCCCAAGCTGAGTCTGTTTGGCCCATGATGGTAGTTGGTGAGTGATCTCTCCCAGTCCTTATCTCAATTCATGAACCCCTATATTTTCTCTTCCCTTACAGTTGCAGAGGGGAGTGACAGTGAGGTTTTGGTGGGTGCTTGGAATTCAGCCAGGGTCAACCCCCTACACAGAGTCAACAACAAAATCTTTAGGCTAGGGTTATTTTTATAGCCCCCATAATTTTATAAGACTTTTATCCTTTATTTTATGGGACATTCAAATACTTTGATTCTGTATGTGGTTCTTAAATCTACTGCACAATTGTAATTCTTTGTAACCACCTACTAAAGTTAACTGCTCCCTCAAGAGCACTTGAGAAATTATTCTCAGGACAAAAGCAGAAGCAAGGCATAGTGTCTTGGTGCCTTTGGGCATCCTTCTGGGCCTCTACTAAAGCTCCAACTTGGCTGCAGGTGACAACACTCCTATAGAGGCCAATGTGTGGCAAAGTCTAGCAGTGTTGAAGCTTTTGCTAAGCAAAACTTGCTTTGGTTGGAAAATCAAAACTTAACAAAGACAGAGAAGACAGAAGAGTCTGTCATGGCAAATGGAAGAGGGGTTAAAAAGCAGCAGCACTCTGAATACACTTGTTCTGTCTCTAAATAACATTCCAGTGTTGCTAAGTTGGCTAAAGGTATGTCAGGCCATTTTTAAGGCATCATGATACTGCATAAAGGTCCAGATTTCTTACCCAGTCCTCTGTATTTCAGGAAAGAGAAATTCTATACTGCATAAACTCATCTAGTCTTCCAATGCCTTTCTTCTCTTCCACATTAAATAGTGAATCAGATGATGCTAATCAACTGAGTATTGACTTTTAGCATTGTCAATTAACTCTGACTGAGGATCTGACTTGGTTTTTAGACCACTGTAATTTTTTCCTAATGAGGGCTACACTCTTATTACTCCTAGTTTTGAAAGCCCTGTGGAAGTATGCAGAGCAAGAGAATATTCTTTTCCCTCTTGCTGTGTGACCTGGGCTCAGCAAAAGCAGAACTGCCTGTTGTATGCATGATGTGAGAATTGCAGACTGTTTCATCTTAAATCCTAAATAAGAAATTGCTAAGAAAATACAGAAGACCTGTAAGAGTGATTTCCCTTCAATCCCTTTTCAGACTCATGCTTGCCTGGAAGAAGAGTGGCATCTTTTAAGGAAATTTAGGTGCCGAGCCTAAGAAATGATCGTGAGTGGAGGGCACTCTTTTACAATTAATGCAAAATCATGCTCTGAAATGCAATGCTCATATTTCTGTAGAGAACACACCCTACAGCAGATCAACGCATCACCCAGCAGAGTCACTTGAGCACACAGATATTTTCTTACTTAACTCCAACAAAAGCTGAGTGGAATAAGCATATTACAAATCTTTGATTCTTTGCATGTATTTCTTCCTTTAGATTAAATAGTACTTCTTTTTTTCTGATTTTTTAAATTTTATTTTAATTTACTCTTTTTCAAGGAAATTAATTCATATCCACAACCAATCTTGAAACAAGTCACCCGAATAAGGTAAGTAGATGACTGTAATCAAAGAATGCCATTTAACAGTCATAGGAGCTTAAGGAGAATAGAGATTAAATTTGGAATCTCTTGTCCTTTAATGAAATTTAAATAAAGTGCTATTGTTCAAAAATGAACTCTGCTTATGATGATAGATCATCCACTTTTTGATTTGGTGATGCCCCATCAGAATTTAGGGCAACCCTTAGTCTCTGTCAGAGTTTTACATGTTTCTCTCAGTTCCCAGCCCTGTGCTAAGAGGATGTCTGATCTCAGTCACACCAGCAACAACCAGAGATAACTCCACTGAACAGAGCTAGATGTGACCAAGCAACTCTAAACATCAATTCAGCTGTGTGTGCTCTTGCTTCAGGTATAAACATCCCCACTCCTGATAATATCGCAGGCACAGACATTTTACACAGTGTCCTTCTGCCTTTAGGGACATCCCCAATGTGAATGAAGATATGTTATCCTGGGCTTGCTTTTCTGAGCTCCACACTAGACAAAAATGATTTGGGTCTGAAGAAGTGAGGCCACATTACCTCAGTGCTGCATCCAAGCTGCTGCAGGCAGTGTCACAGTGTCACACTAACACAGCATCTATGGGAGCTTTCAGACTCTAAAATGAGGGCAGAGATTTTGCACACAGCTGCCCATACAGACAGGTCCTATGGCTCTTCTAGTGCCTCTCTGTTAATAAATTAAACAGAGAATGGGCAGAGGTGCAAGAGCAGCACTTTGGGTGCTGCATTTTTACTGACAGAGCAATTCCTGCAACATTTTGATATGGGTAGTCTCTAAAATGACACTTAGGTACAATTTTGGAACTGTCACAGTCTTAAGACCATTCCTAACAGCAATTTAGAAGCAGTCACCCAGTCGCAGGACACAGGACAATCTAGTAATTATGGTCTGGCCATGCCACCTCTGGTCACAGATCCAGGAAGCATACTCTACCACTACTCCTGTTTACAAGACGTTTAACTCTTGATAGCATTCCACCCATGAATCACCAGTCTTGAAGCAGCCACATCCAGATTTCTTTATCCAGCCAAAGCTGTAACATGATCTGAGAGTGGCTAAGCAATCTGCTGGCTTTGTACATGCAGAATTCCCTTTAAGGCTCAAAGCAGGCTATTGCACTCTCTTTTCCCTGATTTAAGGATCTGATTTAACTCTCACTAATAACAATGGAAATATTCTCATGAGTTTAATAAGAGGCAAATAATGTCTCAGACAACACAGAAAGTTGCATGGCTCAAGGAGTTCTTCAGAGGAAATACCCTTGCAGCTGACTCCAGTAGGAGTCAGCAAACCCTTGTTATGTAGTTGTAATGAATCAAGATCTAGATATGCACACAATGAATTGGATGACTCACTTCACAGGTCAATATATTGGCAGAAGCATTTTCATCTCTAATCTAGTTCAAGACATAGACATAATACACTTCTTTTCTTTTTAAACTTTTCTGTCCTAACCACAAGTCTTTCCAGAAGAGTTAAGTGAACTGATAAATCTGTCTCTGTTGTTATTATACTCGATTGATTAATTCTGCTTCATATCACAAGAGCTGTATGTGAAGAAGTCCCTTTTTGATGACTAGAAGTAATCTATTTTAGGTTAAAAACAATACTAGGTGAAAATATAATTTTTTTATCAATTCATTTCAAAAGTAGAACAAATTATATTTTCCAAGTTCAGATACAGTCATGACTATTAGGAAATTACTTATCATCATTCAACATGTCTTTTAAATTTTCATACATTTTTTGAACTGTTAAGGGTTGAAAATGCTCTTTTACAGAGGACATCAAAGCCAAATGACTCATAGCCACATCCCAGGTGGGATGGTGATTAGGAGTCAGTGAGTAAGCTCAGAGAATAATGAATTCAGTGACAGGGCAATCCTTTATCTGTTATGTGGAAAAAATTGTGCTTTCCCATGAACACTTCCTGCTGGATATTTGATAAATTGAGGTATATGAGAACTGTGTCAGTCAAAGTACTCGTGAAACATATTTCCAGTCTTCACATTCACAAAGCACAGAATTCTTTTCAAGCAATTGTGTAAATTTGGATTATAGATTTCAAGAGTAAAGCAATATTGTCCTCAATATGAGGAAGCAAAATTTTTCTTATGGTAGAAAGGGTCCATCCCTTTTAGTGTTCTTGTTCGTTCACAGAACATAGTGGAAAATAACAGTTTAGTTCTGTAATTTCCATCTCTGTTCTGTTCTCTGTCAATGAGCCCAAATCCCTGTAATTCACCTCCATCATTGTGCTGATCTGAACTCCTCAATCACTCCATTGTTCACTCCACAAGATCTCCCCTTGCCCTTTTCTTCTCATCTTTTAAATGCTTCTTTTACTCATTCCTTCCTATTAGGTTTCTTCCTTCCTAGGGGATGCATGTTTGCTTTTCTGCGCTTTTCCATGTAGCCAGTGGCACCCAGCTCAGGGAAGGACAAATATAACTTTCTAAGGACCTTAGCTGCTTTTGAAATTGGCAGCTCTGCAGCACAACCTACTTAAGCATTTAGGGAAAGACACAAAGTTGTGACAAGAAAAAGAAGAAGAGAAGGATAAAAAGATGCCTCATGTGGCTTCTGCTAGCTTGGTTGTAGCTTTAGGATTTTGAAATGACAGGTTTGTATTTGATTTGTTGGGTTTGATGTGTCAAGGCAATAGTAGATCAATATTTATGTACTGGTAATTAAGGTACTCTCCCTACCCCCTCTCCTCCAATCCCAGTAGCATAGCTATAGTTTATAGTCTGTCAGTATTTCCATTACAAAGTCCATTTTTCAGAGGTCAATAACTCAGCAATTTAAGACTACATCAGCTCAAAAGTAGATGTACAAGTTGTCAGAGACTCTTAATTCACTTTTTATATCCATTGTGGAAGGAAAAGTTGGTTTGGGCTTTTTTGTTTTGTTTTCTTAGGTTTTTTGGTAATGTATGAGATTTTGTTTCCTTTTTGAGCTACAACTTGGCTTTTGAAACTGAAATGTTGCAGCTAAATTGTAACTTACGTGGACTAAACATTTCAAGATTTTTTAAAGTATAAGTAAACATACAAAACTTCCAGATAAAGAACGCAGCTGACAAATGGGTCAGCGCAAATGGGTTTTGTCCCTTTTTAGACTGCAGAAAATGTTAGCCTTAGCTGGCATGGTAAAATCGCATGCTATGAGTTTTCCAAGAAAATCACATTGTGTACATGCAAGGCAATGGCAAATAAAAGGGCTCTGATTCTCAGCTTAGGCTGTTTGGTGCAATTCCATCCAAATGCTGGAGTGGTGTCAGTCTGTGCCACTGGAAACTGTATTCCAGGCAATAAACAGAAGTGAAAATGTTTCTGTCAAATTTTCATCCACATCAGCTCTTTCCTGTTGCACTGGGGAACTGTGAAGTTGTAAGCTCAAGTGGAAATACCATTGATTCCTAAGACATCTTACTATAATGAAGATGTACTTAGTCTTGTTTTGCTTATTTAAAAGGATTTATTTTGCCATATATGAAAAGACACCTTGAACCAGTAGTGCGGTTGCTTGGCTTTACTATGGGTTGGTTAAGGACTCTCTGAAAGTTGGTCTCCCTTGAAGTGCATCTTTTTGTGCCAAAGCATTTTTGAGCACAGTGTGGAAACAAGGGACCATAGCACAAAATCAGAAAGATTTTGTAAAACATGCAGTTTCCCTCCTTTGAGAAAAAAAGAATTGAAAAAACCTTGTCTGTAGTTTTATAATAAGTTTTCCAAATGTCTTTGATCCATTTGAAGGGCCCAGGTGAAGTACTTTTTCCCACCAATGCATACTACAGTACAACAGAGAAAGACAAACAGGCACAAACAAGAAAACTGACAGAAGAAATTAACTTGTCCTGTTACAAAATTGTCATCAGCAGTTTCATATATATGTATGCTGCATTTGTGATTATAAAGATGATATGAGGCAATAATACACTACAGACTACACTGGAAATCATTAAAGAGAAAGTGCTTGTATTGCATTCACTATTGCTTCTGGAAAAACAAACCTGAAGAAAAAGCAACTCCTGGATAATTGAAAAACAAGAGTACCAAGAAGTGTAAATAATCAGCCACCACATTTGTTCCCACTAGCTGCTAGGAACAAGTTCATATATTTAACTCAGAACCAGTGCAGACTGAAGTCACAGCCATTCTTTCCAAATATTATCCTGGTTGTAAAAACAATGGAAGTCTGGGATTTTTTTCCAGCAAAGTTTAGCTATTTTACTCATCCAGTTTGCCCATGCACAGTCACCCAGAGGCAGGCCCGTGAGCATCAGAGGTTGTGTGCATCTGTTTCCTGAGCAACCTGAACACTTTCCACTCTGTGCTTCCTCTCTGCAGCAATGTGCTGCCACTCAAGGACCACAAGACTTGCAGTGGCTCCCTTCCTCAAAGCCCATCTGCACATTTTGGTATAGAATATGTTAATGCACTATCAGTCAGCCTTGTCCTTTGGGATTTGCTGTGACTGTAGAAGAAATGGAAATGCTGCAATGCCCGTGAGCTTTGTGCAGCACCGTGCAACACACAATGATTCATTACAGTTTACCAAATCTTGAGAGCCCTGTGGCAGAAGGAGATTGTCACTGCCAGATGTGATTTAACCTTCATATGTTTTAATGTGAAAAGTGCTTTATGAGTGTGTATTCGTGGTCCTCATAAAATTTAACTAAAAATAATCGGGGATTAAAAAATTATTTTTAAAAAATTGCTTCAATTTTTTCAGAACTGTGTTGGAAAAATTCTTTAATGTTTTTAAAAATGCTTTCAAAAATGCTTTCTTATACTACAGTCATCAAAGGAAAATGCCAATAAAATCAACAAATAATAATTTTTTGCAAATGTTAATGGGAAATATCCTAATTAGCTCAAGTACTATTACTATTACTCAAGCAATATCTGTCATTGTATTACAGAATGCAAGCTGTCAGATCAGAGTTCAGTTGCAAAATCCCAGTGAAGTTGCAGAGCAAATTTTCAAAACAGAAAATATTCCTTTTGTATTTTGACAGAGTTAATTCATGTCAAAGCACTGTGAGAAGGAATTTCTATTCTGAATAGGATTTTATTAGTCTTTATAGTTCATACTCATGCTGTGCAGACTATATAATTGTGGAAAGTATGAAAGTGAAACTGCTAACAAAAACTGTTTTCCACTTATAATAAATTAATCTCACTGACCATTAGTATCTGAAAATGAATGTATATAATCTAGAGAATTGTTTAGGCTTTTCCTCTATCCAGTGAGCAGAAATGGAAATCCTAGTGTTCTTAATTTTACCTGCATAATAACCTTCTTTATAAAAGAGTACATTTTTCTCCATCTGTAATGACTTAAGTGACCGGAGAGCTTAGGTCAGGTTCTTAACTGTAAGGAAAGTAAAGTTGGGCAAAATTAATCAAGAGTATCTAATCAGCTTCCTTTGTGTTAACTAAATTCTTCTGATCACTAAGGAATAAACTGGAATAAACTTGAAGAACAAACATATTCCCCCTGTCCTTAGTCCCTGACATAAACTAGTGGCCAAGCTATAACTGCTTCCTCACTGTCATGCCCCCTTCACCACTCATGCAGATTGGTAATTGTACTTTTGCAGTTGAAAGCTTATTGTAGATGTCTAACAGCAACATCTCACGTGTATACCACATTTTACACCAACTTGCCCGCTCAAATGATCACTTTGCCTGATAGGGCCAGGGAGCAGGATGTTACTCTGAATGTCTAAATCAATACAACATTAAATATAGTGACTTTAACATCCCAGATACACTGGATGAACTGAATATGCACAATTTGCACATGCGCAGTCACGGAGAGTTTTCTGTGTAGCCCAGCCCAGACCACCAGAAGCTAAGAGTTTCTACTACCAAGATTACAAAGCAGTTAAATTTATATCTTTCACATTAGGCTTAATCAGCAGAAAGAACAATTCTATTAATGTACAGATTCAGTAGCTATGTGGCTTTCCTCAAAAAGAATTTACCTAAAGTCAGTTTTAAGGATATTGAATGATGCTGTTACCCAAACAAATGAAGCAACTTTTCAACTTTTCAAATACATGCCTGAATATTATTAATTTCAACACAAACTGTCCCTTGGGGCACAAAAGTTTAAAAATTCATTAAGAAACAAGGTTCATCAAACTGTCTCTGAGCATGCCCAAAGATGCTAAAAAAGTCACAGAAAACAGAGCAATTAGATGGGAAAACTTCACCAATGTGCCTTCCCACCTTTCAACATGTTTTGGTTCAGTGGTCTCATCAGTCAGAGGCAGCAACCTTAAATTTGAATGGACATTTAAATTTACATTTCTATATCAAGTCATGCCATAGAAGATTTGCGCCAGAAGGTTGTTTTCTGCACACAGAATTCCGCTAGAGTATTTGTTTTGGTAGTTTACAAAACATGTTACTAGCAGTAAATGAGACAGAGTTTGATACTAAAAACTCTGCCTGGGGCAAAGAATGCAAAGATCTTGACTCCAGGGAGCATTTTTTTGATATATGACATCTAAAACATTGCTCCTAGGAGAACATCCATTTCTGTAAATTCACATAAAATTTGCTGATGCTTCCTAAACTATAATATAGTTATAATAGAGCTTAAAATCTCCTCAGGCACTACTAGGTTTGTACAAACATGGGTCCTGACCTTTGGGCTATTGGGAAAAAGAAAGAAAATATTTATTCCAGATTTTTGAGAGGAAGTGACATGAAGGACTGCATTTTAGTACCCGAGCAATAGCTAACAATAAGATTAAAGCTTACAAAAGAGTACGAATTTCTGGATAAATCTGTCAGTACATTTTCAGCTTGAAATGTTTTGTCTCTTTAGTATCAGTAGCCAAGATACGCTTTCTGCAGCAGCCAAGACAAAGTTTGCAGTGCTTTTTGCAGTTAGATTTCAGGTTCAGATTCTTGCTTTCATATTGACGTGCAAAATCCGGGTCAAGATTTGGAGCCTTTTATACTCAAATCTATAAATACACAGATCAAGACCTTTCCTGTACCAAGGATGTTACAAAACTCTCTGTTCTCCAGACAAGTTGTACTTAGAGGCTACTGTAAGCAACAACATCCTTCAGTTTAACTGTTTTCTGTCTACTCTCTGCTGTGCAGGAGCTGTCCTCTTACCTTGGAGCTGGGTGGTCCTTTGAAAGCATAGGAAATGCAACATGTAGCCCAACTCCCTTTTTCAAAATGATCAATAATTGGAATCCATTGGTGCTGGGAATGCTAAGTCTCTTGCACCCAGTACGGAAATATGTGTTTCTATGGAGACCTGTAATACAAATTGAAGTGAGAGAGCAGGAAGGTGCAAAAGAGAGCCATTGCCTTCTGGCACGGCTGTTGCTGCTTTTTAAAATTTTGGTGAAAACTCCGTTTTTATCCTCAACCCCACTGAATTGTTTGCAAGGTGTACAGTGACCACCACTTCTCATGCTGCTCACCATGTTCTTGTTGCCATCTTTTGTCCTAGAGATGGTTTCCTGCACCTCTCAAGGCTCTGACTGCCAGCGCTATGATGAGGACAGTACTTTTGTTATCAGATTCTACCTTGAACAGCGGGGCCCTGAGTCCTGTTCTGGCTCTACAAAGTTACAGACACAATGCTAAAACTTTCCATGTTGGTCCAGCTGTAATTGGAAGGCAGAGCCCACCTGCAGAGAAAACCTGTTGACACAGAACAAGAACCAAGGTCTGTACTTTCAGCCCTCACTTCTCTCACATGTGTGCCAGCTGCACATCAAATCCTGTGCAAGGACTCCCTAAGCCTATGAGCTGCCTTCCTCCTTCCTCTACACAAAACTGAGCGGTGGGCACTGAGAAATGTTCATCTACTTTTGCACATCTACCTGCTTTATTGTCAGTTATCCCAGAAGGAATTATTACACACATTTTTATGGCACTGCTCAGGGCTTCAAGCTTCATTTACATGTGTGAAAATGTCCTGTGACTTCAATTTGGGTGTGAGGCTCTTCCAGTTGTGTTCCCTTTGCAAGAGTATAAATGACAATGCAATAAGCAGGATATTGGTGCTTTAAAGATGCAAAGTAGAACAAGGTCTACTGAAAAATCAGCATCACTGACCCTAACTGACTACGTTAATATATATAAAAAGTATATAATTTACTTTTATACCTAAAATTTTTACTTACTTTTCACTGTAACAAGATTCTTTCACAGATTTGTCCAGCACTGATAATGACAATACTGGTTCCCATTCTACTGCAGATCAGTTTTAAGTGGTAAATGGTTGTTCTTCAAAAACAAAACAGAACCAAAAAACCTAAACAAACAAAAAAGCCAATCGTTTTCCTTGGACCATCTGGAGGAAAAAGGCTTTTGTAGTAATAATTATGTATGTCTTTATATTTGCATAATGTTTTGTAATAGTACAATACTTAGCACATTAAGAAAACAGAAATATACTAATAATAAAGGACCTGGAAAAATCAATGTGAACGAAAGCTCAATTAAAGAAATAAACTTTCATTAAAAATGTGCCTGCTGAAAACATACAGGGAGATGGGATCAAAGCTGAAAATGTAGCCACTTCAATTATATTTCAAATGGACTTGCTAATGAAGTGCACATACTTTAAATTATTACTACATGTCATGCAAGTTACTGTAAAAGTAATCTAGTCCAAGAATTTGTGTTGAATATTTGCATCATATTTCCCTAGAATAATCTTCTGGCTTTGTGGCTTATCACATATTGTGTTTTTGCCTTTCTGCCATTGAGACGTTGCTAGACTAGAATAAATATTTTTCAGGTATCATTTCTTGTTTTCAAAATGTACAAATCTGTGTTTATGAGTCATAAGAAGCTACAAAACATGCAATTTTCAAATTAGCTATGAATAATAGAGTAAAAGGTCTGGCACTCTGTGTTCCTTCATTTGAACTCATTAACAATGATAGTTTTTCTCTTAATGACTATGATTTTTATATATGAAAATCAATCTTCTGTTATAACCTTCCCTCAGACAGTGATCTTTTTTCCTTTTTTTTCTTTTTTTGTGGCTTACCATGCTGATCATACAGTCCTTTTCTTTTTTCTAAACCTTTTATTCTTCATTTAAAATTCTGGTATTTTTTACTCAAACTGAAAGCATTACTGCTGGTTTTTTCTCTGAACCTCCCTCCCCAGAGTACATATCCAGTCCTCACTGTCAAAAACCAATATCCACTGAAATCAATGAAGTCTGCAGATTTACAAGACCTTTTTTACCTCACAAAGAAAGCAGACTTTTGATGTTGAGCAATAAATGAGAGTCACAGAGTGTGATCTTAGCCGTGTGGGAATCGATGGCAACTTTCAGTAGTCTCCAGTACATTTTGGATTTCAGAAACAGTTTTTGTCCCTCTTTGCTTAACAGAGGTGCTGCATTTCAAACACCTAAGAACACTGAAAGGTCCTCATAATATAGATGAAATACCTGACTTTTCTCAAGGTCAGATTAGAGTTATATTGCCAAAAATACTTGACTGGAGATAGAGTCTGCAGGTCTGCTGCACAATCAGTGCTGGGGATTTCTAGATGGAAATAGGAGCTATGCTCATGGGTCTCCACAGAAAATATGGTTCACAGGGAGAGGAGGCAGCAGTGCCAAGGAGGAGGAGGACTGGAGACAGTTATTAAAGGAGGTCACTAATTGTGACTTTAACACCCATTCATAACTAAAACAGACCAAACCACTTCATATGTAGCTCTGGTCAATAAGGTATTCTAATATTTAGTAGCTGAGAACTTTATACATCTTTCAGGAGAAAGAATATGTATTTTTCTATATTGGTTTAATATGTAACTGCAAAACATTCCAGTCTTGAGTTGAGTCTGTGGTTATTCCTGCAGCAGAGATATCCCATTCTAATCATAATTGCTGTGCCACTGACAGCAGATGAATGAAGAACTACAAGGTTCAGTTCCTTGTTGATTACCAGGCTTTCAGTTCATTGCTTCCTCTTCTGGAAAATACTGAGATGCACAACCAGAATATTATTCTGCAGTGAATAGGCAGATTTATTATGCAGAGTGTGAATGTATTTCAGATTTTTGCTCAGCAAACATCCTTTAGGGCTATACAACTGATACTAGGGAAAATGTATAGTCAGCTCTTATGAAACAGCCTGGGGTGTATTTGCAAACTTATAGTTACATTTCACAAGAACTTTGCAGCTGTTAAAAACAAATACATTATGATGATCATTCAAAAATTGCCAGCTGCATTAAAGTATTACCTTTGTGTACTTTGATTCAATGTTTAACCATGTCATTTTTGGCAACTTGTCTTCCCACACACATACACACAGAAATATTACATTTTGAGAGAAATACTAATGCCTTAGATAACTTTATCTACAGAGGATCATGGTTACTGGGGTAGATATACTCTAGACTAACTGAGGGTAGGCTAATTGAGGATAACAGGGCACTCTGAGAATCTACTCAGATTTCTAAGCTATCTTAAAACACACATCACTTCATTTTTATTCAATTACTATCAGTTCACACCAGAGTAAAAGCACTTCAGAGATGCCTGTACATAGGTATATCCACAGCACTGGCTGCAGCACAGACTGATGCTGATCACTGTATTAGATCATCTATGTGTTCAGCTTTCAACTTGACATGATAGCTGATTCTGTTCATGGCAGTGGGGGATGCCTCTGGACTGCAATGTTGTCAGTGTCTGCAAACAAATTCTATTAAATCACACCTGAAAGTTCAGTACAGAATCTTGCTGATGCCAAGAAAACCATAATTTTCTAGTAAAGAAGAAATAGCCACAGTCTGTTCCTCCTTATTTTCTAGCCATTTTTTAAATTTTTTTTATCCTTTCCAGCTAGATGGACCAGCCTAGAGCAGAAAACACAGTTGATCAAACTAGTCAAAAAACAGCTCAGAGCCCAAATGAGATCTTTGTTAAAATTGTGTCCCTCAAAACCTGTTTTCACAACAAAGACTGTTCTTTGATGTGAGTCAAGTGTTTTGTCCAAGACTAAATCCAGATTGTACAGAATCTGTTTATTTTTTGCTATCTTCCCTATTCCCAAGTAGAATATTTATTGGACCTACTTTTTAATTTCCTTTAGTAGAGTTTATTGTCAATCATTATAGATTCTGCAGTCCTATTGGGTGTATGTTCTTAAATCTTTCATACAGTATTGCATTTTGGATACCATTCAAATTTGGTCAATCATGTTCATTAGGAAGCATATTTGTCTTGTCTTTAAAATGTCGAGAATCTTGACAAAATGTGACATTTTGAATCTTTGCAATATAACCTTCCTAAGGTGACTGCATTTAAAAAATGTGTGTGACCTCGAAGCTGATCATATATTCCTGAGCCTCAGCCAGCCACAATCATATGTATGCTTTAATGTCAATAATCCTCTGCTTCCCTTGGCCTTTAGGGACAGCTTCCATGTGAACTGGAGGTCTCTATCCTTCCCTTGGTGGGTCTGCCTTGCAGCAAATCTGCTCACCCACAGCTGCATTGCCAATGCACAAGGATGAACCATCACAACTCCCCTGTCCCTTTGCTGGCATTCTCCCATCAGGTAAGATACAAACCAGAAGCTTTAAACTGCTTGTTAAATTATGAAAAAATGTTGTTAAATGCATAAAAGCACATGTAGTTAAATAAATTATAGTTTGTAATCAATTTGTCTGAGAGCAAAATGGCAAATCAAGGATTGAAGATTATTTGGAACCACTCACAGAACAATTACTCTGCACTAGTAGCACTGAACAAAGGAAATTATTGAGATGTTTCCTGTAAGAATTCTCAGCCACTGCATTGCAGGAACAACTTGGAGTATCACTAACACATAACAGCCTCTAATGCTTCCACAAATGAAATCTTGTAAAAGGCTACTATCATTAATCATTAGTTGTAATGTGCTATCAAGCAATTTAACCTACAGAATCAGCCCACTGTAGCAACCACAGTATAGTTCAATCTCTGTAACAATGCATATTCAATTATCTAGCTCATCTTCTTCTATCTTCAATATAATTGATAGTCACAAACTGCTTAACTGAAGCTCTCCATAAAAAAAAAAAAAGTTTGGCATGTGATCATTCCTACGTGTAGGACATATGAAAAGGTCAATATGTAAGCTGTATTTTTCAAATCAACTTTGGTCTTGTAATTGTTCTTAGTGCACTGCCTTAGGACAAGTCTGTATACTTCATCAAAAGTGGCAGATGTGTAGATGTCTACAGAGTTGTCTGGGGTACTACACTGGTCCCAGAGTGTGAGTGCAGTCAATGGAGCTGTCTGCCAGCACCACCACATTTTTGGACCAGCCTCAGTGTCTCTCTGGCCAGCACTGCCTATTTTTAACTCAAGCCATGCTTGGGAACAGATCAGGGTTAATACACACCAGGAAAAATTTCCACAGACGGTTAGCATTCAATAGCCCCATTTTGTAGCCTTCGCATGTCCAGACCATGCTACAAAGCCAGTCCTGATATTATTTGCTGAACTGGTTCATAGAGACATAGCTGCAATGCATCTGTACAAAGCCAATGGCTTCAGGAGCAAGCTCAGGACTTTACAGAGCAGGCATGTTACCGTGGGCCTGACTTTCCCATGTGATTCAGATTTTATAGCAGTGATTAGACTATCTGAAAGAAACCCTGGGATTTCCACTTCTGGGCAACACTACTCTAGATAACCTCTTGAAGTACCAACTCACTACTGATGCATGTGAATTGGACTAATCTGGTTTCATGGATCTTCTCAATTTCCAGCAACACAGAATGAATGAACCTTAGCAGGACATAGAAATAAAACATAAAATATAGAATCATGGAATCATTAAAGATGGGAAAGACCTCCAAGATCACTGAGTGCAGGGGGAAATTTACTTCCCTGGTCCTGATGGCCACAATATTCCTGACCCAGGCCAGAATGCCACTGGCTTTCCTGGCCACCAGGGCACAATCCTGGCTCAGATTGAGGTGGCTATTGACCAACACCTCAGGTTCTTTTCTGCTGGAGAGCTTTCCAGCCACTCTGCCTCAGACTGCAGCGCAGCAAGGGGTTGCTGTGACCTAGAGACAGGACTCAACAATTTGTCTTGCTGAATCAAATAATAGAGAGCATCTATTATTCTGTTATCACTGAAGATAACATCCAACTGAGAACCCAGGAACACCAATAACTTAGGGATGCCTAAAGAGAGAGTACAGAATAGGAGCATGGAGCATTTTCTTCCTCTTAGTATTTACTTTTCAGCTTCTAGCAAACAACAATTTAGGAATTTCTTGATGTGAAAATCCCACTCAGACTTTTTTTCTGATTTTCTGTTCTGAGTTTATTCAAAGTCTTTCTACAATTCATTATACTTTCAGTTTCAAAATATCCCATGTCAATCCTACACAATTCAACCCTCCATTGTATGAAAGTGTGTAAGGGATGAATGACTAGGTTACACAAAAGGACTAGGAAATAAATAATGCATTCAATTTTCATATTTCAGAAACATTTTTGAATCCTGTGATATTTTAAAAAAATAAATGGATGACCAGAACTTTTGATCTCTGTACCTTTATTGTTAGAGTATTCAGACCCCTTTATGCTCTGAATACTTAAAGACATGGCAAAATTCGTCTTTCATTTTTTCACCTTTATAAACTTAAAACAATGTTACTATCTTCAACGTGTCAGCAAAATATACTGTTTATACTGACAGTGTTAATGTTATCATGCTGTTCCATCTGTTGATTCCAAATTTTTATGATATTCTCATGAAGAATTTCCCTTTGGGGAATGTGCTGTACACATTTAATTTGGTTTTTATGGTATGTTTTTGAATATTGAAAGACATGTGGTTTCTTTTTTATAATCCAATAAGAACAAAACAATGTGTTCATGACTTGCTTGTTAATCAGTTGTACAAAGAGAGAGATTTTTATGTTTGCATAATTTGCTGATTTGTAAACTTTTTTCCTCCCCTATCCTGTTTATGTAGTGACATTTTGCAGAAGGAAATAGACTGCAAAGAAATAAATCAAAATGCAGTTGAAAGAGGTAACAAGTTTATTTTTCTTTTTGTCCACTGCAATGAAAAAGTTACCTTGGGAAAATCAACTCTCAGAACAGTCTTTAAATCACAAGAACATCATTGGGCGCTAAAGGTTGCAAGACAGTCTTTCTGATGTGAAAGGAAGTTTTCAGGATTTGGGCTGGTGAATTTTCTTCTGGGTTAGACAGAGCTTAACAGATACCTCTCCAGAAACTGTGCACACTTATTTCCTGGACTGCTATTCCTAGCAATAACAATGTGGCACTGCTTGATGAAAACCTGAGCATGGATATTAAGTGACCTGTTCTGAAGAGGTAGCTTCACCAGAGTTTATCCTTTCCTGGCACACAAACCAAATTAGTTTGACATCTCGGGGGGAAAGCAGGGCAAGGTGAGGCAGAAGGTGTCTGAGACAGGTGAGATGAGTTACTTTCTAAAGTAGTACAATATTTCTTTCTTGAAGAAAAAGAGGTCTTAGCTGACTGGACAAACAGACTTTGTAAACAAAATGGTGCAGGGACTGCCTTTGGCAGTGAACCAACCAGATGTGATTGATTTGTATCCATATCATTAAACTCTCCTACATTCTGAATGGGTTGGCTGTACTGACTATGTTACCCCAGACCATCCTAAATCCTAGACCATGCTAGATCTTCAGGCACGGACAAGATATTGAGCAACCCTCTTTGACCAGCAAATTAGACCTGATAATGCCCAGAGGCATCTTCCTGACCAAGTCATTCTGCATGCCTATGGTTGTTTGGAAGGCTGCAATGTCACATGGACCACACACCTGCCAATGTGCTTAGTAATAGCTTCATACAAGGGGTCACACTGCATCAGCCTCAGGCTCTTTGGCTGCTGTGGATCAAGCTATGGGCTACATATACAACAGGGGAACAAGAATGTTAAAAAATAAAAACTTGATCTTTTCTGATTGTACTTCTGTACAACCTGATTGTACATCTGATTTAAGTAAATACTATTTTCTAATCAAATTTGTTGTCCTGAAATTTCTGAATATTCCTAGTAAAAGGAACAATTTCCTTATTCCTTGATTTTGTGACCATTTCCCTGACAAATGGGGAACATGTGACTCAAACTTTTAAGGTATAACTGGCAAAATATATATTATTAATAAAAAAAATCTGTTTAGGTACTCCTGTAAGTTCAGATTACTATTATAGCACTAATATTGCAGCGCTGAGACTTGTACGCTGTTATGTTGTTGTATGGCTAGATCTGGCAGTAGGTTGTCTTAAACAAAGGGGAAAAAATAGGTGAGAGAAAGACATGAAAGTATCATACATCCAGATTTGTGAGTCTGAAGGTACAAACTTCATCCATCTTGATCTCATCCAAGACAGCTTGGAGTTCAAAGTTTAACCAAATACAGGGGGAGGATAACTGTCTTTACAATTGTGGAAGACTCACAGAGGCAACCTATGACTTACAATCTGGTTGGAAATGCAGTGCAATAAAAATACATTGTGTTCTACAGAGTTTGAATATGACAAAATTCCTGTTGCCATTCAAATTATGATTTCCTCCTGAAGTTTTAAGTGTAATTTCAACACACCTGGCTGTATTCAGAACATCCAGCCTGCTTATGTTTTGATAGCAGCACATCCATATCAGGGTGGATAGGCAAGATCCACAGCAGGTCCTCAGGACCTCACACAGAGTTTTACAGCACATGGAAGCTGTGGTTCTTCACAACTGAACTGAGTAATGAGGGCTGCACATGTGAGCACAGCCACACAGCTGGCACCACCCAGACATGCCTTTTATTTTTGGTAGTACAACAATGTGACTTAAAATGAAGCTCCTCAGCACACCCAGCCAGAGGTGGAACTCACACATTCCTAGCAAATGGAAAGCAGTGCAGCAGTGAGATGTATAGTGTCTATTTGAGCTTGATATCAGTACAGGAAGGTATGAGGAAAAAGAGGGTGCTGAGATCCTCTTTTGTGTAAAGATGATCATAGGCTATTGACTGCAATTTTTATCTGCTGGCTACTGCCCCACATAATATGAATTTTTTAAGTAACTTATTCATATGAGCCTGAATAAGTATGGTTTTTAGAGTATTCAGGTACTTTTAGTTATATTTAATATTAAATCAAACCTTTAATGAAAACCACAGAACCACTAAGATGGTCAGAGCAGTTGGCTTAGGGGAGGCTGAGGGAATTGATCTCATTCAGTTTGGAGAAGAGGTGTCTTTGGAAGACATAACAGCAAATTATCAGGAACTTTGAGATGGTTATGAGGCCAGACTGTTCACAGTGGTGTATGGCAAGAGACTGAGGCAATATCTCAGGAGCTGAATCAGAAAAGGTTCAGGCTGAATACAAGGAAAAAAAGATCCCACAAGGATAGTCAAGTACTAAAAAGCTTATGGCATCTTTGGAGATTTTCAGGACCTGGATGGATAAATACCTGAAGAATGAAGTCTGACCCTATAGCTGACCATGCTTTCAGAAGAAGGTTGGACTAGAGACCTCCAGAAGGTCCCCCCAAAATGAATTATCCCATGTTGCTATTATCTTGAACATCAATTTCCACAAAAGCGTATTATAAACCAGGAAAACCTAAGAAATTATTTTAATATTCTTGGAATTATGAGCTCAAAACCAAATTTTTAATGAAATTAAAATGCTAAGTGCTTTTCCACTTTCTGCCAAAAATACCTTACATTAATTTTTCCCAAGTATAATCTTAGCAGCTGAAATTATTTCCCTACTAAGAATATCCTGAAAAATCCATGGCACATCACTTTATTAGACAGTGTGGATATGCTGTCCATTACTTAGTAATTTACTACATCACACCTTAAGAAAATCCTTGATTGTCTAATGTGGATAATTTTAAGGAGAAGTAATTTTAAGGAGAAGACATTTATTCAAATGTGTTGATATCAATTTCACTAACTAGAATAAAGTTCCATAGATAACGAAAAAATATCCTTAAAAACCCAACCTTGCAGCTGGAGTCTATGTGCATTTTGATTGGGGGTTTTTGTTTTAAATGAGTGTTCTTTTATGAAGCATTAAAACAACAGCTTTGAACAGTTTTAGGATACAATCATTCCTGTTGAATCACATAATCTTTAATTTATAAAACCTGAAGATAACTTTTAAGTTCTGCTGCACAAACGGAGCAAATGCGTCAGCAACTGCTTTATTTTCTCTCCATTAAAACACAGTTAGGAAAACATTCTTTGACATAAAGAAAGCAAAAATACAGACTGGGGTAGGGGAAAGGATGATTAGGGTCCAAGCATAACAAAAGTCTCAAGTCAAGAGGATAACTTTAATAGAAAAAATAATGCAGCAGTAACTCAGCTAAACAATGGAAAAATGAAAATATGAGCTGCAAATTAAAAGAAATCTGAGGAGCAGATGGAGGGGGAAAGCAATCAATATTTTTGATTATACTTTTCTGATACAGGAATAGAAAAGCTGTGTGTAATAAAGAACCATGTTGCTTGTACTTAGGTGGGGGGGAAATTTGCAAATGCTTGCATATGGGATAAAATTATTGGCTTTTTGTCAGTAGTGCCCAACAGCAGAGGAGTCCCAGGACACAGCAACTCTGCAGCTTACCCAAAGCTTCTTCCCAGCCTCCAGCAATTTGTAACTCAGGGACTTCCTGAGCCAGAAAGTCTGCTTTCTGTACTAATACATCCAATAAGTTTCTTAGGATTTTCAAGATGTTTAATGAACCCATGTAAAACTTAGCATCTGTAATACCCTATGAGAGGGAATTAGCAACTAAGCTATACACCATACAAAGCAGTGTCTACTTTTGTTGGTTTTGAACCCATCACCTGCTGCAATCAGCTGAATCTACTAAGCCTTTCTTAATTTTCTGCATGACACTAAGGATCTATAAAACTTGGAGAATTTTATTATGTGCTGTCATTATCCTTGCTTCCCCCAGACAACCTCTTTTCACTCTCAGTCTACGGTTTTAGTCATCTTTATGATCCTCTGGGGTTTTTTACATAGACTTTCTGAGACAAGAAAACCAGATTATGTGTAGTGTTTAAGATGTGATAATGCGATGTATTTCTACAGCAAAAAAAAGTTGCTGGTTTCTTCTCTAGTCCTTTTCTAAAATACCTACTGATCAATTTGCTTGGCTGAATCTTAATGAGCATTAATCTGATGTTTTCACAAAGTTGTTATAAAGTTAGATGTTTTCTCTTAGGACCAACATTCAACTTGAAGACTACCACTGTGAATGTTTTAAAAAAATCCTTAATTTTTTACAGATGAACAACTTTTCCTCTGACCTTGCTTTTACTTTGCCTCTCTTATGATGGCTGCTC
Source organism: Geospiza fortis (assembly GCF_000277835.1). Classification (NCBI taxonomy): domain Eukaryota; kingdom Metazoa; phylum Chordata; class Aves; order Passeriformes; family Thraupidae; genus Geospiza; species Geospiza fortis. Next base: position 2,699,299 of record NW_005054318.1, read on the forward strand.
AATAGAGGGAAATATAAAGCCATGAAGGAATTTCTTTATTCTGGGTTTAATCTCAGGGTACATTGGTGAGATATATTCTTCAGACCTGTACAAGTAATATAGAGGCAAGGTTAACAGTGAAGTGCTAAACCAAACTGATTAACAGCTCCAAGGTTTGAAAGCTGAATGAAAGACCTCAAAAAGTTCCAAGGTAAGAAAAACAAAACCTTACTTTAATCTGCTATTATCAGGGAGTGTTGAAGGATGGAAAATGCTGTGCTTGTCCTTAAGAACTGCTTTGGCAACAATCCAGAACTATAAACTAGTAACTTTTACTTCAGCATTGGGCAAATTGAAGGGGAAATGGAAATTAAGTTTGAGAATATCTAGGTGAACGTATGATGCTGGCAACCTTCCATTGCTCTCTATAAAGGAAACCCATACCTCTATATTTTATTTTTTTCATTATTTTTTTATTTTTTCAAGCAAATTAGAAAAAATAATTTAAAAAAAAACTGATTATAGGAATTATAAGCCTTTAAAATTTTACAATATCAATTTTATTATTCCTGGCATTAAGAAATTTTCCAGTATTTTACCAGAATTAATAAAAGATTAAAAATGTAGTTACATGAGAGGAAATAAAAACCTGATTTGTGTTGGCTTTTACCTAATTTTTTGCAAATAAATCTTAGACTTTAATTTAGCAGTCCCTCTCCAGTCAACAGAGCCAAATATGTACATTTAGATAATGGTTTATCATATCCTAACCCAAATCTCTGATAGGTCAGAGGAATTGCTCTTTGTAAATATGTCTCTCACATTGATGGTAGATAGAGTTCAAAGGGGTTATTGAGATCAGCAAACTAAATTTTGTATAGTCAAATTCAGTGAGATGAATGCCTCTCTCTACAGAGACCCAAGAAAGCCATTGTGCAGTACCACTGGCATTGCACAAAACTCACATTGTGCTGGCCTCAAATATTGGGTAGAGCCACTGATCTTCTGTTTGTGTCAAACCTACACAAGCCCACAAAAGCTGTCTTGTCTGAGAGGTATGGTTACAAAATGAAACTGATTTAGTTCTTCAAATGGAGATTTGATAACTGGATCCACATGACTTTAGCATCTCTGGCTAGCAAGGCATCCTTTCTGAGACAGGCTGTCCTCAGCCTTGTGTGACAGAAAAAAAAAAAAAACAAGAGGAAAAAAATATCCCTCCTGAGCTGTGTGTGACCTTTGAGGGACTTCAGGAGTTTATGCCATCAGCTTATTCTCTGCTCAATGAGGTATACACTCACCTGTGCTGTGATGCCAGGGATATTTCTGATTAGTTGCTAATTCAGTTTAGGAATTATATAACAAAATCAATGCTCCCATTACTTGTAATGTGAGCTATTGACTTTTCCTTTACTTCAGTGGATGCAAGTAAAAGAATTTCCCAACTGTAAAGCAGAAAAAAAAGCAAACAAGCTTAGAAAGGTGTAGAAGGAGCAATACTGGTGCAGTGCTGTGCTCTAGTTGGAATGCAATTTCTGGTTCCAAGTAACGTGGTCAAGTGGAAAGTTTCCTGCCCATGGCAGGGAAGTTGAAACTAAATGATCTTTAAGGCCTCTTCCAACACAAACCATTTTATGATTTTATGAAAACCACCAGCAAAGCTTATCACCAAGCTGTCTTTTGTGTTGTTTGCAAAAATCTTGTAGATTTAGTCTCTTCCCATCATATAATTTATATGTAGTATGTTCATGTGGTGCCCATTCTTTTAGTCTGATTTTATTAGTGTTCCTGTTTTTCTTATTTAAGAGTAACAACTAAAGATCCCCCTATTATCAAAGATTTCTTGGATTTGGTCTAAGAAGAATACAGAAACACCACTAGTCTGAGACCAGGAGAGAGCCAAAAGTCTGAGACGTGGATAGATATTTGCCTACATACACAGTGTCCCCATCTGCAACCTCGCTGCTCAATGCCATGAGGAAAACAGAACACCAAGTGTTAACCACCCTTTGCAGGGCCACTTTCAAAGCCCTGCTCTGAAGAAGCCAAAGCAGGCAATTCAGCCCACAGTCTCTGCATTCACCTCTCCCAAGGCACAATAAAGGCTGGGAATTTGTGAACTCTCTTGAAGAGCTGTTTAATGTGAAACACCTAAGCATAATTTGGAGTTTAGATACCATTCTCTTTTTTGCTAATGCACTCCTTAAGATGAGCTGTGGGCATCTTTCCCCCGCTTTTTCTCCCTATAGGCCTTTGAAATTTGTAGAGTTGCATAGATTTTAAAGAGGAACAGGATATGCCTTCCCCATCCTGTCCCATTTTGAGATCATTCCACATTTCACAACATACCTAACTCAAATTTGTGAATAGTACCAAAGTCTAGAAGACAATGAAAATTTCAGATTCAATCTTCATGTGTTTTCTACTGTATGATTTCATTGATCCTCTGGATATTTGTGCACTTCAAGCTGCCCCAAGCTCCCTGGTGAGCATACAGCAAACTGAACTGAGTGAAAGCATTTCGAGAGCTGGCTATGTAAAAACTGACTACTTGGCAAAATACAATTCAGGTCCTTTCTGATTTGAGAATTTAGAAAAGAGTCTATAAACCATCTTCAGATAGTTATTATATATACACAGCCAGTAGTTCACACTGACAGGGTTATTAATATCCCTAAAATAGTCTTTCACAATTATTGATAGGAGAATAAAAGAGTCCCTCCAGGGCCTTTTGTCAACAAGCCAGATGGCAATGACTTGCCTAGAGTTGTAAATTTCTTAAACAAAGGTTGAAAACAAAAATTGTTATCGGCAAATAAGACTTTCTAACCACACAGTGTTTAGAGTTCAAAAAAAAAAACCAACAAAACCTAACTATAGTGTTAGTTATCAAGTGCTTTTTGCTGTGTAATTCAATTTTAAATTGGATTATTTATAACTAAATGCTTGCTTAGTACTTGTCAATGAGAATCATATAATGTGAAGGGGTTGGAATGGACCTTAAAGATGATCTAGTCCCAACCTGCCATGCCATGGGCATGGACATCTCCTGTTAGACCAGATTGCTCAAGGTCTCATCCACCCTGGCTCTGAACACTGCCAGGGTTGGGGCACCCAATGTCCTAGGGCAACCTGTTCCAGTGTCTTCCCACCCTCATAGTAAAAATTCTTCCTAATATCTACCTCAAATTTCCCCTCTTGCAATTGGTACCCACTACTCCTTCTACCACTACAGTTCCTGACACGGAGTCCCTCTCTCGTTTCCTTGTAGGCACCTGCAGATACTGAAAGGTGCTATGAGGTGTCCTCACAGCCTTCTCTTCTCCAGGCAGAACAATGAGACTGAATCTTCCCTAAGCTGATGATTTATTTTTACCATTAGCCCAGAACGAATGAAAAAGTCATTACTGAAAATCATTACTGATAAGGTCTGTGAGATAGAGATGTAAATAATATGCAGAATTACTCTTTCATGGTCCATTTTCCAAAGAGCCAAGTATAAAGTGGCATATGATGGCACAATTTAGACTTTGTCTAGAATGTGGGTTTCTCTTGTTAAGGCCTGGGTGAGCCAACAGTGGAAGAAAAAAAGCTAATACTGACTTGCAGGTATATGCAGGAAAATATGAAGTGGAACTAGCAAACTCTAAAGTCCGAAGTTTGGAGACTGACACCTCTCTGATTGAAGTATTTGTTCTACATCTATCTGCAATTCAAGCAGGAGGTTGAGAAATTTGAGAAGGTTCAGGAATGAGTCATTCATATACATAACTAATGAGAAATTTAGCATCATTGACATGTAAAAGTTCCAAGAAAAGAAACAGAAATATGATTACTGAGAAGGCTCTCATCCAGAAAATACCTGCAAAATTGGTGAAGGTGCTCAGCTGAAGCTCTGTAAATTCAGGCATGATGCTTTAGTAGTGAGGCTATTTAACAAAGTTACCAGGACACATGAAGGACTTATTTTACAAAAAATTAAGTTAAATCTGGATGCAGTTTTCTAAATATATTCCATTTCAATCACAGCTATTTGGGGATTTTTTTTTCTGAAAGTATTATGGAGAATGTGAGAGATGATAATTAATATATTTCCCTTAGTGTCTAAAATATGTGAACAATCCTGCTCTTCTGGAGCAGTAATGCGAATGTGATCAAAGAGAATTTTAAAAAAAAGACCTAATGGCACAGAAACAAACTAGGTTTTTAAAAATCTCTCCATTCTCTTCACATGGCTTAAGTAAACAAGCTGTATCCTTGTAGAAATCGTCTGCCAGATTGTTTTAAAGGCTCACTTCATTTCAAACTGAATTGTGCTCTGCATATTTGATCCCGCATGTCCCAC
>NW_005054318.1:2703685-2712586 GCF_000277835.1 Geospiza fortis
GACAGTGCTGGGATGGGAAAGAAAGACTACAGACTCCAGGGTTAAATGCTTATACAGCCTCTGATAGCCTTCCTAACAAAAGCAGAAAAGCAGAGACTGCTGGAGAAAAGTTCCAAAAGAGGACACTTCCTTGTACTGACATTTCACATAAATAAGGAAAAAGGAAAACTTGGCAGAACCTCTGTTTCAACTGTCCACAGCGAAGATTTCAAGATTTCCAGCTACCTACCAGGAGATCACTGGGAAGCACCAGCAGGCTGGACGTGCTGTCTTGGTAAGTTGCATTTGTCTTTAAGGAAATGTGGAATTTTCTAGCACCCATCTGGTACAAGAGGCATTGGCTACCTCCTCTATGCTCTGGCAAGTCCTATGCCTAATTACTAGATGTAGGTGTTTTTGTTAATACCCTTCAAATGCCAAAATACTGATTTGAACATGAGAGCTGTTGGTTTCCACATTCAAGGATGTGGATATGTTATACCAAAAAGCACGACACATCATCTTGGTGGAATTCTTTTACACTAGGAAATCTCTTGCCTTCTTTGAAATCTAGGAAGTTATGATATGACCTCTTCAGTTTTGGATTTACCTCCCCTTCGAGATGGACTTCAGCCTTGATAATTTGCCTAAGCGAAATTTATTTTCATCATGAACTTTCCTAACTGAAATCAGTAACTTGCTTTCAGAAAGTCACCTGCCTCTTTGCACTAATCACAGATGCAAATGAGTAAAAGAAATCCTACATTCCTCTTGATTTGAGCTGTGCATGCCACACATTCTAATTCCAATCAAAATTTCTGAGTCATGCAGCCTTAAAGCTCAAACAAAATTTACTTATAAAAATCAGAAATCTGTGCATTTCTCCATATAAGGGCCTCATTTTACTACCATTCCTCATAATCTGTAACAAGCAGAATATCAGAAAAATCAGGGGTAAAAAGAATTCATTTCTGTTTTGTATGATCATAGCCAACAACTGACAGCTTCACCCGAATTAGTTTACTCTTTCTTCTTCTTTTTAACACTGGAGCTTCTTTTGTCTCTGCCCTTCATGTTCATTTTGACTGCTGCCTGGAAAATTTGCAGCATTCAGGATTGGTTTCTGATTATGGCAATTTGATTTTCCCTATGCTTGGCTAATTGCATCTTTCATTTTGTACAGATCGTTATGAGAACAGATGACAACAGAAATCAGTTCCTTCAGAATTTTTTTTTTTTTTCAGTTCCAGAACTTCAAACACATTAAATCCTTCAGTATATTGTTGCATCCTTTTTTTCAGAAGAATGTTCATATGTGAATTTATTTGTAAATTCTATCAAAAAGGAAAATTTGCAACTCTTTGCTGACTTACAGGCTTAGCAACACACATCCCATTAGAAGCATATGTGATTGTGGAGAGACCTATGAATATCCTATAATTTAAGCAATTGTTGTACTGAAAATGAAAGCTCTTGTGCATCCAATAGTTTCATAGATTGCTCCTTTCTATAGCCTCCTAAATCTGAGGCCATAATTATGGTCCCTTCAAACTCACAAGAGCTAACAGTGTCAAGAGAAGCTTCCTGGACGCATCACTGGCCTCTCCCTGTGCCAGTACAGGTATTTTCATTTTTGCCTGATTTAGCCTGGATCAGATTTTGCTGGTTACTCCTTCTCAGGAACCTCACTGAGAGTGTGAGCACTGGGTCTAGACACCAACTCCACTTCAACGGAGACTGTATCATTTTGTCATCTACCATGAGCCCAATCATATATAGGTCTTAGCTGTGGTTATACCACAAAAATAAGTCATATTTTCTGTGTGATTGTGAACTCATGCCAGCTGGAGGTATCCAACACTTCTTGAAGGCAATATTCAGAAGATGGCTCTTCCACATCCCATAATTGCAATGCTTCTTCTTTTACATCCTTTCCTGAGAGTGTCTACATAGTGCTGAATTAGCTAATTCTGAATAGAGTTAAAAGAAAAGTAGGAAGTTATGTAGAAAAATGGCTAGCATGTGAAAATTTGGCAGAGGGTGGGGATAGAGTGATCTTGTATATCTGCGGTATCCCAAACCATTAACCTGTCGTTTGGGACTCCCCTCCAGTCAATCAGGAGATTTATTGAAGACAATTTGTGTCTCACCATGCAGAAATCCCCAAGAAACAGATTCAAAGTGATAATCCAGAGACCAGAGCAAAACAAACAAGTCCAGAAACAGCACAAATATGTGCAGAGGTGTTTCTGAGCTAGTGGGTAGAAACATCCATTTCATCTTCAGTTTCATACTAGTTTTTACATCTCCAGGACACAACTACACATAGCTGGACTCTGCTTAATATATAAGTTAAGAGACCTTCTGACAAGTCACTTTCTAGGTCCATGATTTTAACAAATTGAGGGATATTGACAATGTGTTTCCATTCAACTGCAACACTCGGTGAATCCTGTTGTTTTACAGGTGCATCCTATTGTTGCAAACCTGCAGGATTTCAGACTGAAAATTATAGTTTTGAGCAAGTTCTTGTCCCTCTTTGCCTTCCAGTAGCTAGAGATAGAAGTTAATTTCTCTGTCTTTCAGTATGTGAAAAGTGTAAAAGGATAAAGTCTACTATAAAGGAACATGTCTGATAAGCTTGGGCATAGATTTGTATCATCTCAAGTTCAATAATGTGTCCTGGTTTTAAGGAGTTTTGAATAAGTTATCAATCCTGGGCTGACTTGCCTCCCTCAGAAATCAACCAGAGCCGCATCATTAAATGCTGTGGAAGAAGCAATAATCCAGAAATTAAATTTACTGAAAAATTCATCCTTGTTAGAGACATCCAATTGAAAATTGGTAACCAGCAGTGGCAGTGCAATTTGCATTCTATTGAATATTCTACTCTGCCATGACCAAGACATGGAGGATGCAATATCTCTGCTTGTCTATACTGACATATACACGTGAAGGGCCTAGGTCCACCACAAGAATAAAAGATGCAATTGTATTAAAAAATTCTCAATTTCTAAACCCACATTTATCCACAGAAAATATTTTCCATTGGATAAGACATATGCTCCATGATAAAAATCTCAAAGAAACTGTACAGTCCACAGAAAAAATGGCCCTTGCATCCAATTGCAAGGAAAGCCTTGTTTTATATACACTAGTGACCGTATTCTTAGCTTTTTACTGAGCCACTGAATGTTTGTTTTTTTCTGTGCTGACTAATATTCCATGCTGCAGGATATTGGAGTGTAGTGGACCATGCAATTAGAATGCCAGGGCAATGATAATATGCAATTTAGATATTAAATTTTGCATGAAATAACAAAACTGTGCACTGCTTATGTTCCAGTGCAAAATCTATCACTAGCTGAAGCATGATTCCATGAGGCTCGATAAAAAAATTACTAAAAAAATAGGAAGTGTAACACAACAAAGTGTTACACCAGTAATATTCTATTGTCATCTAACAGTATCTGCTAATGAGAATGTAAAAATATAATTCCCTCCTAAAATGACTCAGGCACCTCCAACATATTAACTAATGACACAACCACAGACAGGTCTATGCTGTGCTTACCAAGTACTTCTTTTCAAAAATTACCAGCTGAGAGAAGTGAATCATCCTGTAACCTTATACTATTTTTTCATGTTCAGATATGTCCTCCTCTTGAATTTGCACTTGTTTTTTCCTCCAGAAAACTTTCCTAAATCCATCAGACCGAGGTGAAACTCTTCTAGATTGTGTCAGTATACAGTAATCAAGCATGAGACTGTTGATGTGATTCTCCAGAGAACGAGATTTTTGTCACTGGATATTGAATTGAGAGACCAAGATTGCATTGAAGAAAGGTTAAATATTAAATCAAGTTCCCTCATTAAATTTCAGGTAGGAAAACAGGATATCCTCTGAGGCATTCAAAGGCATGTATCCTTGTTCTCTTACTATACTGGGAATTTTGGCTCACTTTAAATGCTTAAATTAGACCCCATATTACATTATTTTTTAGAAATGTTTGTTCCACAGTTTACAGAAGTTAAGAATGGCTGGTACAGATTTTTTTTGCACATTAAAATTTAACTACATCATTTTGCATATATGACTTTAAATAATGAAATTTTGTTGAGAGTCATCAGGACAGTCTATCTGTCCCTTTCCTACATAATTAGTAAAAGAAAGTTTAGGCTGTAAAATCAAGACAACTGGCATGGAAATTGATACAGATTTTTACAAAATCTACTCTTTAACACTGAAGTTTTTGGTGGATGCAATATCAATAAAATGCAGCTTTTTTTTTTTGTTTGGTTGGTTGGGGTTTTTTTTGTAAGATATGATAAATATTCTTGGAGCATACACCTTAAGAAAAGCATTTGTCAGTAGCTGCAAAATTTAAATTTAATCTCTCTGGTCATTAGAGATAGATTTGAAAAGCCAGATGTCAAGGCAGGTGCTCCACTCTATTTGATAGCAAGTTAATGACCCTTGAAATGCAGAAGCAGTATGTCAGCCCTAACAGCCCCCTTTGTAACTCCCCCTCTTTCTGGCTTCTAAGTTTCTGTGTCTCCACTGCTTTTATTAAGATCATCAACTGAATGTGAGAGGGATATTGTTTTTCTGTTTAGATGAGATAGCATATCATGTTATATCATTTTAATGTTCACCATCTCTGGATCTTCATGTCTCTGATGCTTCAGTTCTATGAGTGTTTTTTCAAATGCAGAAAAATTATGTTGGTGCACTCCTAATAAACCTTAGTTTCTATTAAATGCAGTTGTGCTGCTTCTGTTCTTGATTGTTAAAATTTTTCCATTAAGGCATATTTGTAGGGTCTTCTATTTTTTCTGCCTTATGAGCTGGAGAGGAATCTTTGGAAGGCTAAAGAGAGGATGCTAAAATTTCATTGCAGAGGGCTGGACCAAATGTTGACTTTGACTCTCAATACAGAGTTGCAGGTGCAATATGCCTTCTTAGCTTTTAAAACTTTCATTTGGGTAAGACAATCACTCTCTTTTCAGGCTCCCTCAAGTGCCTCATCAGAGGGCAGCAGTGTTTTATAGCCAGCAGTTGAAAGACATGGCGCAGACATTGCAGGGAATGAAAAGGAATTTAAAAACTGAGGCAGAGTTTTCTGAATGCTGTGCAGAGTCATCAGTTGCAGTGACGTTCTTTGCATATTTGAACACAGAATATCCCTGAGTGTAGGATCATTGAATAAATCAGCCCTTAGTAGCAAAAGATAATCCTCAGCAAATAAAAAAGTTTAACTGTTTGCTGGGTTTTTATATACCTGAGCATTTACTTTTGCACTTAGATGATGATTACTGAAATTTGCCCAGCTTTAATATCAGCTAGATAAGTTTTCCTTGGTACATCTGTCACACTTATTATATTTTAGAAATGACCATAATGTGAATATTTAACCAAATCTGTGGAACATTCAAAAACACCTGCCAAAACAAGCAACGTCTGCATCCCAGATGCAGGACCTGCAGACCCAGGTCTTCACACTAAATCAGATTTTGTGCAGGTTGCTACTGATGAGGTCAGTGTCTTTTCCAGCCATGGCCACCCATTTTTATACCTTTTATTGGATCAGGTTTAGGCATCTGAGCCTGTGGTGACTCAGATCAACTTTCACTTTAAATGTCTTTGGCCCATCTAAGGATGATCTTTACAAAGTGCTTATGGTTCCTTCCACTGGCTTATTATTCCACTGAATAAAATTAGCTGGTGTAAATGGATGAAATAGACCCACTCACCATGACATGCTTAGCACCATCATTTCCATTCCCCTGAAGAGAAGACTCCTGCCACTTACTTGCTAATACATTGATTTTGAGAAAGAATTGCAATGTATAAACTAAGCTCTGAAGAGGGAGGAGACTACAAAAATGGTGGGGAACAAATGAAAGAAAAAAACCCACAGAATTTTGACTAGAATCATACTATTCCGGATATTTCTTTAATAACTGAGAATATTCAGAAGATAACCCTAAACTTCTTGACATTTGTTCCTATACCTTCCCATATATTCCTATACCTCTGAGAAATTTTGGTTGTACTTTAAACCAGAAAAAGATGTAAAATACCCTGGTGCATCTAAAATCCCAGCAGCTGGCATGTGGCAGTAGCCTGCCTTCTGAGAGCATCCCTCTCCAGTGGCTGTGGGAGCACCCAGCTGGCTGGGAGGCACAGGGAGTGCCAGGCACACCTGGGGAACTGCCAGCACACATCTGATTTCCTTCTAATTGCATCCCTGCAGTCACCCACGTGAGAAAACAGTTTATGTAAACATGTCTCTTGAAATTCTGTCATGTGGCAAATATTCCAGAAGTTACTGTTTAATTCAATTGATTCCAAGTGGAGATTACACAAAGGGCTGATGCTGGGCAGTCCAGATCCATGCTGTGAACATTTGCCAAGTCAGTAAGCCCAGAGCTACAGCCTCCAGGGGAGGGGTGATGTGCAGCCTCAGCTCATCAGCAAGGGCACATTGAACACTGCACCAGGGTTCAGACTTCAAAAAACTTATTCCACAGAAAATTCCTAAGTTACCTTTTATTCCACACCATTGTAGAAACACAGAAGTTTTATATATATTGAAATTCAATTTAGAAATGTATTATACATTAACATATTTCTTACTAGATTAAAAAAAATTAATCATTGTTCAGACCCAGAACAGGGTAAAATGGTCTCATTTAAGAGTTCTGAAATATGAGTGGGAACACTTTAAAAGTGGAAATAACCTCCTTCCTGTATTTATGATACTTTCTCCTTCAGCATTAGAACAAAATGAACATGCTCCCATGATAAGTTTACATTTTGACAAGCTACTTTTTCTGACCAAAACAGTCCATTTCAATTTTACCATTCATAGCTCCATTGTTATACTTTTAGCTACAGGATGAATCAAAATGACAATTATAGACTTCCTTTGACATTGAAAGTTTATATAATTTTCCTTAAAGCCTATTCAAAAGTCGGATGAGAAGAAGTTCATTAAGAAAATATTCCATGGCAGTGCAATATTTCTCCTCAGCAAGACAGAAAGGAAAGGGGACCATCACAAAAGGTTTTTCTCCTACCACAACACCTCCCCCTGAGATTGTTTCTTATATGAAAGTACATTTGTATAGTGGTTTGTTTCCTAGTGAAGGAATTTTTAGACTAATAACCTTCTGCTTCCATAATGTGGCAAACAGATCAGGTTCCTGTCTAATCCACATGTGGCAGAAGGTTCTGGACACTTCTCTTATTTGGCAATGTACAGAATTCAGTACACATCTGCCTGGCTGCTGGCAGAAGGAGGCAGAAGAGCCCACTCTGGTTCAGATAGCTCATTTTGGAAACATTGGTTTCAGCTCTATTGCAAGTTCAATAACACATTATGTTTCAGTCTTGTATCTTTTCAGCAGTAATAATACCAACCTCACTTTATAACAGTGATCATGATAATGAAACCAGGTCTGGAGGCTGCTGCAGCAGAGAAGCCCAGGGGCTGTCTGATCTCCATGAGACAGAGTTTCCCATGCCATGTCTATTTTGGCAGATACCTTAGGGTATAATTTATTGGTATGTGACAGATAAGAGGAGAAATTCTGGAGATTTATTCTCACTTACATACAGACAGGATTATAAGTGCTTCCTCCTTTGCCTGCCCTCCTCTGCTTCCTAATTCCTCTCCAAAGCCATATTTCATGTACTGAAAGAACAACATAAAAAAAATATTACATCAGTTACCACTATCATTTAAAGAGTGTGTGATCAAGCCACACTGCAGTTTCCCAGAATTTCTGCACTGGCTTCACAAACTGACCCTAGCTGAAAAACAGCAGCTGGAGAGGAAAAAAAAGGCTATTAAAAAAGGGCAACATAATTGTGTAATTCTTCCAGGAGTATGCTAGAAAAATAAAATTGGCAGAAAAGGCTGATCTTGGGACCCACAGAGAATTTGTGTTGTGCCACAGCCACCCATGAGGCTTGTTCCTGCCACTAATGGGTCTATAATAAAGTGTCAGCTTTCAGCAAGGAAGTGTATTTTTATAACTTTTACTGAAGCAAGGATGGCCATGCAGGATAAAATTACTGTAAGTTGTATTGCTCCTGCAAATCCTGACTTCCATTTACATTTCCAGATTAAGAGACACAGAAAGTTTATTGTCTGTTTGTATTTACAGTCCTGTGTTTGCTTTCAAATTTGGTTAGGAGGTTTTTGACCTTGATGGTTTGGATTTAAGTGATATGCTGTATGGTATAAAGACATGTACCAGGAAATTAATTATGATGTGTGACAACCACAGGAGCTGGAACTTCAGCACCCCTTCTCTGAAGTGTCTGGAACAGCCTTTTCACACATTTGCCTCATGTCATGAAGCATCATCCCAAGGAACTCTTAGCAATAATTCGGAAATTAGCACTTTTTAGGAAATATTCCCAAGAGGTAGTCTGGATGGAGCCATACACCTCTAAGACTGGGGGAGCTAAATGATGTACATGTGTTCAAAATGTGCCAGGGGGTTCTGTGCCAAGAACAGGTCCTGACACTGTTATTTTGTTCCTATACAAAACTCTTCTTGGAAAAGTTTCTGATATAGGAAAACACCTGCAAACACCAAACATTTCTCAGAATCTTTTAGGTTGATAAAGATCTCTAAGGTCATTGAGTCCAATTTTAGACCTATCACCACAACCATTTTACTGTAGATGAAACAGGGCTTTAAGTACCCTACATTTCCACTTGAGTGATTGACAATCCAAACTTAGTTGGATTTTGCAATCCAAACTTAGTTGTGCCTGATTAAATAAATTATGATTAATACCATGAGAGTCAGCATTTCTCTGACAGTAATTAAAAACACCTATCCAAAATGAAAATACCTCCCCCCAAACTTCAGCTACCCCTTAAAGAGACCCTCATACGTGTT
>NW_005054318.1:2712596-2725505 GCF_000277835.1 Geospiza fortis
TTTATGATTTAGCTACCTTGTAGTTTAAAAAGTTATCCTGTATTTACATTACTTGAAAATGTGTTACAATGATTTGAAAGAGAATTGTGGGCTGTCATGAAAAAAGTATAAAAAACCATCAGTATAAGAGGTTGTAATTCTATCTCTAATAAAGAGTAAACTTGAGAAACTGAAATAATTCTTTCTGCAATACACTGTAAACTTGCTATATTAAAAGAATGAAATACAGACTTTTCACTCAGAATCCAGTCTAGAAAACAGGTCTGGTAAATCTTTTTAAGTGGAACTTTTAATCCAAGTATCTGTTGTACAGCTTTTTTATACTGTATACATATTTTAAGCCAAATTTACCCTTTTTTATGATCCAAAGTTTAATTAAGAGGTTCCCAGCTTGGAATCCCCTAAACCTAATGGTTTGCTGTTGTAAGGGGAAGGACATGACTCTGTTGATCACTGAATGCCGCTAGCAGCTTTTTCTAACTGTGTTTCAGAAGCTGTAGGAGATTTTGAAACAGCAAAACGAAGGAGAGTATGCTCAGTTGGTGTCTCTCAAAGTATCCCATGACCATAATGGGACTCCAAAATCTCACCACCTAATATCTTGGCTAACCAACAGCTCATCCCCAGCTCCTAGGTACCCTGATGTCTTTTCAGCTCTGTCCTTCCCAAACACACCACTTATAAGGTAGTGTGTGTCCATCTCCTCTTTTAACCTTGCAGCTCAAACCCTCCCCACCTGCAGAGGAATGTAATGTCACTGTAATAATTTCTGGTCATGTCATGGCTGTGCTCAGTAGCACATGTGAAAGGCAAAGGTCAGTCATGCCTTACAACTCCCAGGATTAACTGGAGCAGTCTGTCCAGAGCCACCCAGTGGGACAAAATGCAGCAGGCTCAGGACCCATTTGATAATCTCAACAGTTTCTTTAGTAATAGTCAGTCAATAAAAAAAAACCTGCATGATAGAAGCATTCAATCTTCATATCATAGGAAAAATTAATATTCACACAGAGTTTCAGTTCGAGTTCTATCTCTGTAGCAGCCCTCAGCAGGACGTCTCATTAATCTCAGTGAGTATATTATCTTTCTTAATTAGAAACTCTTAAACTTTTTAGTCATGGGAATTCAAGGGTTGCAAAAGAAGAAGAAATTTTGCATGATTCATTTTAATTACAGATTTACACGTTGGAATAAGAAATTGGAAGCAATAATCCTAGTCTAGCATTAGCTAGGATGTCTCAGGTGTACTGTGCACCGCTCAGGGAACATAACTAGACTAGGTTAATGCGAAATAAAAAATTCAGAGGGCAAGAGGGACTATAATTTAAGTGTTTTCTGAAACATTAAAAAATCTTCCCCTTCACGTGCAAAGTTTTTGTCAGGGAACCGAACACCTTACCTGTGAGGTCAAGAGTAGAAATGCTCCAAATGCAGGAGAATCTGGTGAAATCTTGCAGTTCTTCAGTGAACAGCAAAACTCACACTGACATCAGGCTGTTTGTGACCTTGTCCTGCTCAGGGCAGCAGAAGAAATTTGCCTTCTTCTAAGGGAAAGATCCTTCCTTGCCTTTACCCACCAACTGCTACCCCCTGTAGCCTCCTAGCAAAAATGATGGATTTGGATATTTCAAAAACTGTAGGTGTTAATTTACATTTTGTAATTGTCTAATGTTGTGGCTTTTCTGTTGTGTTGTTGATATTAATAGTAAATCTATTGTTCACTGGTTGCTGATTAAATGTTGTTAATAAATCAATAAACCATTTTGATTTGGTTTAACCAAATGAACTGAGCAGTTTTACCAGCATTGTAATTGCCAAGTGTCATTAAGTTGCCACTAGTTTGAGGCCACTCATGTCTGTTTGCAACTCAGGTCCTCAGCAAAGAGGAGCTCTCTTCCCCACATGCAGCGTAGTGGCCTCATTTTCAAATTCAACTCCTTGGGCTTGTCAATATAATAAACTCCTTGTTGTCTGATGTTGAGAACTTCTCCCTAAATACAGGAAGGCTATTTATTATATTTTTTTCTTCCTAGTGACACTAAAAATTTAATAATAATGGCAGTGTGTTATAGAGCAATGATGATTATATTAAGACAGACAGAAATAATCAGTCTTTTTGACACATATAGTACAAGCAAAGAACTTCTATCCATCAGAGACTACAGAGGGAAAAACTATTCTGTGCTAAATATACCTTAAATTTTGATCCACTTAATGTCTTTCATCAATTTCTATTGTCTTATTTTAACAAATGGAATCATAAATAATGCAATCTACATCAACTGCACTTATTTGCAATTAGATTTTTTTTTGTTCTCTGTTTTATGAATATTTAATAAACTGTGTAACCTTGATGGAAGGACTGCAATTTAGGAGGCCATAATGAAAATGTAGAAAGTGTTGTTTTGTGCGCTCAACTTCTGGTTTAAATTAACATCCAGTAAACCTTTCTGCACAATGCTCATCTCATCAAGTCTAAGATTTTCCTTGTCTAGAAGTGCATGGGCAATTTCAAGATATGCTTTCTACTTCAAAGGGACTGGGTGCTTTTTTTAAGCTTCTATTGACTATGACCTAAACTTTTAGAGTACATATTTTAGGGCCTATGTTTTTAAAAGATATTTTTTCTTAAAAAATTAGGAAGTTACTGCTATAATATGTATTTAGGATGTGTGATGCCCAAAATAAACATTATATATACCAGTAGCTATAAAAACAGTGATTCACTTGAAAAGTTTTTTCTTCTTGATAGACAGGAAACACCAATTGCATAGTTTTGTTTGATTTTCTTTTTTTGCCATAGTAAATTTATTTTAAAATACATGATCACAGGGGAATATAACACACTGCTAAACATTTACATTTACCAGTCATTTAAAACACAGTAAAGAGAAACTGCAAGAGTATTGTCAAAAAAATAAGTACTTATGAGAGATATTCTTCCAGCAATAAGAAAAAACTTTTGACTGAGCACTATTCAATCAAAGGCCTAATTCTGAAATATGTGTGAGACACAAGTGAACAGATGCTCAACATTAGGTAGTAAAATTTGTATCAAAGGGCCTAGATTCTGGTGTGAACAAAAGAAAGCATTTGTTTTCTGACAGCTTTTCCTTTATGAACCACACCAATACCATTACAGCTGCAAACACTGGGGTGTAATTGTTGCTTCAAACATAGCTGCTCCATTTGGAATTGGATTATTAAATTACTTGTTTGGTATTTGATCATAAAATAGTTTTGAGCTTGCTGCCATTTCTTCTGTTATTCTTATCAATGTTGACACAGGAAAATATTTATCTTTGCTAAGAAAATGGAAATTATCTTGTGGAATATGAGCATTACTGCTTAATATATGGTTTCAATGTGTTCGTAAGCAAGATATTACTCTGTATTTCATTTCAGAGTCAAGACAAAATATAAACAGAAAAAAGCTTGTTTCCCTGAAGCTGGAGCTGATTTTAAGAATGTTCTGACTGCAAAGATGGAAACAATACTTCAAGTATTTGCACTGTAACTGTCTTCAATTAGTGTTTGATCAAAAAAAAAGGGGGGGGGAACTATTAACTTGGCTGAGTGCTGTTATATATTTTTCTTCCAAATACAAAATTTTTCATAAAGAAAGACATAACTATTCAAAGTGCAAAGAGAAATAGTGCATCTCACAAAGCAGTCACACACAGAAGGTGCTTTAAGAGAAGAAGAACAAGTTGTTAAAGCTCAAGTTGAAAAAGTCGAGAGCTGTGATT
This sequence comes from Geospiza fortis, assembly GCF_000277835.1. Taxonomy (NCBI): domain Eukaryota; kingdom Metazoa; phylum Chordata; class Aves; order Passeriformes; family Thraupidae; genus Geospiza; species Geospiza fortis. Next base: position 2,716,346 of record NW_005054318.1, read on the forward strand.
CACAGGCCCGGGGTTACCTCTCACTTTGACTTGGAGTCTGCACACAGAGCTGCTGACTTACACTGCTGTTACTGAAGGATGATGACAGTGAGGAAGTCTCTGTTGCTGAGCATTTGAAGAAGGAATTTTTACTTCTTTGTCCTGCTAACAAATTCAGACCACCGGGGTGCCATAAGCAGATACTTCATCCAGCCTTCCTGTAGTTAAATGTGCTAGTGGCCCTAAATGCACAGAACTTACCTTTCTAGTGTAATTTGGTATTCCATGAAAAAGTCTGAAGGAGTTATTAACTTATTAATTTTATTTCAATGAAAAAAGCTTTGAAAAGAAACTAAAAGAATTTTTTTCGAAATAAACTTGAAAGGATAGGTTTTCTAATCTGCAAGCAGTATAAACAAGCCCCACTTTTTTCTGGGTTCAGTAAACCTATATATATCAGATATATAGCAGTCTTTAAAGTACTAGTGCCTGAAAAATTTGTTTTCATAAAACAGAATTTTATCTGACTGATTACAGCTCAGTGGATTTTTCCTTTTTCAAAAACATCACTAAACAATATATACTCTTATAATCTGTAAATTGTCATTTAAAAAAAATTCCCTCCTGTGGCTGAGACTATGATAGTTTTCAAATAATCAGGTAATGGTTTTTAGGTTAGCTTCTTCTATTACTGGACAAATTCTAAAGGGAAAGAAAACAAATAAATACTTGCAACTTACTTAAAAGTTCTAGCCACATACTAGTAGCACATGACAAATGACTGACATAATTCAAAGAGCACCAGTAAAATCAGTGCGTGAGAAATAAATACTGTAGACAATTTAACTTAATGCTGCAAACAGGTAGTCTTTCTTAGCTTTTGTTTCTGCTGCAATCTGGAAAAACTGACATTAGTATCAATGCATGTATGAAGTTTCCTGGCCATGAAGCCACAAAATAGTAAAAGCAATAGCTCTTTGATTTTTATACTATCAGAATAATTATCTATGTCTTCAAGACTAGTCAGAATGGTCAGGTATAATCTTATGGAATCACTAAGCTTGAAAAAGACCTCTGAGATCATCAAGAGCAGGCACTAACCCAGCACTGTCAGATGCACTCCTAAACCACATCCCTAAGCCCAGCATGGCTGAAGCTTGCAGAGCCAGCTCTGTCTGAGCCAGCGTGGGCCAGCTCAGCATTATTCAACAGCAGGAGCTCCAAGAGAACAAGATGGGCTTTATGTCCTGAGTTGGTTCCAGCACACCCACTGAGTGTTGTTGCTGTGTGCCTAATTGAGTCACCCCAGCAAGGGAGCTGCCTGAGCCACGCAGTGTGAGAAAAGCTAGCAGGAGCGGCACTGGTTCACTGATCTTTCCCAGGAGCTGATTTTGCTCTCACACTTGTCAGCTCCTCAAGAGCCCCCAGGAGCCACAGTGACTATACTCCTTCTGATGTGCTCTTTTCTGTGGGGGTAGCAAATGCAATACCATTTTATCTAATATTCCCACTGAACACAGCAGTGATTCCCATTAGTTTCAATCTGTACCTTTGCACCTCTGGACATGCACACTTTGTGAGATGGCCATGGCCCTATTAGACTTATTAGACTAGTCCCTAGCTTTTTCCCAGCCCTTATATTTAGATTTCCTTTCAAAACAAACTAGGACACACTGGTCTATGTTTACACTCAGGTCTCATCCTCATCCTCTTCCAGATAGTTGGAATGGACCAGGTTGCAAAGCTGAGCATCAGAGCCAATTGCAAAGCTATGAGGCATATCTGCCCAACTTATCTAACACAGCCTAAGGGCTTGTGGTATTGTTTACAGTGAAAACTGTAATTTTTGGACAAATCATTTTGGACAAATAATTTTTGGACAAAGGCCTGAAACCTGGAGGTGAATCTCACTCTTGTTATCACAGGTTTCATGTATCATGGTCAATCTCTGCTATTTTTGGTCATTTCAGCACTAAGAGTGGATAGGATGCTGGACAGGCCAAGTGGACATTAATTAGGTAAGTTAAGAAAATCAGAAGTCTAATATTTACTTAGAATTTGAAAGTTTCTAAAACAAGTGCACTAAAGCAAGTGACTAGAACCTAAGGATGGTATAAAATTACCACAAGTAATAACTTTGTAAGTTTTTGTAGGGCACGAACTGGAAACTGCAGTAAAATCAGTACAGAGAGGACCAGCCAACAAAGTAACTCATGCTGACAGGGCTAATGCAGTAACACTTTTCAAACTGTACAAACATTTGGAATAAAAATGGCCTATTCCAGTCATTTAAACACAGCATGTTTTGCTCTACAAATATATTGAGCTTTGATTTAGCAAAGCATTCAGCCATGTTCTTGCCTCTAAGCACAGAGTTAAACTCTTCTTGCCCATACTAGATTTGTTATGCTGCAGGTCTGGAAACTCATGGCGTTTGACACTGAAATAGAAAGCTTCCCTTTGCTCTTGAAAAGTCTATCATCGATCCATCAGTCAAGACATTTTAACTTTTTTGTTCCTGTTGTTTTGGTTTGGTTTGTTTTTGTTTTCATTTTTGAACTGATTGAGCAAGATATACTTCTAGGGGTAAAATTACCTAGGCAGTAAAAATGAGCAACTCTAACAAAATAAAGTCAATTGAATACCAAAGTTATGGGTCGACAAAAACAATTTCAAACAGGTGAATGCAGTACTCCTCTGTTTTGGCCTGTGCAGATCATGGTTGTCAATGTGGTTCAATCAAAGCCAGCAGAGGTTTTTATGCATAAACCTGGGGACCAAAGCAGAAGAGAAACCAGACATTTTCCAGAAGACAAAATGTTTCCTGATCCTCTAGTGCAAAGAGCAAGGAGGAGCAGGAATAAAGAAAAATTAACACCATAACCTGAACAAGCCCTAGAAACTCACTCTGAGAAAAGAAGGGGGGATTTGGGGGCTAGTCTTGATTAAAAATAGCCTGTAGTAGTGTACTCTGCTAAGATACTCGATTGATTCATTCACAGTGAGTTCAGATGGAAAGGGACTTAGCATTTCTTTCCCAATTAACATCAAAGAATCATCCTGAGCAATTGGCACAACCCTAAAGTTCCTGCATTTTTGGTTAAGTGTTTAGATCAAAAGCGATCATTTAAAGACCTCTATGTTCCTGTTCCTTATCCTTCTGTGTCTCTGAACTGACTGCACAAAACCTCTGCATTTAGGTTTATAATCAATAGATTTATATTTAAATCACTTTTGCCCTCCCTAGTCTCATTGCATTTTAATACTTTAAAACCATTAAATTGATCATGGTGAAATCTCTCATCATAAAATACTCATTACTTTAAATACATGTGTTTCATTTAGCATTTTAGAGTAATCGCCATCTGCTGATTTTTCAGTGGTATCTTTTTCATTATCTCCATGTCTTTCCCTGCAGCCTATTTTATAACCTTCCAGCGTACTTGAAGAACAAAAAATTTCCCTAGGTTTTTATTCCACTCTCTTTATTGAAAATGGTGCCATTAGTTGTCCAGATTGTCCTTCACTAAGCCTTTTTACTACAAATTATGAAGCACTTCACATTATGAATAAATGCTACATTCTATGCCATACCATTACTCTGTTCATAAATCTGGTCTTCTTTTGAAAATCCACAAATCTCTTATTAAACCTCACTGAAAATAATAGCAGGTCAGAATTCCATACTATTTGTTTTGCCTTCTAAGATTTGCACTTTCTAAAATTTTTTAATCAAATATGATAAATAACATAGTTCAATATTCCAACTGATGCAAGATTAAAAAGTTGCAGTTCTAGAACAAGCTGTCCTGTCCTGAGACCCTCAATACCTGAAAACTGTTGATAGGGTTCTGAGAAGTGACACAGGTCAATAAGCAAGACATATTTAGCATAAGAACTTACAGCCAGAAGTGGGTTTAATACTGTCTGTGTTACCAAAGCAGATTAAATTTGAAGACAGACTGTAGTTGCACATGATTCTTTTCTTTCCCTGCAGCTCTTCTCATTTTGAAGCTCTAATCAAATGGCAAACCCTTTCAAGCACTTTTGCACCAGGAGGGGGAATGTTTCATGTACCATAAACAGTATGCCTATCCTCAGTTTAATCTTCTGTCCTGTTCCTTTGCTACTTTAAAGAGACATCATAACTGCAAGCATGCCTTTTCATTTTTAAAGGCTTTAACTTGAGTATGAGATTAGTAGTTGGGAAAGTTTTAATCAGTTGAAAACAGAGTTGGGGAAATTAAATCATGTTCATAAATACTGACAGAGAAAGCATAGATTATTACACTAGAATTTGACCTTAGAATTAAAAACAAATCTGTGCCAAATGTCAGTGTGAAGACTGAATATAATCTAATCCAACGTTAATATGTTTGATGGAGCTGGCATTACCCCACAGGTAACAATTGTGTCTTACAGATCAGGCTAGGAAACCTACTTGTGTTTTGCTTTCAAAAGAAAATTGTCCATTTATCACACTGAAAATTCTTTATGGTTTAAACTTTCCAGCTAACCGAGGTTTTATCATGTTGAATCTGTCTAGACTATCCTAATTGCTATTGCCAGCACAATCGACATGATTATTTTTCTTATTTATCCTGAAGTTATTTTTAAAATGTTTTCAGTAAGACGGGTCAATTATTTCTGGAACAACATCAGGGACTGCACTGTCTTCTTCGTGCTTCTCCCAGGCTCTCTGCAGTCCTGGAACTGAAGCAGAAATTTGAATGATGGCCCACTCATATTTTTGACAGATGCAGTTCATTTGATACATTAAGGAATATTTTGGGATTGGTAGTCTATTTAAGGCAGTTGCTATTAAATTGTCATAATTTATCTTTGATTGTCACACAGTTATCTACAGTCTGGAAACATGTCCTGGCTTTGGAATTAAAGCTAAGATAACCACTGACCTTTTGGCTCTGTCTTTAGCCTAAGACTTCAAGACATTTTCACCATTAAATTGCCAGTTTATCTCCAGTGTTGCAGTGACATGGGCAGTGTTGGAATGGGATTTCTTCTGCCTAATGTAGCCATTTGAATTTACTCATCTAGTGAAATCCAGTCATCTGGTTCTCTCTAAAATTACCACATAGATTCAGAAACTCCAGGGAACAATCAACTGCTTCCCAATGTGCTTGTGCTCACTGGTATGCCAAGTTATCTTGTGGAGGTACCTGCCTAGCTTAGGCTGAACACCTGACTTTGAAGCACTGTTTTACATGAGATGAATCATTTCCCTAATGGAGAATGTCCTCCTGAACTTCAAAGGCTACAGCTAAAAATGTAGAGACTTAATAGACAATTCTATAAAGATACTTGCACTTGCTGTGCTGCAGGACCTCACTTTCCATTGTCTTTGCTTTCATAAATTCTCAAACGGAATTTACAGCTTTGATGGACACTTCTGTTTTCTCTTCAGTGTGTTTGTTTTAGTAGCCAAATGGAAGTCAATCTCACCACCTACAAGATGGAGCTTACACAAAGCAGAATGCTGAAGCTCACAAGAAAGTAAAATACTGGCCTGACCATGAGATCTGATGAGCCCATGGAAATTCAACCCTTTCATCCTATAAGACAGCAAACGTTGGCAACGCAGCATCATACATGTCTGGGAGTTTGGTTTTTCTGTTAATATTTTACAAAGAAACATTTTAAAGTAATATCCTCTCTTTATTTTCTCCTCTTAGAAACAAACGTTTGATTATTTGACATGAGTTTATTTCAACCTGACCTCTCCTAAACAAATGGGATTTGTGTTCTCATCTGTACACACTGGATGCCTTTGAATGTACTGCATGAACAACAGGCTGACATAGCTCACTTAGATACTTGTGAAAAGTGACTGCAGGTGTCAAAAGACACATCTATCATCCACTAGTCCTGTTGTTTGGATGGTCTTTGCTCTTAAATATCAAGCAGATTCAACAGGCTAGCATGATAGAAAAATTAAACATCTTTTATAAGCCCTGCAGAGCGCAGGATGAAAATATTTCTATAATTGTAGAGCTGAAATCAGAAGCTCGTAAAATTTAAATACAAGAAAAGATGTAGATGAGTGAGAATTCAAACAAATTGGGTGCAAAATAATTGTATTTGGTGGTAATCTCTATAGAGACCTTTAGAGGAGAGTGTGATGTTACCTATTCCACAGGAACATTAAATATCCAACAATACTTCCAGTCCTAAATTACTATTTTCTCTGAAATTCCTGAACATACCCTTTCTTCTCCCCATCATCTCAAAATATGGAATATTATTTGTCTGCTGGTGACTCTGCCCTGCCTCTGACTAAATGCTTTTGTCAGTGTATGTGAAAAAAGAGCATCTGTCCTAAAAGTAAAGTATTATTTAGTATTTAACTAAGTCTTTATGAAAAACTGCTCATTGGAGTGCTAGCAGGTATTTGAAACACAAATTAAAATATCTCACATCTTCTACTCCTTGAACTTCCTCTTCTCTGTATCTTCAGCCAAAAGTTTTGGCAAGCTGTTTGAGGCTTTTGGAGGATATTTGTGTGGAGCAAGTCACTACAGGACAGCCCTGCTCCATGTAGTTGTGTTTTGACGAGAGCAAGCTTCTTTCATGTGCCAGGTAGCACATGGACAAACACCTTCAGGCCCTCCATGTGCACAACCCCAGCTATGCAAACTGTGCCTGCCACCAGCCCTCAGTCCTGCCTCTCTTGCTGGAATTCCCAATGTGTTTGGCACAGTGTGCCTTCCCTTGTCCATCAGCTTCATCTTCACCCCTGGACTCTAAGAATGAAGCTGTCCCTGGGGCACCCTCCCTTCCTTGCTCATTGCAATGAGGATATGAGTCTTCAAGGGCCCCTGTAAGATTTTTTGCAACTCCTTTTCTTGCTATTCCCTCATTTTTCCCTTCCTTTTCTTTGGGAAAACTGAGATGCAGAAGTTCAGCATGAAGAAAATAAGCTTGTTCTACAGCAAACAAATCAATCACCCACCACATTACTGCCATCAAGCAGGTCAGTGTGGCACGTGCAGCTTTTGTTAATGGTAGGGACAAATAGAGCTGCTTGAGAATGGCTTGGCATCAGGCCTGGGGAAATGCTAAGCAAAATAGCTACAGAGATAGAGGAAAGAAGAAACCCCTGTGCTCTCTGGATGACCAGAAAAGCATCCCAGATTACAGCATCCAAAGCAGTACAAATGAAGAGCCCAAGGGTCAAACAAGAGGGAGTCTTCCCAAGCTTCTTTCTGGGAAGAGCCTTTAATAGTTGCGCACATATCCAAGGCTGGCTGATTGCTGCTTCTGCTGCCCAAGAGGAATGTTTATAGAAACTAAAAGAGGCCAAAGTACAAGGAACAAGGGATGTTCAGAGTCAGTCTATTAAGCACCAAAATGTTCCTCTGCAGTTCTTGAGAAATGGACCAAAAAATGGCACTGATTGCCTTTGACATATGCCTAGGCAGGGTGCTAAAAGAGAACACAGTGCAGAGATTTCAGATACTTCTGTCAGGAAGGAAAAAATTAAGAATACAAAACCTGCACTCTGCTACCCACAAACCAGTGCTCTATGATTGTTATTTCAGTTAAAGCCTCTGTCGTTTCCTGCCCCTGGCAATCAGATTGTATCAGCAAAGAAAATAATGAAAAGGAAAAGGAATGTATAAATAATTGCCATAAATTATATATTGGTTTTTTCTATACAGAAGTATCTGACATTTTAACTGCTTCTGTGAGGAGCACAAGACTCAGTAAAAGTCCCAGGTTTGCACAATCTTAAAAAAAAAGCTTAAATGCATTAAAATTTTCAATAAAGCTTGGACTGTACTCTCAGGCTAGAGATCGACTGATAATGTACAGGGAATGGAAAAGAAGCACCAGAGCTTTATCAACCAGAGCTTTCCTCTGGGAAGGAATGGTGGGGTTTTATCAATTGTTATTCAGAGCTGTAGATCAGTTTTAGTGTTGTAACTGAAACCATCATGGAATTATCTATCCAAAATATAAGTATGTGGGGCTTTCCACATACCAAGAGAAGTTTAGGCTCCCAGCAGAGTCTCTGTAGTTTATAGAAGTATCCATCTAACCCAAGATAACTTTACCTAAACACAGATGAACAGTGCCTTGTACCCTGTGAGGGTATCCAGGGCAGCCTATCTGCCCTAGGTCTCATGCACTTCTGCCAGCCCTTAGAGGGCATTTTGGAAGATGAACACATCTCAAAAAGCACTTGGTACCTAAATTTAGGCACCTTTCTTATTTAGGATGAGCAGGACAGGTTTCCAGGCTCCATTGACAGTTTTGGCTGGGTGTGCAGCTCATGCGCTAGCACTCACACATAAATACCTGAAGTCAGATACATTATACCAAAGGTAAATTGCATCCCAATCACATCAAAACCCCAAAGTTCATGGCAGGGACTGCATGTTAGATTCAGGTCAAGAATAGCTGTGGCTCTTGAGTATTCTTGCTGTAATGCCCTTTTAATTTTGATTGAGTTAATCTGCCTCTATGGCCTCTCAGGAAGAAAGTTGAGTTTTAGGATCCACACTTCAACATGAACACCAACAAGGAAAGCAATATTTTTGCAGCTTTTCTAGCTTTCATAACACAGTACCTTTTTTACCAACTTTTTTTTAGAGGCTGACTGAAAGGCAGCAGCTTCTGACTTCATCCCGTTTTGGAGAAAAGTGTGCAGCTCAGGGGTCATATTTTGAAGGTAACACCATCACTGTGGACACACATAGCCCAAGTGAAATTTTTAAAGCACCTCAGACTCTAATTTGAGATGAAAAATTTGGTTCTTTGTGTCTAAGTACTTCTGAAAATCCCACTAGGGTCCCATTTGCTGATTCATTGCCTAACTTGCTTGTAAATTCTGCTATGGCTTGTTCAAGGTGACATACAACTTTTGAATTCTACTTTTTGTCTTGTTCTCTCCTAGCTCACTTTGGTTTTGGTCACTGATCTTTTTCATCCCTGGCCCCAAACCCAAACTCATTCCTCAGGTCCATCTGGAGTGAATGCATCACGGTGTGATGGGGTCTGGATGATTTGCTGACCATTTGCTGTTTTCCTCTGTGTATAGCAAGACCCAAGAGGCTCTTCCTCACAGCCCTGCACTCACTTTTCATTTTTGCTATTAAAAATATCCCCACAGTCTTAGTACTCTGCTATGGGTTATTCATATTTGAGTCAACCACCTACA
>NW_005054318.1:2725515-2733565 GCF_000277835.1 Geospiza fortis
CCAGTATAAATATTTCTTTCAAATACAAAAAATTCCTGTTTTCTTCTACCAGTAAGATACTTGGAAAATAATCTATCATTGTTTCCTTTCTAACCACTTTTTCCAGACATGGAAACAGCGAAGAACTTTATTTTTTCCTCTCTTAAGAAAATAAATCCATTTCCTCATAGCTTTAAGCTGATTTGCTTGTAACAAGCAAAGTTGCTCTTATTTTACATATCCTTGATTTAAAATGTGGGGGTGGGCGTAAGGGGGGGGATAAATGAACATATAATAGAAGATGGCACTAATAAATGAGAAATGGTTTAATCCACCAATTAAATACCAATTTCTGCCAGGTTACCTCAGGAGATGTTGACCTGCTGCCTGTAAACTACTTCTCAAACACCGTGTATGCCTTTGACAACACATACAGAATGATGAAGCTTTCAAAAAGAAAATATCTTCTGAATGTCAGAAGGGACTAATTTCCTCAGTATCCTGAACAACTTTCCAAAGCTGTAAAGTAGTATACAGGAGAATTAGCTCATAGCTGTACTGTGATTTCCCTAGCCAGTAAATTCAAGATCTATCTCTGCATTTTAAAATGTTTTATAATAGGAAGTGAACTCCATAATTCATTATCCTTTTCTCTCCTTATATGAGTTTAAAATTCAGCTCCTCATCTTTTGTGAGGCAGATAAGCAACAGTGAAATCAAAATAAAATTTTTCATTATTTGTAAGAATTGTTGTATCCTTAGAAGGGTTATCTGAAAAACAAAAAAAGAGCTTGTGGGTTACAAATAGTTTAGAAAATATAATTCAATCCTCATACTCAAAAGACAAGTGATACACCATATAAATGAAAAATGCCTGTTGAGAAACTACTTAAGCTGGTGCAGCCAGCTTTAGACACAAACAAGACACTTGCTGATGAAAAAAAGCATATCAAAAACTTGCTGTCTTGAAGGACTTGGAAGAGGGAGTAGAGATATGCTTCAGATAGTTTTTGCCACTGTAATGTTGACTTTCTTTCTTTCTTTGGAACTGCATGCAAGACAAGGATCAGAAAAGAATATGTGGCTTCTCTGATGGAAATGATTATTCATTTCATATTAACAGAATGGCTGCTGATTTTGTGGAAAAACAAAAAAGCAAAAGAGTCACAAGACAAAATATGTTTTTTTTTCAATGAAAACAACTTTCAGAGCAAAAAATCTGATCAAACAGGAAAATGAAACAAAATTCTACCTTTTGGAAAAATAAAAAGAAAAATATATTTCCTGACCAGCTGTGATCAACTCAGGCACACAGATATTGGTGAATAAAGGAATATATGACATTACTTTGTGGAATGCATTACTTTCAGGAATGATAAAAAGGCCATGTTAGGCCTTTTTAACAGACCTTGAAAAAAATATACATTATTATAGCATTTAATATTAGATATAATTTTCTCTTTGTTCTATATTTTCATGGAAGTTCTGTCTTAAAATGTACATTTCACCCAGTTTTCTTTAGGCTTAACAAAAGATTTGCCAACAATTATACTGAAGAAAGCTAAAAGGAACAGTTAATCTTCTGTAACACATGGGATCTCCCCAGTGGGTCTGCTACTGGGAAAACGCAATGCTACCAAAATAAAACAAATTATAATGGCAAATTTGTACAACCACACTTCTTATTTTTTTTTCTGTATAAACTTCTTGTTTTTTCTGCACAATTACATCAAACAACATTTTAGACTTTTAGGGTATTTCATAGGGAAAGCAGAAAGCGGGAGTACACAGTTTCCTCCAGAAACAAATTTTATGCAAACCCTGTCTACCAACACTTCACCTTTCCTCCCCAGCAAGAACTCAAACCTAGCTGCTTATCAGTAATTAAATGCTACAAGGTGGAATGGCAAGACCTGTTAAAGCCTGACATCATGTTGCTGCCATGTAGTAGGCACATAAACAATTCCCTTCTGTCATGGCCCCAAAATGCTCTGAGATTTTTGCAAGTAAAAAGTTCATGGTATTACTATTAATATAAAGCTAAGTAGGTCCAAATGGGCAGTGTAGTCAGCATGTGGAACCTATAGAACATGGCCAAAACAAAGTTGAACCTGAAAAATGCTCTTCAGTTCATGTAAATTATACACTGTAAAGAATTTACAAACTTATGTCAAATCCCACTTGTCAACCAACTGATCCATAATGCTTAGCCATAATCTGTACGCTTCCTCTAAAGAGCAAAAACATTGTGGTTGACGTGCAGAGAAAATGCACTAAGCAGTAAATAACACCTATTGCTTGACAGATATTTTCTTCTTACACATAATATCTAAATAAACAGTAACATAAGAGCCTTATTTTCTTCAGGATTTTCCATGCAAATGAAAGAAAGATATATGTTACTTGCGTTGTTCAGAACATCCAACAGTTCTGCAGTATGCCAGAAAAGCCCAGCTCATCTAGCTGATTCAGGTTAAGCATTAATATTCATTAAAAGCAATAATGAAGTGATATAGCCCTGATTTAGAGGTCTGGCAGGAAGGTGGTGGCAAGAGTCAAAGCTGGCCCCAAATGCCCTGTCTTAATCCTGACCCAAGCAGGTACGTGCACCACGCCACAGCTCACTAGATCCTTCAGTTAAAGTCTGCTCCCCATGAAGAGCAATGGGGTCAGGGTGAGAACCACTTCCATCTTCATGACTTTTCACTATGCCATAAAGTTGTGGCTTGCCATGGACTTGATAAGCTGCTTCACTGGGGCCAAAGGTTTAAAGACTGGGCAATGAGATGCTGGAAAACAGTGCCATGGGAAGGGACCTGGGGGTCCTGGTTGATACAAAGTTGAACACGAGCCAGCAGTGCCCTGGCAGCCAGGAGGGCCATCCCTGTCCTGGGGGCATCAGGGACAGCATGGCCAGCCAGGCAAGGGAGGGGATTGTCCTGCTCTGCTCTGCACTGGGGCAGCCTCACCTCCAGTGCTGGGGGCAGTTCTGGGTGCCACAAGGTAAGAACAACTTTAAACTATTGCGGTGTCCAAAGCAGGGCAACAAAGATGGTGAAGGGCCCTGAGGGGAAGCCGTGGGAGGAGTGGCTGAGGTCGCTCCATCTATCCAACCTGACTGAGGGCAGAGCTCACTGCAGTTACAGCTTCCTTGGGAGGAGGAGAGGAGGGGGGCAGGCACTGATCTCTGCTCCATGGTGACAGTGACAGGACCCGAGGCAATGGCCTGAAGTGTCAGGGAAGGTTTAGGTTAGATATTAGAAAAACATTTTTCACCCAGAGGGTGGTTGGGCGCTGGAACAGCTCCCCAGAGAAGTGGCCACAGCACCAAACCTGACAGAGCTCAAGGAGCATTTGGACAACACTCTCAGGCACATGGTTTGACTCTTGGGGATGGTGCTGTGCAGGGCTGGGAGCTGGACTAGATGACCCTTGTGGGTGCCTTCCGACTTGGCATAGGGTGTGGGTCCTTGATTCTCAGTAAGCAATGTTCAGCCTTGAGCTGGGCACAGAATCTCTTTATTACACACCAGGGGGTACTTGTAGGCCTAGGATATTGTTGTTCCCACTTCCCAGTAAAGATTCTTAGATGGCAAGCTAGAAGTCATTTTGCTCTCAGGCTGTCCTGAATTTCTGCAGCAAGGTTTATGAGATTATCTGGGCCATCAGTAACACCAAAGCTCTCTGTCTTGAAGTCACAGGTTCCAGTCCCAGCTCTCTAGCATGTTTGTTTATTTCATTCACTGGCTGTTTAATATTTAATATATAAACACTATTTAGGACAAGAACAAGGATTCATAATTTACCCTTTTTAGGCAAATTTCCTCATAACATTATTAAAGACTTTTGCTGTTCTTGTGTTTTCTGGCTTTTTTACTGGGTCTTAATTTCTTTGCTGCACAAAAGGGGAAGTGTCTCACAGATGCCAAGATCATCTCTAGTTTGGATAGTTTCCTGATGAATAGTTTTGACCTTCTTCAGCATTAAGAGTTTTGTGTGAGGGTGTTGACTGTCCCCAGGGTGAATTACCCCTGACACCTGATCCAGGTGAACCACAAATTAGGTCATTTCTCTTTCCTGTAAATTAATAAGATGGTCTCATAAAAGTAGGTGATGCTTTTTTTCTCATTTTCACAGATATACCATAGGTATATTTTAAATACCTTTGATTGAGTTTTTCAAGAAACTAGATAGGAAAGCAAAACAAAAGATCTCTGAGCTTTGACTCACATAAGACACAGAGATGAAGGAAGGAGCATTTGGTGGTGGAACAGCTCCCCAGAGAAGTGGCCACAGCACCAAACCTGACAGAGCTCAAGGAGCATTTGGACAACACTCTCAGGCACATGGTTTGACTCTTGGGGATGGTGCTGTGCAGGGCTGGGAGCTGGACTAGATGACCCTTGTGGGTGCCTTCCGACTTGGCATAGGGTGTGGGTCCTTGATTCTCAGTAAGCAATGTTCAGCCTTGAGCTGGGCACAGAATCTCTTTATTACACACCAGGGGGTACTTGTAGGCCTAGGATATTGTTGTTCCCACTTCCCAGTAAAGATTCTTAGATGGCAAGCTAGAAGTCATTTTGCTCTCAGGCTGTCCTGAATTTCTGCAGCAAGGTTTATGAGATTATCTGGGCCATCAGTAACACCAAAGCTCTCTGTCTTGAAGTCACAGGTTCCAGTCCCAGCTCTCTAGCATGTTTGTTTATTTCATTCACTGGCTGTTTAATATTTAATATATAAACACTATTTAGGACAAGAACAAGGATTCATAATTTACCCTTTTTAGGCAAATTTCCTCATAACATTATTAAAGACTTTTGCTGTTCTTGTGTTTTCTGGCTTTTTTACTGGGTCTTAATTTCTTTGCTGCACAAAAGGGGAAGTGTCTCACAGATGCCAAGATCATCTCTAGTTTGGATAGTTTCCTGATGAATAGTTTTGACCTTCTTCAGCATTAAGAGTTTTGTGTGAGGGTGTTGACTGTCCCCAGGGTGAATTACCCCTGACACCTGATCCAGGTGAACCACAAATTAGGTCATTTCTCTTTCCTGTAAATTAATAAGATGGTCTCATAAAAGTAGGTGATGCTTTTTTTCTCATTTTCACAGATATACCATAGGTATATTTTAAATACCTTTGATTGAGTTTTTCAAGAAACTAGATAGGAAAGCAAAACAAAAGATCTCTGAGCTTTGACTCACATAAGACACAGAGATGAAGGAAGGAGCATTTGGTGGGATGAACTTCAGGTACCTTTGCAACTTCATCAGCATTTGCAGACCTGAAGATTTCTGGTTTTTTCTCCTTAGGTGGCATCCTAAATTCCAACCACATGTATTTTTAAAATTCAGTTGAGAAGTCTTCAATGATCGCATGTTCCTCTGTCTCAGTTTTCTGGTTGCATATAGCTAGCACCATTTCCTGCTTCTGGGTGGGGGTTTAAGAAAAACTACTGAAAATTTGGAAGCTTTCGTTGTGTTTAACATTTCCCAGGATGGAATTTTCTTTAAGCTTGCTGGAGTTTGACTGTTGCTGCTGTTAAGTTAGATCAATATCAGCATAGACACCCAATGGGAAACTGGGTACGAAGTTTTGACTCAATCAGGAGAAAAGAAGGATTGAAAATTAGGCAAGGACAAAGAATGAGAGATAAAAGTGAAGGAAGAAGTGGGGCAGTTTTGTCTTTCTGAGTCCTAGAAGCTCATATCCACAGTAATAACTACTATTGCAATGATTGACTTTTTTAGATAGTAAAAAATAGTTTCCTGCAAAACTTAACTTTTCATGGTTAACTCCTTCAAGTGGGGTCCTTAATTTCAGTTGGAAGTTTAAACACTTATTGCAGTGATTGCATTGGAATGACAAATTGAAAGAAACATGAGATGGAAAAATACAAAGTGTATGTTAAGAATGCTCACTTGAACCAAGAAAACAAGGTAGCATCCCTCCAGAAGAGATCACCTGATATCTCAGTCCTTACTGCTGGTGAGATGCTGAAAGGGTCTGAAAGCAAATTTTTCCAATTTATTCCAGCTGGATGATAAAAGTACAGCCTCTATAGAAAGTGTATTTTACTAGTGCTCATTAAAGGAACTGAATTTAAGAATAGTGCTTTGGTCCTGCATTTAAAAAACAAACTTGAGAAATGTTTCCCATATGGAAACTGATAGGATTGTACTTTGAAGAAGAAAATCCCTCCCAAACTAAACCAGACCTGTCCAGTCCTGTTCTAACCTGAGGTTAGAGGAATATTTTGCGTGGTTCCCTAAGATACATTACTTCCAGGATTCTTTCCCCATTTTAAGTAAGGAAGGAAGGCTGGAAGACAGTCCATCTGATTTAAGCTATTTTACTGAGAATTTCTGCCATATTTTGAGCATGTTCCAAGTAGCAGTTGAGATATAAATAGCTGAATAAACAAACAGCTGCGCAAGCAAAGTTGAAAAGTCAGAGACCAACAAGATTATCAGTTGTTTCTGCAGTACTTCCAGACTGCTAACATACCAAATGTGATATCATGTGACAAACAAATTCTTTATTGCCAGCAGCTAGATTTGGCATTTCTTCATTCCCTACTTACTCATTCTGAAGACTTTTTTCCATATTTTCATCCTGAAAATATAGAAAATTACATTAAAACCACTGACAATGAAAATCCCAATTGGTTTTTGGTCAAAACTCCTGGCTTGTACTTTGCATTTCACTTGCCTTACGGTATATTTATAAATATAAGGGCAGTTATATGTTGAGAAATGAAAGTCCAGAGGTGAAATAAAATGTTCCCTCCCTTCCAAATCTACCTTTATTTAAGAAGCGGAAAGATGTCTTTTATCCAATATTTGTGTGCAAATACTTTTTATGACAAAATAATGAGCAGTCATAAGGCTCTCTGTATCCCACATCTGATTATGAATACTACTCATTTGGCATTTCTTCCTGACTATAAACACTAAGAAATAGACAATCCTGCATAATGAAACAGCTAGAATAATGAGAACACCAGTCTTTTAATGCTCTCTACAAATGCAAATAAGTTAAAATGTATTTACTGATTGCTGAATAACTACCTGTCTTCACTGAGTTTCAATCTGAGTTTATGTCCTCTAGTTCACAGGAAATTTTTTTTTATTAAACTGAGTCAAAGCCTTTTGGTTTTTAATGGGCTATAGTGTATGTGACCAAAATGTTTAGATCTGTTAACATTTTCCAGAGCTCTGGTGCAGAAGATGATTTATGATTCTTACTTACAAGGACCAAAGTCTCTGCTGAAAGTACTGTGAAGAATCACATTCACTTTAATGTCGTGAAATTAAGCATAAAACTGAGCTTCTTTCTTTTATTTTACTGCCACTTTCAATAGTGTAGTAGCAGCATCTGAATGCATTGCATTGGTGTTCAGTCATTTATGTGCAAGGGAAGTTAAAATGTATTTTAAAGACTCGTTGCCCAAAAGTAACTTTTAAGCTGTTTTGAAATTCTTCATGTTTTGACATTATTTATGTGTTTTGACTTATTTATTTCAGTGGGAATGGTCATTTGCCCTTTAAATATCCCAGTCCTTCTTAGAATCCTGGTAGGTCATTTTCTAACTTGGGTGTAAGTGTCCTCTGATTCAGGTTCTCATGTCGACACTGAAGTGCTCTTTCATTGTTGTTTTCTTGAGTGATGGTGGCATTTGTGAATCCTGTAAGCATGACTGCAGTTTGAAATTGGAGAGAGTTAATCTAGGAACACTTATTCTGCTACTATTAAACCACAGCCTCATGGGATGAGCTGAGAGGAAAGTACAGGATGCCCAAAACATTTACAATATTGGACAAGGAATTGGAGCCCTTTGAGCTCTTTCCAAGTACTTGTGATGTTTGACCTATCCATTAGTCATATTTGGTCTATGATCTCCGGAGTATCTTTTATAGGAGGTGAGCTAATAACCGCAAAAGATGGATAGTCAGCTAAAACACTGAAAGGGATACAGCCTATCAAAACAAGATGGAGTTTCTCTATATTAATAGTTGAAGTAATACACTAATATGCCAATTACCAATCTCAACATACTGTAGAGAGGGAAAGA
>NW_005054318.1:2733691-2765892 GCF_000277835.1 Geospiza fortis
GGAAAGAGTATCATTATTCCAATCTGACAAAAATGATATCCAGCCTCCCAAGGTCACCCATGCCATACATCGCAGAGTTAAGAATAAAATGAAGCTCTAAAACATTGCTTGGGATCAGCCAACAACAGCCTCTGTAAGAAACTATCTAAAGAGTTAAGGCATGGGGGAAGGACGGAAGCAGAGCAGTGCAGCAAAGGGACAGAGAAGCAAAATGAGGTGACTTCCTCAAGGAAATTCAGTGACCTGAAATTCAGTGACCTTCCTTCAAGGAAATTTGAACTCAGAATTCTCACCCACCACTCATAGTCCTGTTCATGCCACCACTGGGATATCCATGGTACAGTGCAGGAGAATGTGTTTTCCTGAGTGTTGATGTTTATGGCATTGAATATCCTGGCCACCAGATATTTTAGAGAACTGTCCTCAAACAGTGTCAGGAAAGAGCTGGAAGATGTTTCCATTAATTTACTCGAGGTCCTGTAAATATTATTTTTTATCCCAGTCTCTCTGTGCTCGTTGCTATTCCCCTTTCATTGTCAAGAGCTTTCCTCTCTCCTCGGAAAATACTGTCAGTGAGTCCTCAGCTTAGGGTCCTTCACATTGCTCCTGAGACTTTTATTACTTAGAAATACCTTTATAAAATTCCAAAATTCCACTCAAAGCTTCTCTTTGCCAGAACACCTTACAGTAGTGTACAACAAACAGCCTGCCCTTTTTAAATCTTGCTGCACGAGTAAGTGTTAAAATATTTATCTTCTGTCTGTGCCTGGCTGTGGTCCCCAGATTTATAAACACTTCATACAAGACAATCCAGGTTAAACAAAAGAGTATCTGTGCACTATTGAAATACAGATATGCATTTGTTCATGTTTCTCTCTCTATAAATCTGTTTAATCTGGAGCATGATCTTTGGATACAGTTAGCCAAATATGAGAAGAGATTTGTGTCAAAAGCACTCAGAATCGTTCCTCAGCCCTTACTGGGCAGGATATGCCACTGAGAAATGAACAGAACTTCAAGAACAACCAGTTTTTTACATAGCCATGTGCACTGTGTTGATTTATTCTATTTACAGCAGATAATTATCTTCAAGATGATGATTCTAATCATAATGATAGATGTACCAGGGTTTTGTAGACAGAAATTAGTTTAAAATTTGAAAATGTAGAATTTTTTGTTCTTCAGTGCATAATTTTGGTCACAAATATTGAAAATAAACACACACTTTGACCTCTTAGTATAAAGCTACAAAACCAAATTTATCACAGATCTCTTTCTCTAGAGATATGATTGATATTATCAGGCAGAGAAACTTTCTGGTAGTATGGATGCATCCTGACTCTAGGATAGCTAAAATCCATTTACAGAATTTTTCTTTATTTTAGAACAAGCACAACAGCATGGAGAATCTGACACCTAGTGTAGACTTTGAATGCTCATATAGAAGTAGAGTAAAAATCTTGAGATTTGCTTACTGGAAGATTTTCTCATCTTCCATAATTTAAAATATTTATTACTGTAATCTTTTATTTTGTCTATTCTACCTGAATGTCTGAAGCCCACATATCTGTATGAGAGACAAGATGATGTACCCCATGAAAAAACAAAGCTTAACACTTTGTCCAAAACAGAAGCATGTCATGCCTTGGGAAGGGAGCCTGACACTTTTTCTTCTCAACCTTTAATATCATAACATTCACAGTAATGAGCCACTTTACACAGGGCTTTGATTACCTGGGGTGAGAAGGGGATGTAATAGCTGACCTGGATATCACTGCACTGAGCTCTTCAGATATTATCTCTTCCTATCAAACGCAAATCTCCAGCCAGATTAGGATTTTCTATGTCTCTCTTTCTATACATTACAGTAAATCCTCTGAGACAGTTAAAGGAACCAGAATTGTAGATTTTATTTCCTTTTACTAATCTTTTGACATACATTCAGCTCAGCTTAAATCAAGCACTCAGACTGAGCTGTCTGTTTTGCATGCTGCTCTGCCAGTTGTCAGCAGCAAACCAAATGGAAAACAAAGCCAGTATTTCAATATTTGAGCAAGTGTTATTGTAAATAATTGCAGGAGTGCAGCCTCTAAGAGAATGACTAGATATTGAAGGTATGAGTGCTGTGCCTCTAAAGTGCTTACACTGCTGCTTGTAGATGAAAGACAGAACATATCAATGTAACAAACAAGACAGAAAGAAGAAATAAGTCATAAAATTTTCACTGTTCATACAAATATTTAAATGTCACCTATAGTGAGAATTGTCAATAACAAGGTTAATATCAGCAGCATTTCCAGGAAGAAGCTCTGATAAAATTTGGAGGAAAATGTTACCCTGTGTCTTGTCACTTGCTCAAGTTAATCAGAAGTCCCAAGATGAAACTTAATCTAAAGAATTCCATTTTCTTGTTTCATACAATGGTAGGGCATTTTTTGTGACTATAATTTCGTCTCAGTTGACTTGAAAATTGCTCCAGGCCACCATAAAGCATTTAAAGTTGATAATACAAAATACTAAAAATCTGCAACATTTGTTTTTCAATTTGATTGTTTGGCATAGTTCATTTTTCTCCATTCCCAGGCACTAACATGAACTTTTCAGGTCTGCCAACACAATGTACCTTTTCAGGTTATGGCACCACAACTGTTTGGTCAAAGTTCTTTTGAAAGAACTTTGGTTCTTTTATTATATTTTAAATAAAGAGGAATCTTTAGGGAAATAAGGAAACATAGATAAAATGGGCTATCTCCCCCATCTGTCTGAATAAGTGCACTTCAAAAGTAAAGCAGTGCTAATAGAATAGGAGAATGAAACACTAAAAAGGACCATTGAAAAGTGGAATAATAGCTTTATTTTTTAAAGTCAGCAAGGGGCTTGCATGTTGAAAGTGAATAATGTCAAATGAGTCAGATAAGTATTTATCATTGGCTAACACAGACTGCATTCTGAATGGAAAGCAATTTTCAATTAACTGGTCATGCTGCACTTACCTGAGCTTATGTTGCATAATCAATCATGAAGAAGTGCTATTTGCCTACTGTTTATGAACCAATGGTCCCAATACTTATTTTAAAACTAAAATATTTTTTTTTAAAAGGAGGGGACTCAATGACCAAACTTGACTCCCACTGCAAAAATTGAATAAAAGAAGTCTGTTGACTCTGTTAATGTAAAATTTTGTAAATATTTTGAAGATAAAGATTAGAGATGGTGGCATCTAACAGTAGAAAGAAACATGGCATTATCCTTCTGAACCAATTCCATGGTTACTTTTATAAAGAAAATTATTTCACTCTTGTAAATTACTGCAGACTATGAAAGTCTAAAGAGGCCATTTAAGTGGTATGTAAAGGGATGCATGTATATCATCTGTATTCCCTCTTTGTATGCTGAAAGGTGGTCAACAGTCCCCCAAAGCAACATTTATATTGCTTCATTTGGTGTCTTTTAGCATGTGTCCTGAAGTGGTTTCTCTCCTAGGGGAACCAAAATTTCACTCCTCTGCCGTGTAGAACTGCTTTGCAATGCTGCTCCAAGGCTTTGTGTTGCCCAGCTCTCCATGAGCCTGAAATTTTATGGAAAAAAGGCAACAAACTTGATGAAGGGTCTGGAGTACAAGTCTGGGGAGGAGCAGTTGAGGGATTTGGATGTACTTAACATGAAGAAAAAGGCTCAGAGATGCCTTTATCACTCTCCACAACTGCTTGAAAGGAGGCTGGAGGCAGGTGGGGGTCAGTCTCTTCTCCCAAATAACAATTGAAAAGATGGGAGGAAACACCATCAAGTTGTCCCAGGGCAGGTTTATACTGGATATAAGGAAAAATTTCTTCAATGAAAGGTTAGTCAAGTATTTGAACAGGCTGCCCGGGGAAGCAGTCTCACCACCCCTGGGGATATTTAAAAGATGTGTAGATGTGGCACTTAGGGACATGGGTTAGTGGTGGACTTGGCAGTGTCAGGTTAACAGCTGGACTTGAGGGGCTTAGGGGTCTTCTCCACCCTAAAGGATTCTGTGACTGTAAGCTGGAAAGGCCCCCAGGGACAGCCATACATAAATCTGCTTTGCAGCACCTTAGAGAGGGTGCATGGCTCAGACCAGCAATGCTGCAGACACCACTGATGGAAAAGATGTCCTGGTACCCCAGTGGATCACCCCATACCCCACAGGCTCTTCTCACACAGAGACAGATGCAGATGCAGGCACAATATCTCACATTCCTGTGCAACACAGACAGTGTCCCATCCTGCATCTCTTTCCAAAGGGACACACTCAAGCATGATGGAATCAAGATTTTTCAGAAGGGATCCATGATTTGGAGTCCCTCTTGAACATAACATATAACTGTGCTGAGCTTGCTCCTTCCCAAATTTGAAGCCTTTACAGTAGTAGGGTCAATGGCAATTTATCACTGAAGGTATGTGTCATACCTGATTCCTTTTCAGTCTCTTGAGCTTCTTTACTAGTCATCTTCAGCATTTCAACCTATTGCCTACTTTTCACTAGTTAAACAAACATATTCTGCACTCAGGAGCACAGAATGCAATTTGTACTGACTTTACAATTGCTTAGGGCAAAGAGGTTTTGTCTCTAAAAACAAAATTCCCAAAACCTTTGTAATACAAAAAAATATTAATAATGCTCATGTCTTGGAGCAGTCTACACTTCCCATGCAAGAGTATTCAGTTAAAAATTGATATATGCATGAGGCAATGGGAGATGATGTTCATAATAATTTAAAACATTCATAAAATTTAGCTTGCTTCAAGTAATAAATATAATAGATAATTGTATTATTTTGATTTAATAGGTACATATATAAAGGTACAAGTGACAGTATTTGTAAAATATCAAAGAGGAATTCTGGTTTTTAAAAATATAAATATTCCAAATGAGTTGAGAGGAACTGCCCATGTACTTACTAGTAAGCATGTGCGCAAAGATCTGAGGAATGTTTGCATAATTGGAGGCATCCTTTTCAGAAGACAGCAAAGATTATTTTTAATACAACCACTGAATCACCCTAGAATTTTGAGCATTTTATAAAAACTAGTTGATTATACTTTTTGTTTACTGAAGTCTTAATCAGAAGAGCTCACCATCTTTTGCAGCAATTAATTAATTTTCTCTTCTGACACCACAGTGAGGTGGGAAAATATTATGGTTCCCTCTTATAACTTGAGCAGCGCCTCTTTTCAGTGATGCTGCAGTCTGTACTGCCTCCAGGAGCTGCCTCAGCAGCACACTGAACACTGCTCACTTACTGTGTGCTTTTTGCAGGTAATGGAACTGTTTTCAAGCAGTGATATGTAAGAAAGTGAGAAATAGCACCTGACAGTGATGACTTTGAATCCCTGTGCTAAGCAGTAGGAGAACATATTTGCTAAAGAATGTTAACTAATGTTAAGTAAGGCACTTCTACAGTGTCTCTTTTGCAACATCTTTATTAAAGGCAGATTGAGACACTTAGCAGTTGCTGCTAACAGAGTTCATTGACACCAAGGTGAGCAGAAGGGTGGTGCTAACAGAGACAAGATGCGTTACAAAGGGAGCTGAGCCCTGTGAAATAGAGAAATTCCCCAGGAAGTGCTAATGGGTAAAAGACACGCCTGCCTCCCAGTATGTCCTGTGGCTGAAATCCTCCTGCTAATGCTGTACTAATTAAATAAGATGCAGTAAGTTTAGTGCCATGGTTATCATGCATCAGAAACCACTTCTCTCAAAACTCATGCAAGAATTCCAAAGTACTGGTGAAAGCGTAGTTGGTATTCAAGGACATACACAGGAAATGCACATTGTGTTGTGTTGGGCTGAAACAGCTTTTGGGATAGACATTTTCCTCTTGACCCTGCCTGCAGGTACCAAAGGCTTGAGCCGCACACCTCAGTAGTGTTGGTTACTGGGTATTGTTCTTCAGCTGCTGGGCAACACATTAGTGATGTGTCTGATGTAACTCACAGGCAACGTGCCTGGTGCATCCACTCACACCTGCTGCAACATCTTCAGGCAGGACTCTGGAACTGCTTTATAAAACCACCTTGATGACACTGCTAATATGTTTCATTCCCCATTTGTCCTTCTGTGGAGTTTTCTACAGCTACCACTAAGGAATGCCAGCAGAATTTGGGAGATGAAAGGAAAAGCAATCTCTACATTCCTGATATTCCTGAAAATACTAGTCAATCACTTGCTTATCTTCTGCTGTTATCTGTCAACACAGCTTCCCTTAGGCAACTTTGCAGGGAAAGGGCAGAAATTCTGACTTGTCTCACCTCATAAAATAGCGGGTCCTTGTCTTCTAACTTCTATCCAAGGTCACAGACAGGGAATATTTGACAAGAGTTAGCCAGCAATCCTCTCAGAGATAAGGATTCCCTCCTGCAACTGGATACTACAGAGGTTTCAGTGGCAGAAGAGGATCTCATCTGCTTTGCCTCTCCTATTTTTCCATCTCCCAAGAATGGAGCCATAAAAATAGCTTTGGATGCTTACAAAAATCCTTTGAACATTTCTGGGAGTCAATGACTGATAGGATCCAAGATTCTGTGAAGAAGAGAGAGTGTTTCCTGGGGTGATGTCAATCAAATACCTTTAGAAATAGTGGCTTTGGCTCATGGCCAGCATGGGACAGTCTCTACTGATGGCCCACTTAGAGAGGGTTCATTGTTCAAGGTTGTCACATACCTTTCTTCGCTCTTTTTACAATCCAACCAACTCTGAACAATTGATACATTTTTCTTGCAAATACAGAATAGCATCTATTGAGGCATCATTGATGAATGTAAGGGATTTCTTTCTCTTCACATCCAAAGGTATATAAAGCCATGATAGAAAAGATTATGCTATATATATTAAAAAAAATAGAAAAACTAGTTGGGGAAAAAAGATCTATAAGACTGTTTTGGAACTTGACCCTCACCAAGTTCAGTCCTAGCTCTGCTGCAGAGTTTCTTTTAGGTCATGAAGAATTCTACAGTTCATACTGAATGAAGAATTTTCTAAAAACTCTCTTCCATCAAGCCATTTACATGAATTTCAGAGAAATAATTTAAAAGGTTCTTAAGAGTAGAAGCTTATTTTATGTGCATTTACTAAGTCAAATACACCATACTCATACAAAAATAGATATATAAATGTTGTAGATATGTATGGGTATGTGTATATGGATATGCAAATATATAATAGATGTAATAAATAAAAATCGCCCCTCTATTTCATGATGGATATTCCAATCAGAACACTCTAATACTCTGCCTTTCTTAAACTCTCCACTTTGAATTCAAAGAGGAGAAATGGAATTGCATTTCTTTTCAATTGTAAAGCTTATTCAGCACCTTTGGTTCCAGAGATGGGATTGGTACTTTGTCAGAGCAGTAATTTAATGCAGACCCACATGCAGAAGCTCAGACTAAAAATGCTTCATCAACAATGCACTGTTCCCTCCTCCTGCAGTGTAACTGCTCTTCAATTTACAGAAACCTGAAGGTAATTCACTGGGAAGAGAGAAAAAAATCATCTTGTCTTGACAGTTATTCATAACCCTAAAGATATAGGGACAAAGCCAAAGAGATCTTAAGGACCCAAACCAGTCATTTGAAGGACTGAGCAACAAAGATACAAAAGTACTGCAGTCACTTAAATTCACTGGAATTGTCTACATCCCTTCAGCGGCAACAAGGACATGTAAGTGCATTGAAAGTCTGCAATAGGCCTAATTGTGTATTCTTTGAACTTGACTAACTATATTAAATATTCAGACCCTCCTTCTATAATTCACCTGATAGTGTTGTAGAGAAAACTAGCTTGTGATTAAAAATAAAATTAATACTTCATACACAAAATCAATACTATTACTCTACTACTCGCATTTAACCTGACAAGCTGTATGGTTTCTTTTTCAAGCAGTAAGATTCATGATTAAGCACAATCTTCACAGAATTTACTGTTTCTACATCATCTGAGCACCTTGCTCCAGAATTCTTAGCTAAATGTGTGTACATGCATAGATGTCAGCCTGTAATTAATTAATAAGTTCTTTTTTGGTAGGATGAATCAAAAAATGCAACCTAGGAGGAAGATTGTTGTGGCTATTTCAGGGCCTTGATAAAGGAGAATTGCTTTACTTTGTATTTGCTCCACAACAGACATGCATAACAGAAGAGCTGCCCAAACAATTGTGAGAAACTCAGTTGAGAGAGAAACTTCTATTTCCCTCACCACTTTCCTAATGTTCTCCCCGCCTGAACATATCTGTAGCTGCGTATAAAGTCTATACTGTGACATGGCCTCTCAACAGGTTTTCCACAAGGAGATCTTGTTCCTGTGTTTAAAGCCTCTGGGTACGCATGTTTAGGCTTAAGATTGTTAAATCCCTGGCTGAAGAGAATTTGTGTCTGGTTCACATCACTGCTCTTCAGGAGGCTTCAACTCATCAGTTATTCAACTCACCTTTTTCGCAGGCCTTTCCAAGATCCTTCCAGCCTGAATCCCTTGGCTGACTCTTCTGTCCATCAAAGATGATGCCCTCCAAGACACCTTTTTTAGGAGATTCCTCAGCATCCATGGTGAAAACACCATGGAGTCGTGAAGCCAATTTATTTCGTCACCACTCATTCCATGAAGTGGAAGCATAGAGTTTGGAAGACGCTTTATCCACACACTTTATTCAGGGGCAGAAACACATGGCTTTGGGAAGGAAAGCAGTTCTTCAACTCCTCCTGTGCCTGGATCACTGGGTTGGGAGGGCAGCCACCCTATCTGCAACAGGTGCAGGCAATGCTGTAGGCTGTGTCCAAGCCTTCTCTATAGTAAATCTGGGCAACCCCTGTGGCAGGGAGAAATGACAAGGAGGACTCCATCTTATCAGATGGCTAATTAATTACTTTATTATAGTTTATTATTCTATACCACATTACATCTAAACTGAATCTGCCAAGCACTCAACTCAACTGCCCAGAATCTCGTGACTGTCAGCCAACAATCCCAACACACACACCTGGATTCAATTGGTCAGTGAACAAAAACACTCACATCAGAATCCAATCACCAATTCCCTTCAGGTAAACAATCTTCCACAATGCATTCCACTTTGGCACAACACAGACACAGCAAATGAAATAAGAATTGTTTTGATCGTTCTTTTCTCTGCTTTTCTCAGGTTCAGAGAATGTGAATCCCACACTTCTCTTCCCTCTACAGTGCACTGAACACCTCTCGGGGAAGACTTAGCACTTTATGAAAAAACTGATCTTCTGGGACAAGAACTCAACAGGAAAAGGCCCAAACTCAGCATGCTGCTGGAAATATGTTATCTATCAAGTAGAACCTACTCACAAAAGTTACTATTCTCCAGGGTTAGATGGCACAGCAGATGCTTGTTTGCACCTTTGGTTGAAAAGACAGATGAGGGGCTTATGAAAAGGAGAGTGAAAGAACCATTGTGAGAGCTCCAAACACAGGCAGTTCCCCCTGTAAACAGTATCCTAACAAAATTCACTTTGAGTCTTGTTGAAGTTTGATCCTGTATTTGTAGTCAGAGTGTATTCAAAACATCTCATGCAGCCTGTGTGCCTACTTGACTCTGTCTGCAGCCATCAGCCAAATTAGTACCATAAAGTAGTTTTTTTTCTGGGAGTTCTGGCTTTGAATGATAACAGAAATGTGTGCAATTCCAAAGTGTCACTGAAGAGTATCAAGGAGGCCAGTTTTGGCCAGATTGTTTCCAGGATGAGCCTGCTGTTTGCTGAAAAGAGGGACAATGCTGTCTGGGGATCTGGTTTTCTTTCCAGGATCTTCAGGCCACCTAAACTGCTATGACCACCAGTAATTAGAAAACTGGTTTGCAGGACACTGGATGCAGTGGATGGCATAGAATTGGTTGGAACACTGGAAGCATCAGGCTATTAGTTACAGTTAAATATTGCAAAAAGACTGCAGCCAGCTTCCCCCATTTCCTGTCTTATCCACAAAGCTGAGACTGAACTGTCAGAAAGACTCCAATACATTCACATAGTTTCAGGGTGTCCCATTAACCAAAGTTTAGGCACTTGGGAAAGACAGGCAGATCCATATTAGCTACAAGGCAGGCAAAATGTGGCTGCATATGAAATCACTTTAAACCCCCTCAAAACACTACACAGCTACTACTGCAAGAAAGTATCAGGTGAAGTTCAGTATTCTAAGTGCATACACTGGGAAAATTTAATCACCATTAGCCTATGGTAGAAGACAGTTTTAATGGTTTAATTACAGTTAGTACAGCAGCTTTATTGATAAGTCATACACAGTTCACAAAACAAATTAAAGAAAAATGCTCTGTGAGTCACTGACTTTCCTGAAAATCCCATACTGTGATCCTTCATTTTTAGTACTGTCTTCATTGTCCCTAAATATAAATAGATAGATTTGCTTTCATAAAGGTTCCAGAATCTGGCCCAGAATAACATTGTTGTAGACCAAATAACAAGGCAGGGTTTACCTCAGCAGTGACATTAAAGATGGACAATTCACTAAAAAACACAGGGGAAAATACACAAAGAAGGTAAAGACAACATTTTATTTGTGCCAAGGTAGCTTGTGGAATAGTCAGCTGAGATATTTGCAGTTTGTATAGTGGCATTTTCCAGTTTTATTGAGATTTTAAACAGTAGGAACAAGGAAATAGCAAGCAGCATCATTTACATGTCAGAGCACGTCCAGATTACAGGGAGGCAGCAGCAAATGGCAGCAGTTACAGTTTGAGCAGCTGCAAGAACCCAGAAGCTCCATCAGTCACATGAGCACTGCGAGTCATGCAAGCACCAAGAAAGTGATGCTAAAAAGGGAGATTTGTGATTTCATGTGAGCCCTCTCCTGGCAAGGGAGAAGGATGCTTACAGTAGTGAAAGGTGCATTATTAGATGGAGAAGTGGGTATTGGCACCAGGTTCTACTGGTGAACGGATCATACCCATCACTGCTGCCCTCCTCACACAATTTATGGATTGTGATTTTGGCCATCAAAGATGGGCTACACTGCTCTGCTGGCCACTGGAATGGGAAGGTGCTGCTGGGTCTCTTCAGGTGCTGAGGAAGATTTTGCCTCAGTTTATGAGCAAGTTTATGATTCAATCACAGGTGGGCCCTAAAAGAGACTAAAGATGCTCTATGACAAAACAAACTCAAAACAAACACACTTTTAAAATGGGCATCTGACATCTAAAGAACTAAAAACCCAATGTATCCTGCAGCTTCTATGACTTACTGTAGGAGAAGAAAACTGAAATTATAATAAAACCAACAAAAAAGGCACTAAATTTAACCTCCTTGCTTATTTTTATGCTTTGTACAAAGGAAATTATGCAGCTTATATTAATTTAGTAGAATTAGGATCTACAGTGTCAAAGTAGTAGGACAAGCATATGCAATTACATCTGACTGCAGCATAAGAGCACACAATCATTTTTTCATCTCCTCTTTATGTTAAAGAAAGAGCTGCAATTCTAACTTTTTTTTTTTTTTTTTTTTTTTTTTTTAGTGCTAGTGAATTTTTGAGGTTTGGAAAACTAAATAAATGGTTACAAATGAACCATCGTGTAACTTTTCTCAGACTAAGCTACAGAGAATAAACATTTAAATGTTCTTTAGCTTTCTAGTAGTAATTCTGGATAAGACAGATGGAGATGGTGAAGTTTACTTTCAAAATTTAGATGTAAGCATTGTTATGTGTCTAAAACCTCCTCTTTTCCTTCTCCATTCCTTAAAAACATCTCTTCATTCAGGTGCAATACATAAACAAATTCAAAAATTGCTTATTCATGGAAATATGCATATCAAACAGCTCATAAGATGATTACTGTAGAACAACTACTGGGTTTTGTTTGCGAATTATAGCTATAAATTAAGATGAATTCTTAAAAAGAGATATTGCCATTCCCTATGGCTAATTCTAAAATAAATAAGATGATAAGTGCTGGGTCAATTTTTGAAAGGTTAAATAGTCAAACAAGTTTGATCACATTTGAAAATCCACACTTAGACTCCTGCTTAGGAAAGTGAATTGGAAATTTTCCTAAACTTACAGCAATTACTGATTGCTCTTAGACTACTACTAACATAGAAGTAGTACTTTTTGGTATTTTTGAACATATGCTTTTGATCCATATCTGAATGAAGAAATTCTTTGATGAGAAGCAGTGGAGCAAAGATGCAACATGGCCAGATTTTAAGCCTCATACTTTGTTCCACTTATTAGTAACTCTTATCCTACAATATCCATTTCTCTGAAAGCAATGACACTTTGAGGACTCAGACATCTTTTAAAGCTCTGGATGTAGTCAGTGGGTTTTGCATTGGAATTATCTGAAGGATTCCAAAGGAAAGGGGATCTTCGAGGTGCTGGTGAGTATAACAAAGTGCTGAGCAACTTTGTCAACCTACCCAAAATTATCCAGTCCATCACCATCCCTGTAGGACAGGCCTTTGGGAATTACTAGCACCTCACTCCAGATTTCAAGATCAAAAGTACCATCAGTATCCACACACAGAGTGTAGCTGATGTCATTATTTGTTTTGTTATTGCCCTCAATATTGGGGAAAAGAAAGAAACAGCTAGAAATTATATAAGTTTCCAAGTTGGCAGAACACTACTCATAGGTGCACTGCCATCTTCTGGGAGATTTTATCCAATTTTTAGTCAGCTGCATTTGTCACTTAGTCCAGTCTCTATCCAGTGAAGATGTTGATTTCCAGTTAGCCACCAGTACAGCTAAAAGCTTTGTATTTTGATTTTATGATCTCTTGCTTGAGTCAGCACCAAGAAATAATCACAAGCACAAACTAGAGTTATGAGCACTAATGCACCAGACTGCTTAGAAAAATCTCTCTCATGGCCACAGAAGTCAAAAGATCACTGTAAAACATTATTTTCAAACAAAGTGCTTAGAATTTTTAACTAGTGGATCTCCTATCCAACAAACCAAAGGAAAACATTAGAAAGTATTCACATTTAGGCAGAGATTCATTATGACTTTGAGACATATTAGCCAATCTCAAAATAATTGAAGTTATTTTTCTTGATGATACACAGTGACCCTCTGGAGAAGGGTGTTAATGTACATTCTTGGACATATCAGTTGTAAATCAGCTTCATGAAGGGGTGTGTGCCTCTAAAAATATTTTAATTCTGCAAATAAAAAGTCTGGATGTCTCAGATGAAAACAAACACTCCAGTCTTTTTCAATATTTTTTTCCTCAAAATAATTCTGTTCATTCTTTTAGAGAATGTAGAAAAACACTGCCTAAAATCTCTTTCAGAAATCACATTAATCTGTAAAATCTTTAAAGCTAATGTATACCAAGTCTCCCCTTTACTAGGCAGGCTACAGAAGGTCAGTTTGTCAGCCCTGCAGTGCAGATGTAAGGAAATAGAGAAAAGAAAATTTTACTCCATCCTATCAGGTGTTATTAGGTGAAAACCTGTTTAACAAACTTAAAATATACATTTTTCTGAGTTTCAAAGCCTTTTAGTAACAAAATATCTTGCTGCTTATATTGATAAGCAATAGACACACCAGTTACTATCAGTAATACCAAAAAAACCCAAAAAATGTATTACAGTCTTATTTGTTTATAATCACCAGGTTTCTTAACTCAAACTCCTTCTATTCTATCTCCTTTAGTCACAGGCTGGGTGTTTGTCAGGTGAGGAGTTGGAAGGACTGCCACTAGCTACTGCTGAATCTCATATCTGCTCTCCAGGCTAACGAGCCATTCCCAGGGCAGTTTAGCAGTCACTGCACTCAGACTCGGCCACTCCAACAGGAATTGCACTCATCAAAACAGTTCTTAAAGGAAATGCCTTGTCTTGAAGTGAAATGAAATGTAGCAGCCAGTACTGCTGACAAATGCTGGTAAGCTCAGGACAGGATGCAAAGATCCCTGAGGGGTCAGTGACACCTCCTCTGCCACCACCTCGTCACAGCTCAGGCTCTGACCAGGAACAAGGTTTCATTTGTTTAGTGGCTGTCTGCTTCCAGCTGCTTTTTCCACATCTTCACTAACTCTGACGTCCAGAGAAGTTCAGCTGGAGTCTGTGCCCTGTGTTTTGAGGGCAATAGTTATTTACAATGAATTAGGCTACAAGGATGGTGTCTAATGAAAGTGTCCCAGGCACAAACCTTCAGACTTTCTGTGACCAAGAATATCTGTGATGCTCAGAGATGTCAGCTAGAGGTCTGTTTCAACCACTACTTAGTCAGCAACTTTGACCATTTTGTTCCTAAAAATGGGAGTCTCTAGGAAGCTCACAAAGATGAGTGTTAACTAATGGAAAAGGCTGCCAGATCCAAATAGCAAACTCTTGTAAAACACCTTCTTAATCTCTACTATTATCTACACAGTCAAAAGAACCTTGCAGAGAATGGCAGTCACTGGGCATAAAGAGAAGTTCACTGATAATATCAGGAACTAAATCCAACATCAATGTTTCCAAGGAAAGCTTATGCACACAAATAGGAATTCACTGAAGGAGGCAGGTTTCCCTGAACAGTTATTCTGTACCATAAATACCCTCCAGAAAATTTTGAATCAACAGCTACAGCTGAGAAGTGCAAAACTTTGTTTTGGGAATGGAAGAGGACTGGGAAGAGTAGATTGGGATGCACAGAAATGAAATTATGATCTAAGTGTCCATGCTCACTCATGTCAAATAAAAATGAGACAATTCAATTTGAAACTGGGATCAGATGCATTTCCAAGATCCAAGCAGGTTTCCGGGCCTGCAGATGAATGGAAATAATTTGTTGACCAGATAAAATCAATCCATTGTTTTGTCAAAGCCAGCCGTCAAAAAGTAACAAAGTAAACAAAAATTGTATTTTTCTAATGCTGATAGAGCTCTGCTATCCACCGTCTTTCAGGAAAGAAAAAAATACCAAAAAAAACCCAGAAAAAATATTAAAAGGATTTAGAGACAAATTTCATTAAAAGAGGGATATAGAAGAGTAGTAGATCTAGTTTTGTTTCCCAGACAGTATTACAGTAAGCCATAATGCCCTTCCCCTGGAAAGGCCAACATGTCCTGTGGGAGAGCTTTAATATTCTCCTCTGTTGAGAGAAGATGTAGGAACCATGATGGCCTAGGACACTGGACCTTTCCAAAACCAAATTTATAAACACTTCCCACCCAGAGGGATCAGGAACAGAAGGACTGGAGCAGTCTGTAGTGTAGGGATTCTTAAAATGACCAAAACTATGACTACACCTCATCCCTCTTGGTTTCATCTATAAATCTGTGATGGTCTTTGCACCAACAGTAAAATTCAAGCAGTTTTTCTACTGTAGATGGCAGCTAACAAGAAAAGTTCTGAAAAGACTGCAGTTTGTAAAATAATTAGAAATTGATTTTCTTGTTCATGGACAATTAATTCCTGATATCACTCTTTGGTTCCAGACTACATGTGCCACTCTAAAGAATTTACAGATAAGTGCTTGAATAACTCTCCATCACCTCACTCCAGGACCTCTGCCCTTGCACCCTGTCCTCCTCTCAGCTTCAGCCTGGCAGAGGCTTTATCCTGGGCCTCCCAAACCTACCCACCAGCTTTCAAGCGAGACCTCCTCTGGCAGGGAACTACACAGCTGCCTTTGTTCACCAGTGACCTCCAAAAACAAGCTCATTCCCAGCCTGGGAGGAGAAGTCCTTCCCCCTTGTCCTGCCACAGGGCTCAGACTGGGCTGTAGATTCTGGTTTTCTTTCAGCTCATGTCCATTTGAAGTCCTTAGACTTGTGTTGCTGAGAGCAGGACATCTGTCTGTTCCTTCACAGCCACCACAGCTTCAGCTTTGTAGTGTGCTAGAATATTTTTAAGCAAGGGTCAGGTAAAAATAAAGATGTTTTCATACGAAGTATTCGTAATTATTCTAACACCTACAGTGTTTATTAAAGGTACACATTCATTGGTACACAATGAAAATTCTGGGGTTTAAGAATTATTTGAGTAACACCTACCTGAATATGTAAAGAGATGAAAATGACGCATCAAAAATCATTAGATACTCAAGCAAAAGAAGCAGTATATTTTTTGCTGGCATTTGATGTTATACTGTAAATGGCTTCCCAATATTCCTTAAAGGAAAAATTTTATGACTGAATAGGAATAGATGCTGGAAAAATAGTTGTTTCTTTACACCTCCAGAAATTGGAATTGTTATTTTAAATGTTTACAAAGGCATGGACTGGAACACAATTTCACAGTTTCTAGTGAACTAATCTAGAACAAAAATGATTGCTCACTTTCCCACAGGAGGAAATCCTTATGTTTCATGCATGCTCCCTTTCCTGCATGATTAACGGATACTTCTGAACCAACAACAGATGACCTCCAGTAACCATTCACAAGGGGCTAAAGTCATAAATAGATACAGACTTAAAAACATTTATCTAAAAGAAAAACAACTCTCAAATCAGCTGAGTGACATGATAGGTTTGCTTGGCACATATTAAGATATAAGGATTGACTCTTCCCACAACTCAGAGCCTATGCAATTTTCTCAGATAATCCATGCAAGAAAAGCAATAAAAGATCTAACAACTAAGAAAAACAAATCAGATACAGTTATAAATATCTAAGCTGGTAATGAATGCAAGCTAGTTATATTTCACTGTGAGCAAAAAATAAAATTGCAGAGAAGCTTTATCATGACTTTCAAACAGTAGTGCAGAGTGCATTATTAAACTCAGATCTCAACATTAACAGAAAACTCATTTGTATCAGAATCAACAAAGTCTATATAATATAAACATCTATTAATAATAAGCAACTACACCAAAGGCATGGATAAATATAGCAAAAGACTATAAATAAAAAAGACTGTATATAACTGCCCAAATAGGCAATGCTGGAAGTTAAACCTTATTAATGCCTTAATGAAATGAAAGTTACCTTCTATCAGCACAACATTCTCTAAAAGTCAGGAAGCACCTGGAAATGCCTGTTGTGGGTACCAGCTGTCTTCTGAAGAGGCAATCTATCCCCAGAAGCTGTATTCCAAGCAGATCCATTTTTTCAGTTTTTCCCTTAATTCTATCATTGTTGTGGTGACAAAGCAGAGTTCAAAGGTTTGCACTGCCCCATTAATTCACTCTGAGCTTTGTCCTGTTGCCAGTAACTCACATGTCAGGGTTGCTGGCTCTTCTCTCCTTTATCAAAGTGAGGCAGGAAGTAGATCTTCACAGGCAGGTGCTATGAGTGCTGTGTTAATTTGGTTTGACAGACAAGGGGTAATGAGTAGGAGAAGGTTTGGGGACCTATTAGAAATATTTTCCTCTCCAATTAAGGAGCCATGTATGTATTCCAGCTCAGCTGGAAAGGAACTGAGCAAGAAAATTGGCCAGGCTCAGAGAGGTACAACAGCATTTACAGCATGATTCACAGATTAAATACTGGCTGGTGGGACACAGAGATGGAACTTATTTCCCTGATGTTAGTGGAAGGAGCTAAACAGGTAGGCAAAGGACAGAAGAGTAAGACTGTCATGTTCCTGACTTTCTCCTATCCATCTTTCACATTCAAACTTTAGAGGCTGCTTGAATTTAAACCATGGACCTTGAAGCTTTCTAGTACTTAAGATAATTAGGTGGCACAGGTGACATCAGACGTTAAATGCAATCATCCTTTATACAGTGAATGATGAAGGTCTGCAAACCACAGATGTCTGGCATCTATTCAGGAATTAATTGAAGTATTTTGTTGAAAATCACAGGAGACTCAGTGCAAAGTTTAAGGATTATGTAGCTGGCACTCCCCAAGCACACTCATGGACTGGCTGATGAACATGTCAAATAATGTAAGATACATGAATTTACGGAAAACATAACAAAGAAAGTTAGGCCCTGACTTTAAAATTAAAATGGTTGTATTCCACAACCTTGAAACTAGATTTGAAGCAAGTTCTGTGCTTAGAAGTAATCTAAAAAGTAATAATTTCCTCTAAGGAAGGAATTGAACTCCTAAGTATAAAATGTGGCTTGTATTTCTGCTATCAGCACACTGAACCAAACTGTATCTGAAAAATAAAGAAAGTATGGAAAAAAACCCTGTCCATCCTGACTAAGGAAAAAGAGATTTTACAGAACTACAAGGAGTCAAGGGGTGAAAGGACAGGGGTTCAAAACACTTGAGGGGATAAAAGTGTAAACTGACGTATTCAAAAGAGCCCAGGGAAATTAGACTTTTGTATTCAAACACTGTCAGAAAACAAATTTTCCTGTTGCCATGGAAATTGAAACAAAACCAAAACCCATTCACAATCACAATGGAAGGGCAGGATTTGGAAATTTCCTCTGGAAGAAATCTTCCAGGGGGGAAAAAAAAAAAGACTAATTCAGAGCCATAAAAATACATTGCTTCTGGCAGATGAAACACATACAGGTAAGGCTCAGGATTTCCTTTCAGTAGCCCAGCTCACCTCTATTTACATAATTAAAATGTTAATAGCTCTATGATAACAAATAAACTATAAAAAATTTCTCAGTACTACATGCAAATATGTGCATGATAAATTGAACAGATCAAAAAGAAGGGGATTGATTGCACTTTGACTATTAAAATCAGAGAGGAAATAGGATTATTAGTGATTCCTTACAACTGTGCTGAGGGCAAGACAAATCATGTGTGTGTAGTGCTCACATACCAAAAATCATCTATAGCAAGAAAAATTAGGCAAATACATCAAAGACTGGTAGTAGCTGTAGAATTTGCTCTCATGGCAGATTATCCCTGTGTCTCATTCAAGTTGCCAAGGACTGTTTTACTGAGTAAAAAATTATTTCACTTTTTATTGACATGTATTCCCTCAGTTTTATCCTCAAAAGTCCTTCTTCCTTTTCCATGGGAAAACACTGGCCCATACCACCAAGTACATGAACTCCTCCCTTTGAGTCAAGACAGAGTGACAACAGCAATGGGACAAGGCTGGGTCCCATCATCCAGCTGTTTTATCCTTGGCACAACTCAAGTTCTGAGGCCAAGGACACCTCTGGACACAGACAGGTAGCCCAGTGAAGCCACAGAGTCAGAACCTCAGTGGAGCACGTTTTCCTACCCCCAGTAAACTGAAAAATTATTCAAGTCATAGGTCAGACTCAATGGTCCTGGTCAGAGGTGTTTCCTAACCTCACTGATTTTGTGATTCTGTAATTTGGACTGCTGCCACAAGTATGGAGTCACTGAAAAAAGAGTTGGGCCTCCATCAAGAAGACAGTGATCCAGGGCCTTTTCCACTGCTCAGGCTCACACCTCCCTTCTCTCACTCAGCAGAGAATTATTATTGTTATTCTAAACCTGGGTCATTGCAGCAATCTGCTCTACCTTTACACAGATTTGGTTCAGCATGGTTGAGATAGCGAGCAGCTGGAGCTGGGGCTGAGCAAGGGGCCCCAGGCAAACCGGAGGAATTCTTGAGCCACTTCTACCACCAGCCCTTCATCATCATTCTCCTTGGCTTGAGCTTTGTACCCTAAACAGTACAGGAAAAAAAACACAAACCTATAGTTTTCTTGCAAAAGGCTTTCATATACAAGATTACTCTAACTGCCCAAGCCTTCTCTTCTCTAGACTAAACAGCATGAATATTAAGTAATAATATTATAACATTCCCTCTTGAGCTGAGACATCCATTTAAGAACACTACAGTTTACCAGCCATCAAGCAGTTACTGGTTGGTGCAAGTTTATTTTCTGAAGAGTACTCTATTCAAAACATACTTGCTAATTATTGAAGAACACACATATCCATTTGTAATTATTACTTAAAAGAAGCAATGAATTTCTCTCTGATCAGCCTTCAGATAGATTCCCATCAGAGGAATCATATGAACAGATGGGGTCCAACAGGCTTTTCATGTGTTTTCTTTTTTTATGCTTCATAATGAAGCTCTCCTTCATAAATTTGTTAAAATGGACTCACTTCCTTTGTCAGGATGTGATTTTCTGGTAGCTGCTTTTCATTTTCTGCCTTGAACAAAGCAGATAATTCATTTCTCTTTACCAATAACCTGAGTGATTGGTAAAGTGTCAGGGACATCAATGGATCCATGACAGCAATCATGGAAGGGACAAAGATTTTCCTTTTTTTTTGTCTGACTTCTCCAAGGAAAATGGACATTGTCCAAAGAATACAGCTAAAACCGGATGAGAACAATTTTTGTGAATAGAAAATCCATTGAAAAAAGCTGTGACAGAGAGAGAAACTATATCTGAATCCAGCCCACAGTTGGTGGGAATATTCTACAAAACAAACAAACTGAACAAAAACAAAACAGAAAAAGGCAGGAGGGATTTTGGAACAGTGCATATTTCATTGTGAAATTTTCTGAGAGCTTCTTGTTTCCAATGATGCTGAAATCTTGCATTTCAACATATTCTAAAAAAAAATACTTTTTTATTGTGAAACTTTTTTTTAATGTCAAACCAGTCTAAGTTTAATTAGATGCAAAAGAATTAACTCCTCCAAATCAAATGAAACATTGAGTCAAAGAAAAAAAGCTCAAATGGTCTTAAATTACAGATTTTTTTTAATGAGTTGGTTCAGCAACCAAGCAAAAAAAAATCTATTGTTTGGTGTAATCAATTATACTATTTTTTATACAACTATGACAGGACAGCACAGGGCACAATTACTTTTCTTCCCCCTCAAACTAGCATATCTTCCTTTTTTCTCATAGATATTTCATTAAAGACAGTTAATGTTAAATAATTTGAGCAAAGCAAAAATCAGTTCTTCAATAAGCACTCAATCTTTTCCACTTCTCTACACCTAAGTCACCGTTTTCCCAGTGATGAGGACTTCACTGCCCCACTTTGGACCACCACACACCCTGCTAGGGACAGAGTGCACAGACTGAGATCACTGCCACCCTACGTAGGTCAAATGTCAGAAAGAGAGGCAAAAGATGTGACAGAGACCAGAAGTGTGAGATGGCAGAATGGCTGGCACAGGATCACATGGAACTTCAGGCAGGGCTGCAGGTTTGTAGCCCTGAGCTGTCTCACCATGGGAAGTGGTCCTTGATCCGGATCTGTCCTGACGTCCCCAGCAATTCCCACTGATGTCCCTTCCTGGTGGAAGCAGGATTGGCTGCTGATCCCTTCAGTACACTTGTTCCCAAAGGATAACAAAATGCTCAGTGTCCACTTTCCCAGCAATTGAGCTGCCTTCACATTGTCAAAGATAACTTTTAATTAAGGTGCCAAAAGCTGACAAGATTGATCACGGAGGTGGTTTCCTCCATGCTGAGCTGTCTCAGACTCCAAACTCCTCTTTCAACTATACCTTTAAACCACTTAATTAACAAGTGATTCATCATCAGACTTGCCAAGAAAAAGGAATCTCAATCTCCACAAAAGGAGTCAGAGAGAAAAGAGTCAGCAATTTTTTTTTATTTTTTCCTTATGTTTATGTTCAAATATCTATATAGCTTCTTTTTTGATGATTTCACCAAACAATGATCACTTTGATAACTGTGGAATTATTTGGCCATGAGAGTTGCTATTCAAATATTTTTGCTTGCCTTTTTGCACCTCGAAGAAGCCAAGCATTTTTCTTTTCTTTTTCATCTTCATCCGAAAATAAACAATCATTCAGCCCATGTAAGGCCTATTCCAATTTGGTTTTTTTTTTGTATGGTGGACTAGATTTTTGATGGGGAAGTCATCTGCATTTTAAAGGAATGGGAAACTGAAATTATATGCAGAAGAACAGGATTTTAGCAATACAAAGCATTTCTTCTGACCTTATTCTCTTCACCCTTTCTTTTAGTTTGCTGAATAGCTGGGAACATTGGATGGATTATAAAGCCTGACACATGCTGCAGGCATAGAAGGGGAGTGTTTGTTGCCAAAGCCCACTTGGATGCAAAGAAGTACAGAAACAAAAGGAAAACAAAGACCACAGAGTGAGCTAGACTGTTCCCTTCCCAAGACAAATTTATCTCCCAGGTTACATTCCACAGTGGTTTATCCATTCCATAATGACCACAAGAAGGGAGAAAGCACTTTGCAAACGCTATGCTAAGACACACAGCCCTTTTACTTCCAAGCACAACTGCAGGCTGGTCAGAGACTGGATTTAGGATAACCCCAAGGGGAAGGACTTGGGGGTGTTGATGGATGAGAAGCTCAGCGTGGCTCTGCAATGTGCCCTTGCAGCCCAAAAAGCCAATGGCACCTTGGGCTGCACCCAAAGCACTGTGGGCAGCTGAGAGGGAGGGGAGCTCTGCTTCACTCTCATGAGACCCAACCTGCAGTGCTGCATGCAGCTCTGGGGTCCCCAGCAGAGGAAGGACATGGACCTGCTGGAGCAGGTCCAGAAGTCTACAAGGATCATCAGAGGGCACCTCTCCCATGAATATAGAGAGAGAGCTGGGTTATTCAGCCTGGAGCAAAGAAGGCTCAAAGGCGACCTTAACTGTGGCTTTGAGTAGACAAAGGGGAACTGCAAGAGAGCTGGAGAGATACATTTTACCTGCACAGGTAGTAACAGGATCAGGGAAAATGACTTTATACTGACAGAGGGTAGATTTAAATTGGATGTAAGGAAAAAATTCTTTACTGTGAGGGTGGTGAAACACTAGCACAATTTGCCCAGAGAACCTGTGGATGTCTTATCTCTGGAAAGGAGAGATTGGATGGGGCTTTGAGCAACCTGGTTTAGTGGAAGTTGTCTCTGTCCATGGCAGGGAGTAGGAACAGGATGCTCTTTAAGATCTCTTCCACACCAAACCACTGTTTGATTCTCTACAGGAGATGAAGAAAGGAAAAGCTTCAAGACATGGAAGATAAGATTTTCCAGCAAAGCATCTTTGCAGCATGTCCTCTCTACAGACATGGCTCTTGCCATCAGCTCCTCTTTACTACTTCAGCAACCTTACAGTTGCTCTCATTACATCTCTTGTCTGTTTTCAGGTCTGAGGAAGCATTTTAACACTTGGAAAAATGGGCATTGCACTGAGAAGGACATTGTGGAGAGGGCACAGAAGGCTGCAGTCAGTGCCACCTGAGCAGCAGAAATCCACTGGTGCAGGGATGTTTTCTTCCCATCCATCACCTGGAGCACGGAGCACGCAACAGCTGTGTGGCACATCCTGCACACAGATCCCCTATCCCAGTCCCCAGATTCCTTCACTGTTTATTTTCATAGGGACTCTCAGTGGCCCTAAAGGCTCTTGGAACTCTGAAGTTTGTTATGCCATTCCCATTCTTGCCCAGTCACTACTCCTATGACATGGCAGAAAAGCCAGGGCAAAAGAATTTTGAGCCACCTCTGCAGCCTCAGGTCAGTATTTGCTTTCAAGGAACCCTTGTGTTTTATAAATCCTTTCCAGATACCATAAATCCTCTTGAGATTAATTGACTCATTAAATGGAGAACAGAAATGTCTTCAGCAGGTGACAATGCAATGAAAGCAGGCCAACAAAACCCAGCAGTTCCGCTGCAAGTGCCTTTGGCAAAGCCCCACCGTCCCACTTGCCTGTTCTCCCTGCACACCTCTGGAATGCAGCAGCTCCTGGGCAGATGAGCAGAGGTTACCTTTGCAGACAGGCAGCTAAAAGCCTGCACAATAATGCTCAGACAGCTGTCCAGTCAGTCTGTATAAGGCTAGATATATGAAATTCCAGAAGCACTAGACTCCCATTTAGAGGCAGCCTAAGAGTACATTACTGCACCAGAATATGCAACTAGAACAGAAGCAGATTAACACCTGAATTTTTATTAACCTTTCATTCACTGAACACTGCCAGAACTTTAGCTTTGTGACTTGAGATACTTTAAATGTGCCATACTTATGTGTAAATTTTTGTGTTGCTTAGGAATGCTTCTGATGAATCTTTAAATTCACTGTCAAGACTGAAATGCTGAAATCTAACTTTTCCTTACATTCAGTGGCCTAAAAGAAATCTACAGATAAAGATTGTCTATTATTTATTTTAATTCTTCAGTCAAAAAAAAAAGCCAATGCAAAAGTGTGTGATGCCAAAGGCAAAAGCATAGAA
The DNA here is from genome assembly GCF_000277835.1 of Geospiza fortis. NCBI lineage: Eukaryota > Metazoa > Chordata > Aves > Passeriformes > Thraupidae > Geospiza > Geospiza fortis. Next base: position 2,757,722 of record NW_005054318.1, read on the forward strand.
TACAAAAATAAATTATAAAAATTCCACACACACATACCCCCCCTCCATCCTATCCACCACCCAGCTCTCTTTCTATAACTCTAACCAGAGCTAATTTAATCTTTAAAATACCCAGCAAGGAAAACCAGTGGTGGTTTGGGTATCTGTGTTTCTGCCTTGAAAAAAAAATACCTTGGAACAATATGAAAATTACTGTCCCAAGGGAAATGAGGTGTTTACAAAAAAGTCATGTTCCCCTTTAACCACCTTAAGTTCATTGTGCCCTTCATTTCATTCAATGCTCTCCATCACCACAGAACAGCAAGGCTGTTATTCCACACCCCCGAAGTATTTAGAGGAATAAGAAAAGAAGTGTTTTGCTTTCCACAGAAGGACTCATAAAGCCACGCTGTCTGACACCAGCATCATTCTGGTTCATAAGAAATTCACTGAATGAGCATTCAACCAGCTTTTTGGCACCTGGAATTATTTATTCACCACTTTTTTCCCCAAAGATACACAATCCAAATACGTAAAATGGCAACTGTGTAAACTGAAGAAATGAATACTTAGTTGTGTACTTGAGGTTACACTGCCTGGAATAAAATTACGCCTCAGGACCTAAGCCACTCTTCAAATACTTTATTTTTAAAAATACCTAAAGTACAAAATTCAGGAGCAGGGAAAATCTCTTTCCATGAAATGCATGTCATTTGATACTGTCAAAAAATAATATTGAACCAGAGAAACTACTTTGAGCTCTTTCATGCTTATAGTTTCCAGGTTTCTAGGAAATGGAGTAGAAGCTGCAAGGATGATTTATGCCACAGGCAACGCTTCAGAAAGATCCAAAGTCCAGTCAGCCTGAAAGGCAGCCACAGCATCACATCTAGAAACTGGCTCAGAGAAAAGCACATATTGTAGCTGTAACTCAAAGCCTGTGGGAAGACAATACATTATTCCACCTCATGGAATGGGTTCAAGGCTAAATACAGAATTCTGTTTTACCTGTGATTCAGTAAGAGCCCTTGGATTAACATAACACAAAGTAGCCTTCAAATGGCTGCTGTTAAATATCTGACCCTTCAACTTCCTCATTTCTGCTTTCTTTCCCAGGTCTCATACAGGTATAGGAGGGTGGCAACACCAAATTCAGTGATACTTTTTTACCTCCCCAAAGGCTATTTCATACAGACCTCATTATTTTCCTGCACAAGCACATTCCTCTCTAGGGACAACTGGCTCCACACTGGGCCCCAGGAAGGGTCTGCTGAGGAGCCCTTGAGGCTACAGGGGTCCCTGAGCCTGTATGGTCAGTGTTAAACAGGCAAAGGAAGAATGGGAAGCCTGCATACCACTGCTTGTGCATGGTCCCTTGCTCCTTCTCACCACTGATGCAGCTGCAACAACAAAACAGCAGTGGCAGCTAAACAGTATTTCTGCAATTTCCCCAAGCCAAGATTTTTTTTTTCCATCGTTAATGCTGCAATTCCAGGACTTGGCTCCATTATTCTATTTGTATTAATGCACAGTGGCAGATTTTGCAACACATGACAAAGTAAGAATATTTTATACGGCTTACCACCCAAGAAATAATGCAAATTTGGTTTATAAAAGTACTGTCAGCATATTGCACCTGCCTCTTTGCCAGCATCAGTTTGTTCCCTCTCATATTTTATTACGTGTTTTTAAATATTACTACAGGAGGCTGCAGTAATTTCCTACAGGCGGAAATTCCACTTGCAGGCCATTACTGACTATTAACAGACAGCTAGCTTTTTGGGGGAGTCCAAATGAGCTTTTTGGGGGAGTCCACATAGCACTGGTTCTCCCTCACTTACTATTCCCCCACCGTCACCAGCCCTCATCCTGGGAACCCAAATCCTTGGCTAAAGGTTCATGGATCTGTTGGGGATGCTGCAAAGTCTCTCCCTCCCAACGGCATATGGGATTTGGAGAAAATTGATAGATGTGTGGATTACAGAACCCTTGAGCTACAGTCCTTGACCTGATAAAAACACAAGCAAAGGCTTCTCTCTGCAATATATTCATTAAAAAGATATGAGATGTAGGTGTTTTCTCAGCAAAAGTGTCATACCTTATCTGATACTATATACCTAAATGAGCTCTGTCCAGAGGGCAGATACAATTATATATAAATTACATCCATCCCCAAGGAACCCTGCCTTGACTCCTTACCTACCTGTAACAGCCATCAGCCCATTCCACAGTGAATTACCACTCTGTGCACCACCTGAGTTGTGCCAGTGAGCCGGGAGGCCATTGCCTTGAGTTAAAGTCAGTAAAATCTTGTAACTTGTCTAAAGACACACAGTGTTTCTTCTGCTAGATTGTGCTTGGACCATAGGCTCATCAGAAAACAATTAACTACAACTATGCACAAAATTAAAAGAGAAGGTCTCAGCAAGCCATGACATTTTGCTGTGCTTGGAAGAGACGCTGCAATTCCTGTGCAGCTGGAAAGTGCTGAGATGGTTTTAATGGCATCTGCTGTCTCTTGATTGACAGAGCATAAACATTTCAGAAATACAGGCAACAGGACTGCAGCCACACAGCACCAGACAGCATTATTTACTGACTGTGACCGAGCTCCTGCTATCAGTCACAAACTGCACATCCAACTCAGGGTTATTGTGATTTCATTTGAGAAATGTCCTCTTCTGGATGAAGAAGTATTAGCAGCTTCACAAACACTGTCAGCTAATCAAAAAATATTAGAGAAGCTCTCCACAGCTTAGTGGTTTTTTGTCACTTGCTCTAGATGTTAGGAATATGGGGAAATGAATAAATGTATTAATACACAGCAGCCTGTCAGGAGCCCTTGGCACGCTGTGAGCCCATGGACTGCATTTGCCAGTCAAATCTGCCTGATACTCTCAGCAGTCCCTGACAGCAACCCATTCACATGGGAATCAACAAGAAGTCTGCTTTTAAATGGTAATATCTGGCATTACCACAGAATCACAGAATCAGATGAGCTGGAAGGGATGCACAAAGATAATGAAGTCCAACTCCCACCCCTGCACAGGACACCCCAGTTATCACACCCTGTGCCCAAAAGCATCGTCCAAATGCTAATCTGTCAGGATTGGTGTTGTGACCACTTCCCTGGGGAGCCTGTTCAGTGCCCAACCATGCTCTGGGTGATAAACCTTTTCCTGATATCCAACCTAAACCTACCCTGACACCACTTCAGGCCATTCCCTCAGGTCCTGTCACTTTCACCAGAGTGAAGAAATCAGTGTCTGCCCCTCCTCTTCCCTTCAGAAGCAAGTTGTGGACTGCAAATTTCTACCTAAGCCGTAAGTGGTATTTCATTTACAGGCCTGACACAAATGTGATGTTTATTTACCCCACATTTATGTTCCACAATGTGAGCAAGACCCTGACTCTTCTTACAAAAAGCACTGCCTCTGCTTGCTAATTACAGCCTGCTAAGTTCTGCTTGCTGCTATAGTGGATGGAACATGCCTTTCTGGATACAGAAAGACCCTCATTTTAGGACATAAACAGACTGCTGGATTACAGGCTGGTTGGGAAGGGGGCCAGGGTAGGAGCAGGACGGGATGGAAGGGAGAAGGATGGGAAAGGGGAGAAAAGCACTGGTGAAAAAAGAAAGGAAAACAGGAAATAAGTGAAAAAATATGAGGACTCTGTCAATTTTTTCTTTTCCTTTCTTCTGAGGTTCTCTCATGCTTCTCTACCACCCCTACTGACTGACTGCTTCCTGCCTTCTCCCATTTCTCTTTTCTAATTCCTTTACACTGAATTTCTTTTCCTCTACTAACATACCCCAAAAACCAGTGACAATGCCAGAGCCTGGCCCCAGCAAGGCAGGAGCTGTGGGCAGTGGGGTGATACCCCGGCCAGCTGGAAGCCTCTCAAAGAGAGCTGCAATGCAGTGCAGTGCTGCCTTCCCTTTATACACTAGGGAAAGCCAGGCAAAGGTGGATGCTCCTGTGGAAATGATTTGTGGATATCAAAAGGGAAGAGTTTGGCATCAAAACAAAGAAAAGCAACAATATGCCAGTAAATTGTTTTGTAGAAAAATGAACAAATCTCTCCCATACAAAAAGGGATGCATGTCTAAATGGAAATCTTCTCTGTGCTTTGGTGTCTGAAATAGAGCAGCTGGGTGGTGAGAATTTAGGAAGCATTTTTAAAGAAAAAAAAACGTGGTTCAGGAAAAAGAAAAACAATATCCAATATACTTCTGTTGACATTGATATCACAAATCAACAATATGCCACTGCAGACCAAGGAAGAAGACAAATTCAATAAGAAACAGCCTCCTAGAATGTGCAGTATCTCAGTCTTTGCTCTCATCTGCTTCCTTCTGGTACTCGAGCCTTGTGACACTGCCTAGCACCAGTGCATGTCACAGCACTGCAGTTCTGCCTTGAGAGGAACATTTTTTTGGCATGAAGCACAGCTTACATCCTGCTCCCAGTCACACCTGTGTGAAAACAAGGTGCTGGACTTATTCCAGCAAGGGGTAAGGATAAAAGAAAGCCATTTTTAAGATACAATTGACTCGAAAAAGGCCAAGATCTCATCACAGAAATCAAAACAGTGTACACCAAATGATATATGGAAGCATCCTGATGTTCAGGATGTTCATTCACCTTCTGATGTGTTCCCAAAGATATCTCACTTTGCTGCAAGCTGTATCAATGCATGAAGTCAGAACACTTAAAAAGTGTAACAGCCTTAAGACTGATTCATGAGATCAACAAAAAGCTTATCCATTTTAGGATAAATTGCCAATCATAAAATTCAATCCACGAAGTTATATATTCTGTGATCCTTGAATAATGCCTGATACACAAAACTAAATTTTTCAGTAGCACTTTTTCAACTATTTAATACAATTTCTTGCAGGTTTTGTTGCATTACAGTATTTTCATTGCTTTTGATCTTCAGTGGCAATGTAAGATATATATATATATATAAATATATCTTTACAAGGACACAGCCAAGAGATTTTCCTTGGACAGTAACTTTTTTGCTGTTATTCTGCTGGTTCATATTAGATTCACATGAACATACATATTTAGTATTTTGTTATCATTGCATCTTTTTAATGTTAATTGTTCAGCAAGAACAAATCACATTTAGGCTAACTTTGCCTTTTGCTATTCCTACAAGAACTATGGGAAGAATTATCTTTAATTGTCTGTGAAGCATCACACACCCTTACAACAGTCAGCAAGTAACAAATCAAATTCTGAGGTTCCTCCAAAGCTCAAAATATTTTCTTTAAGTTCCACATCACTATATTGATGCACAGCAGTCCTGAGAGACATATCTTTACCATGTATAGGTTGATCCTGTTTTCTTGTTTCTCCGTCTCAGAAAGAGGTTAGAGTTCTGTGCCTCAGCAAATTTAAGTGCACCTCAGTTACTTACTTAATGCATTTTGCAATAGAAAATCTGGCAGATGCATGAAAAATCAAGTTTCTGCAGTGGCCAAAATCAATTGTCATTTTCTGGCATCCTACTCAGTTCTGAAGTCAATTACTACGGAGCTTGATCTTCTTGAATAGAAGTTCAGTACAGGCTTCTATATTTGACCCAATAATATTTAAAAAAATAAAATAGTCAAACCTCTCCTCAAGGCAAATATTGACATCACAGTGTCTTCGATTCTCCACTGCCCAGCATCTGATTTAGTCACTAGACAAATGAAAGAAAATGAGTGTTCAGAAACACTATGGACTATATGGTCCACATGACACTCTAAGGTCCTCGAGCTTCTCCAGCACTGCTTGAAACAGAGCAGAGCTAGCTGGCTGCTTAAGAAATCCCTGGAGAGGAGGGGAATGCACAGAGCTGCAGGACTCTGCCAAGCAATGAGCACTGCTCCAGCACATGGCACACATCAGGAAAGCTGCCACCACCAGCAGATGAGCTTTAGAAAAATGAGCTGAAACAGTTCCAATACAGATGCCCAGGTGCAATTCCCACCCTACATCCCTGATGGGCAACACACGGCAGAGAAGAGGATGTCCCCATATCTCCACTGCTCGGCGCTTCAGCCCTGGACAGAGACCCAGCACAGCAGCCGAGCTGCTGCTCCCACCACTGAGGCAGCAATCCCCAGCAAGGGGCAGCTGGCACTGGGGAGCAGTGCTGGCACTGGGGAGCAGTGACTTCTAAAGACCACCACAGATGTTTGCTTCAGTGCCCGCAAATCGTGGGGAAGCCACTGGGGTGGCCTTAACCACAGCAGGATCCCCTCCAGGCACCAGAATTGCTCAGGGTCAGGAATAAAAATCTCCTATCCTGCACATGCTTCATCCTGGGACTTATGACTAACAACCTTTAGGACCTGACAGAGCTTGACCATGGCTGGATCCTAGGAAAAATACAGGCACAATGGGAATAATTTATTTTAACAAACTAAAAATGTATTGTGCTTTTGGAAAGAAATTAATAAATATTATGCTTCCATGGAGTAAAAGCAATATGTACCAATATATTTTCTGCCTCAACTTAGGAAATGGGTTCCCAACTCTAAAATTACTCAAATTTGTTAGTGAACACAGTTTTACATGTACACAATTCCTTCATTTATCTAATGTATTTGCAGGTGAAAACTTCACTAACTTGTGCAATAGTTCTTACACATTTTTAATACATCTCTACCTGAAGAGCAGCAAATTATAAAAGCAAATTCTGTGAAAGATATGAGACTGCTGCAGGGGAAAAAACAATGAACAAATCAAACAACAATACCCACAAAACAAAACAAAAAAACCCAAACACTTATCTCACATGTAAAACTCTTTTCCCAGCTTTTTGTCCCCAAAAATGCATAACACTAGTTGTGTAAAAATTAAACCACTGTATGAGGCATATATTAAACCTCATATAAACAATGAAGCTTTTATGGCATCCTCAGAGCATAGAATGTCCAAATATGGCTGAGAGTTAAGTACCCTGAGAATCAACTGCTCTTAATGAATTCACTGAAATTTGTCAGTCCACATTTACCAAGAATCAGAAGAGAAATAAAGAGAAGCAAACGTGATTCAACTCATTTTCCTGTACCATTCTCTAAAGATACTGTGTTGTAAACATCCTCCATATCTTTGATACTGGAGGCATCTGTTGACTCTTGGTCACTGACTATAATTCCTACTGAAGAAAGGCTAGAAATGAAGGAGTGCATCTTTTTGGCATAAATATCCCTAATGTTAAAATAGGGTAGGTCGTTGCTTTTGTCTTTGCGATCACTGTTGCACTGGTCTCTATCAATAGCTTTTTGCTTTTGGTAGTACTTAGAAAACTTATTGAAAATAATGGTGATTGGAAGTGCTACCACCAGAATCCCACAGATAATGCAGAGGGTGCCAAGCAGCTTTCCAGCAAGTGTGACCGGGTAAGTGTCCCCATAACCAACAGTGGTCATGCTGATGGTTGCCCACCACCAGCAAATAGGGATGCTCTGCAGTTCTGATGAGTCATCATCTTTCTCCACTGAGTAGACAAGCACTGAAAAAATAGAAATCCCAACTGACAGAAACAAAAGCAGAAGTCCAACTTCTTGGTAGCTGTGTCTCAGAGTGGCGCCCAAAGACCGCAGTCCTACGGAGTGCCTGGCCAGCTTCAGGATGCGAAATATCCTCATTAACCGCAGGATCTGAACCACCTTCCCCATGTTCTCAATATCTTCACTCTCTTCTTCCTTTGTGTCCACAGCCAGGGTGGCATAAAATGGGATAATAGAGACAAAATCAATGATGTTCAGGGGTTTCTTCCAGAATTTCTTCTGACTTGGAGCAGTGAAGAGCCTAATCACTAGCTCAGCAGTAAACCAGATGATGCATGTAATCTCCACAGCTTCCAGCACAGGGTCTCCAATCTCCCTGTCATTGGCATCCAGCCTTTGAAATTCTGGCATGCTATGAATGCACATGGCCACAATTGATGCCAGAACAACACTCAGGGATGACACGGCAATTAACTTGGCAGACAAGCAGTATGCAGGATTTTCCATCCTGACCCAGATCTTCTTTCTTATTTCACCAAAACACAGATTATCAAACTTTTCTAGCTCTTTGTCAAATATGGATGACTCTTCATTGGAGGAGTCCATACTGTCGTTGCTCTTCTGATCCCAGTCTTTTTCGGGACCTTCCTCTTTCCGTTCCTGGTACCGATTGCTG
>NW_005054318.1:2765904-2767509 GCF_000277835.1 Geospiza fortis
CTCTATTTCCTGGCAGAAGGAAAAGACACAAAGTTCTTCCATAACATGAAGTTTGCCTGTATAGTAGAAGTTCAGAACATATTGGAACAAGGAAGGATTCCTGTCAAAGTAATATTCCTTGTCTGCCACACTATAATCATCACACAGTTCTAGAATAGCCTCTTCTGAATGGCATTTGAGAAGTCTTCCAAGTCTGGTATGGGGAAATCGGAGCAAGGTGCTCTGATCCACTGATTGTTTAAAGCCACCCACATTCAAATTGATAAGCTCTGCATCTTTGCCAGGTCTGCGGAAAAATTCACCATAAACCATTTTGGACAGACGAGTTCCACTGCTGTTGCCCAATGAGATTACACAGAACCTGAAAAGAACACAAGATATTGTTAGAGCATTTAATTCAGTTTTGCTCTTGTGACACATCCTTTTCTCCATCTCTAGGTACTGTGAAATGCTGTAACAAAACAAACAAAAAAAGAAATAAAATCATGAATACCCTTATTCAGCATTTCACAGGTGTAGTTTTAAATTAGGTTGGTTTACAGCTTTAGCAAATTTGAAAGCAGTAGGTTCTGGTTTAGGTCTCCTTTTTACCAGGGTAAAGGAAGACTGCCAAATTCATCTGCAAATGAGTCTCTGTTTTACTACCACACCGAAATTAATAGTCACAAAGTCCATGTACTTCAGTTATGCAAAAAATCTTTAGAGAGAAAACTTGTCAATCAATCAAAACATTTAGGATAAAACTTTCAAGCAGGTTTCTCTCAATTACAGTTTCAGCTGAGTTGTATTCATTTTTTCGATGTTGCAATTTATAATCCACTAATTCTAATGTTATTTGCTTGATTGTGGACTGCAATTACTTTTGCTGACAATTCATTTACTTCTAGGGTAATCCACACATCAGCGTTCTGTGCTCTTGAAAACATATCACAACTACTTTTGAAGATTTTCAGTTCCTGACTTCAGAATGCTGTAGTTCATATTTGGGTATCTGCACTCCCTCAGGTATTTTTCTGTCTGCCTTCCAACACCTGAAGTGTCACAACCCTCTTACCACCTTGGTCAGTTTCAGAAGCAGTTCTTGTTCTACCACAGTCTAGCTAAAACCACTACAGCGATGGTGAGAAGTTGGAAATGTCATCTCTGGAAAAGGAGCTTTCAGAGATGGAACTTCCACAGTAATTCTCCCTCAACAACTAACTGTGGACACCTGCACATGGACAGAAGGGCATTTAAATGTTTCTGTATTTTACTATAAATTCAGCTAAAACTGAATTCAAAAGGCAGTTAAAGTTACTAGTAAGTTAACTTTTACAGAACTGCTTTCTTGCTTTCCTTCCAAGGAGAAGGTGTTGTAAAGCCAAAACTGGCAGTTTTACACTTGCCATCAGATTATAAGCAACTTAAGATCATGAGGAGAGCAAATGTTTTCGATCTCTGACACTTAAACACTAATTGATGCACACTAAGCTAATTTATTTCAATTTAGTATGGAAATCAATTCCTTTTAAATGTGACAAGATAGTATCAAAATTCTCCTGTCCTAAGAGATGACACCTTATGGTGTCATGCTCAGCATGTAGAGCTGGGGGAAGAAGAGGGAAA
>NW_005054318.1:2767519-2781826 GCF_000277835.1 Geospiza fortis
GGTGACACTCAGAGTGATGGTGTTTGTCTCCCCAAGTCACCATTAAATGGGACGGAGCCCTGCCTTCCTGGGGATGGCTGGACACCTGCCTGCCCATGGGAAGGGGTCAATGAATTCCTTGTTTTGCTTCACTTTTGCTTTACCTATCAAATGCTTTTTATCTCAACCCACAAGTTGTCTCCTTTTACCTCTCTGCCCCATAGATAGCCCCTGCCCCATCCCACAGGGGCTTCCAGCTGAGATTATATCACGACAACACAGAAATGATTTTGCACCTTTAGATTTAGTTTGAAGGCAGGTATTTGCTAGCTAACAGAGTGGTTGTAAGACACATTTGCTCCAGGCATTTCCCAAGGCTTCAGTCTTTAGGAATCATCAGGAGGTCAAATAAGACCATTGATCTCTCCTCACAGAAGAAGGGCAGCAAGACTCATCTGATAAACATCACCACACTTCACTCATGATCTAGAGCCAAGCTCTGTTTTATAGCACTATAAATAATAAAAAAAAGCCATAAATCTAGACTGGGGTGACTGGAAGTCAAAGTATATTCAGACCCAAGAAACCTCTAGTTATTGATTCATTTTAGTCAATAAAATCTCCACTTCCAGCAACTCATTAACACGAGAACCCTGGCAATCTAAGTGAGCACTATAAAAACCAGGCAAGACCTCAGATCACAGAGTCATAGACCAATAGAATGGTGAGGGTCAGAAAGGACCTTAAAGATCATCTCATTCCCACCCTCTCTGACAGGGCCAGGGACACCTTCCACTAGACCAGGTTGCTCAGAGGTCCATCCAACCCAACCTTGAACAATTCTGGATGAAATAGGATAAAACACCCACAGCTTCTCTGGGCAACCTGTGCAAGTGTCTCACCAACCTCACAGTAAAGAACTCCTTCCTAATACCCAATCTAAATCTACCTTCCTTCAGTTTAAAGCCATTACCTTCCTGTCTGGGGGCACTTCTGATCATGACAAATAATGACAAATACAAAGCAAGTTTTATTCAGAAATAACTAAAGCAAGAACTTAGTGCCCAGCAAATTCTTAGTACACTAGACTGACTTACGGTTGAGACTGCAATATAAAACCATATCAATGATGCAGATTATATTCATAATGGTGCCTCCATGAAATTGCTCTGTATAATAAATTCAGTGGGCAATATTTTGCTGCTTTATTTTGAGGGTACTGTAGTCATAATTTGTGCAAGATACATGGAACTTGCTTAGTAAGACCATGGGCCAGAACCTGCTTAATGTGTTACTACTACGAAGTGATTTTTGAACTACAGAAAGAACGTACAGGAAAGATTCAAAATAACTGTGTCAAGAGGAGCTTGATCATCTGAAGAATGTCTTGTTTGACTTGCAGAGACCCTGACTCCTGAGTCATGGACCAGGACATTGTTCTGCCAGTTACTAACAGAACAATTTGTGTCACTTTAACAAGCGACTCAAGTCACAGGGCAATGACCACAGATGACAACTTCTGTCTCAGCACAACGTGCTCTCTACTCAACGAAACTCTTCACTCATTCAGGAAACTTTTTTCCTCAAGAATAAAACTGTGCTCAGCTGGAAATGGTATTTTCCTGGAGTGCCAAGGCCTGTGTCATGAACATCCTAAGAACATAGAACTACCACAAACTTTGCAAATCTCAACTTGAAGTGCAACATTAACCTCTCTGACCTTCTTCAAATATAGATAACATAATGAACCGGAAACCATTTCAAATCACACAATTCTTGCCCCGGAGAGAGCATAACAGAGCAAATAAACACATACCAGATGTTAGTTATGTATTTGTTTTAATTGCTTCAGCAGTTTCAAGGAGCTACTGGCTAAGAATTCATATACAATACAAAATGAAACAAGACACAGAAGAAATATGGTAACTGGAAGAATGAACATTATTTTCCAAGATAACGAAAAAACCCCCAACAAATAGAAGTTCCAAATGTCAAGCTTCAGGGCTAAATAAAAGCCAGTCATAAGGAAAGCTGTGTGAAAAGGATACAAACTTTAGAATAAAAACCAGAATGACAGGATCTTCCCAGTCCAATCTGGAGATGGGCTCTAGCCAGTGCTTCTGCAGTCACACATTGTTGGTGAGGCCACAGGCCCATTGTCTTGGAAGGGGAGTTGCAAATTTCTGGGATTTTAGCATGCTGTGAAATCCCTAAAGCTCTCAAAAGAGGAGTCACGGAGACAGTTTGCAGATACAGTCCCTTTGAGACAGCTATGCCACAGATGTGTAACACATCCCAAAGTGCTGTGGTTTCCAACCTCCACTGGAACAAACCACTAAGAGATTTTTACTGACCACATGGATCCCCATAGTACACATTTATTTGTCAGCAAAGTTCCTCTTTCTCAGTTATGTTTTGCATGGTATCTACACAAAGTCTCCATTCTCTGTGAGGTCATACACCACAAGCTTCAGAACATTTTTTTTGACATGTTGAATATTTGAGCATAGTACCACCTTGACTACTGGTAACTCCAAATTGGGGCAGTTTCATCTTTTGTAAACACTAATCTGTGATTATCCAGGCACAATAGAAAGGAAGTTGAACAGGTTTACAATGGCTGTGCTCAGCTACTTAAAATATTCAAAGAGAGCTCATGCCTACAGATTTTCTACCAGTTTCCTTCAAGGCTATGTTGTCTTAGCCTCACCTCCTCCTACCTGCACAGTTACACTCCATAAATCTCTCAAGATTAAGTTCACATTTTAGCATGGTTTCCTCCAAGCTGAAGAACATTAATTAAAGGACAATGTCCTGCTCACAGTGAAGTCACAAGGGATGTAACACTGATGCGAACCTGAAAGGGCATGCAAATCCTGGTAACTCTACAGAGTATTTCCAGAGCTCAAAGACATTTTTTCCCCAAGGAATCTGATGATCTTGGCAGATTTCCATTTTAGGGTTCCAAACTCAGGAAATTCAGCTGTGAGTAAATTCCCTCTAAAGAATCTTACTTTGACATTCAGCCATGCTCAGGAAGCAGATTTTGTCTCCTAATGATGCAGATAAACACCTGGGCTGTTACTTCTGCTAATTTCCCGACATTTAAGAGCTTCTACCAATCATCCAAGCTACACACGTGCAGGTTTTGACACCTAAGTACTTCTAAAATGCTGTGGATAACAAACCATAACAACCTTCAGCTCAGGATCAACATTTCACCGATTTTTAAGCGTTTGAATTCCTCCACTCATCCTAGGGCAAATACTTGTCTAACGCACCACCTGGAAGTACTGTCTACATTTTCTGACTCACTGAGCAGAGAAAAACATTTAAATGCATGTATAATTTACTTGATCAATCACAATTAGGGATTTGGACTGAAATCCAGTTAGCATGACTTAAGTTGTTGTCTGTCAGCTGGACAGTAGTGTAACTGCTTTAGCACACTTAATTAAGCCTGGAAAAAATGTAAGTTAATACTGGCACAGCCTCTTTCACTATGATATAAGCTGCAACATTCAACTCATTGTAACACTTGACACAGTTAATTGTAAAGTCATTCACAGACTATGGAGGTGGAGGTTAACTTTAAAAAGTCATCTAGCACAAATAGCAAGACAATCTGAAGAAACCACTCTGTGGTTATGGACACCCTGTGAGGCAAAGAGGATAAATTAATCAGCTAAATTATTTTCTCAGCTGTAATTTATTGTTTGTATTCCACTGGCAGTGTCATCCTTTATCCAGATTGCATTAAAATGCCATGAAAATAATAAAATTATGCAACTACATTTCTTTTAAAATTGTTTCAGTACAACCTCCCAGAAGACCTCAGGTAAATAAAGTTTGAGTTGAATTTTCTTCTGATGCTACTCCCATGTAAGCCTACTTGGCTATGTTCATCCCAGTACAATTCTACTGTCACCAGGCTGTTTCAGACACTGTGTGCCAAATGTTTTTGCAACTTTGCAACACAATGAAGATCACAAAGAGATGATCATCATTTGTAAACAACTATAGCTGTTAGAAGCATTACTGACATTCAAATGTAAAATTATTTAAATATTCTTACCATTTTATTGAAATATTCATACTTGTCAAAAAAACGGTCTTCAAATATAGGGGGTTAAAAAAAAAAATCACCTCCTCCAAAAGACTGATAAGGAAGAAATGAAGCTGTTACAACTGAGAGTAAAACAACACAAGCAAGAATAAAAGAAGCATCATCTCCAGCCCATGGTTCCCACCACTCAGCCAGGCACAGGTTTTTGGGGGTGAATCACCAAAGGTGGGGTCCCCCTCTGCCATGACTAGGTAAGCAGCCTATATGAGTAGTGCCACAAGGTGTGTAACTTCCATGCGACTAATACAACATAAAATGAATTCTCCCAAAGTGAAATTCTGCTATTTCCACTATGAGGATGAGAGGATATGCCAAGGTTGGATACGAGAAAGGGGCAAGGGAAAAACACACCAGCTGTAGCCTGCACATGACAGAAGCTTCTTTGGGAATGCATAATGAGATCTGAACTCCTTTCTCATATACATAAAGAACAAGTAGCAACACCTAATACCACCCAGTTATCAGAATGTCACCTTGTAAAATGATTAAAGTAAAAAAAGAAAAAAAAAAAAAAAAGTTATTCTCTCTCTGACTTGAAAAGGCCCTGGAGATAACACACATTATAAGAGTTAACAAGGCTTGCACCTTGCAACATTCCCAAAGGCTCTGCAATTTATATTCTGTTCATACAAATTAAAAGATCATTATCCGCAACTAAGTGGAAGTGACAGATTAAAATGTGCTGGCTTGAAAACCAACCTGCAAATCCCCACACTGAAGCACAGTTAGAAGGCTGCAGTTCCCAAACCTGCTCCACAGCCAGCCCAGACCGACAGCTGACCACACTAAGCACTTCCTTGTGTTCTATCATCCCAAGGGCTGAAGTTCACAGAAACATTTGAGAAGATACCAAAGGCATTGTTACAAGCCAGGTCAGCATTGCTGTGGTTGATGGTAAAATAAATTGTTCATCTCCAGGTTATTCTGGCAATAATCTTGTTTGACAGGTTGTATTAATGGCACCCATCAAGAGCACAGCCTCAAAACACAAAGTACTATCTGAAATGGACATTGCAACTTGTAGGTCTAGGTACCTCTGTAATAAGCACAATTTCTGTGGATCCCTTTCCCAAATTATTTTTTGTACCCCATTTTCCACTGAGTTCTCCATTTTTTTCCATTCAAGTACTCCCCCAGTGATCACAATGAACATAAAATCCTATTGTTACACTTACTGGGGGAATTTGTGGTACCACTAGTCGTCAAAAATATTTGATACATGATCCCAAAGTCAAACACTTCCATGTAGGAAAAAATGATGCAGAATAAAAATATATCAATATACTTCTTAAAAATAATTCTGCATTCTCCATCATTGATTAGTCTAGAATCTAAGAAGATCCTTGATGAAGCTGTAATTCACTTATAAATGTTGTTTGATTTTGAAAGGTTACCTACCTAAGAAAGGAAAATAATGCAGATACCCAGATACAGAGAGCAGTGTCCCTGAAGTCACACAGCAGATCAGCTGCCCACAAACAAGCCCACATCCCTCACACCATTACCTCCTTCACAGTCTCCACAAAAGCTGTCACACACCACTCCAGGTACTGGTACACTGAGACATGTAGGCCTAGAGCTGCCTTCTGACAGCTCAGCTAATAAAAACCAACAAAACCAACAATATTTATCTAGCATAGAAAATCTAAATACCATTCCTGTATTTACAGTGCAGTTTCAATGTCCATGGTTGTATTGAGGGGCTATGATGGCTGAGGTGAGAAACTGCCCCATCTATCCCACCACAACTCGTCCAGGCCTAATATAAAGGGATGAACAATTAGACATGATATATTTTCTCCAACACACAGGTCCATGAACCATTGAAGACTTTCCTGAGTTTTTAAGGAAGGTGTTAATGGTTCACAAGCACAGTGGCAAATTATACCCACATAAAGCCATAACTCTTCCACGTTTAGGAAAGGAATGCTGACCTTGGTGCAATTCAGAATACTCTTATCCCTTGTGAAAGGTGTACAGAGTGCTAAAATTAAGATTTAGCTCACTGCCAAGAAGACTAATCTGATACTCAAAATCTTCTATTTGTTTGTCCATCCTACATTTTCTGATTTCTCACTTTGGAGTCTGAGGACTTGTCCTCCTATTCCTAGTACAGATGGCAGAGCTGTTGATCATTTCTGCTCCCAGATTATCTCTTCCCACTCCTAATTTCTTTACTTTTTTTTAATTTTTTTTTTTATTTTTGGAAGCAAGGTAATATTTTTAAAGGACACAAATCCAATCACAACAGTCAATTTCACTGGGTGAAAAAGTTGTTCAGAACAATCTAAAATCTATGCAACACATAAAGCATGACTTTTCCTCCTTAAACTGGGAAGAGACAATAACATAAACAGCAGGATTATGTTTGCAACACATTACAGCAGTAAAAACTGCAAGGACCTGAAACCAATCCTGTCTGTGCTACCACAATACGTTCACTAGCAGCAGCCACGGAGCAGCAGAGCTAAAAGGGCAATTCAGCTGCAGAGCACTCACCTGACTACACATGACTTTTGAATCCATTATACCTTTATTCTGCAAAGTCCTGGCTTTGGGATAAGCTTCTTGAACAAAAAAATTATCTCGCTCTGGGTGTACCTCAGCCCATTTGCTGGAGCGTTTTTAATTTATTTAGAAATAAGATGCTTACATTAGTAACATACCACTGTATACAGAAAACAGGCTTAGAATGGACCTTGAAGAGTAATATAATTCAGCTTCTCCCCCTCCTCAAGGCAGGATCAGCTACTTCTAGACCAATTTTGGCAGATGTTTATTTCATGTCCCATGATAAAGCCTCTCTAGAGAGGTTTTGGAATCTGGTCCAGTGCTTGAATGCCCTTGTTCTCCCAAAATTATTTTCCTAACCTCTATTGAAGCACACTGTGCTGCAGTCCAGGCCCATGGAGGTGTACATGTCCAGAAGATTTGGAATGGGATGGAGTCACGGAGGATGGACAGCAGAAACAGACTATCTACAAATTCTCCACAACAAGTCAGTTCCTTCCTTTGCTATATATTTAATTTTACTTGGCAGCCTAAGTAGATAAAGTTACATTGTATTTCTTTTTTATGTTTTGAAAAAATTCTATTAATTTCAGAGATAAACAAAGGTTTTCTTGACCACAGTGAAGCTCTCCAAGATATTCAGAGTCTCTTAGGCAACAAGAACACAAGCAATTGTTATTGTGAACATTTTGAGTAAAACCTTCAACCGAAAATCTGTAAAAACACTTGTGTTTGCAGCATGTTAATCTCACTAAAGGAGTCAGTACTGTTCAATATAAATTCTCTTGATCCTAGAAAACTCTGAAGCAGAGCTCCAAATCTCACTTACACGTAAGTTCTGCAGCCTGCTGTGATCCAACATGCATTTTCAAAGCATCCAAGTAAGTTTTACAATGTGCTAGTAATGAGTGACTTGAGGCCACAGGCTAAGGAAAGGTATGTAGAAGCAGCTGGAAAAAAATATCTGCAAGGGACATAGGGTTCAGAGCCACACTGCAAGCCTTATCCACACTGAGGCCTCCAGGAGCCTCCACTTCTTGGAGCACTCAGATTTTGGTACTTGCTCACTGCTCCTACACTGAACATCGTTTGGTTACACCACTCCTCTTGACTTTCCAGGTAACATAAGAAACTAATTTGTGGTGAAAAGATCCTTTGGAGGCCATCTGTCCCACCCAGTGTCAAAGCTGGTTCAGTGAAAGAAGGCTGTTCAGGGCCAATTGTTTTTTTTTATCATCTCCAAAATTTCCCAAACTCTCTGGTAACCTGGTCCAGCCGGACCCCTCTTATGGGGAAAATATTTCTCCTAAAGCCTAGTTAGACATTCTTCTGCTCCAGTCTGGGTTCAGTGACTCTTTCTGTGGATCTGCTGGCTACAGCCTTGCGGACAAAGCCCAGGAGGCAGCTGGCCCTCACTGTGAGGGCACAGTGCTCACTTGAGTTCTGCATGTTGCCTACCCCACTGCCCATGTCCTTCTCTGAGAGCTGCTTTCCATTCAGTCAGCCCCCCAAGCTGCTGCATGGGGCTGCTTCATCCCAGATGGAGCTTCTCCAGGATGCTGACAGCCCTTTTAACAGCATCCCATCAGTCAACCAGTGTATTATTAGTCATCTCAGTCCCTACAAAACAAAGGTGCTTTCCCTGTTTATTTCAACCAGGCTGTGCCCACAAAGCATTCAGCAAGAAAGAATATTTGCCAGAAAATGTGTGAAGTGAGGACGTGACAGGCTAAGACATAGAATTGCATCACTGCACCACTGTTCAATTGAATATTCACAGAAGCTGAGGCATTGTCATTGCACACAAAAAGGAACAGCCAGCAAGTAAGTTTTTTCACTAAACAAGTATCAGTCCTAACCAGTGCAATTCATTTCAGCAATTGTCAGCATTATTACCCATTATTTTTTCAGGAAGTGTTTAGTAGACACCATCACCTGGATTTACATATGCAAAGTAATATCACACATTGGCACAATTTGTAAGGTTCTGGGGGTGCTGTGTGTGTGGGCTGGATTCTGGCTAGTACATGTGTTTGCACAGCCCATAACAATACAGCCATTTAATCAACTCAAAGGCAGACCTTATAAAATTACTCTGGTGCCATTTTTGCTATTGTCTTCCAATGGCAGAAAGTTTGGAACAGATAGAAAGCCCAACCAGATTAGAAGAAATTTCAGAAGTTACAATCCAGCCCTTTCTCTCCTTACTTCTCCCAACTTTTTTTTTACAAATATATTTTTCTAACTTTTAAAATGACCCACACAAATGTCCAGATAGGGAAAAATGAAGGAGTGTGGCTGCATAAATCCTAATCCCACAAAATTAGCAGATGTTTTGTGGAAGACTTTAACAGGAGAAGGGATTTCTTAGGTTTTTGCCTGGGCTAAACATCAGCGAGATAGATTCATAAACTCTCACCAACAGGCCCCCAGGATTTTGAAGGCACCACACATCAAGAGGTCCAGAGGAAGATCTGAGATCCTAACTACATGTCTTCCAAAAAAGAATTAGAGTTCATTAAGCATATGCAGTGCATTAGAAGAAAATAAGAGCAAAACACATTCGGGAGTTGTTGGGAGTTTCCCTTCATAAGCTGCTGCTGGAAGCAGAGCCCCACTGAACATCACTGTAAGCAAAAACTTGTTCGGCCTTAAGGGCAGTGTGAATCTATAGCTCTCTAGAAGAAAAAGAAGACAGTTGAAATTATACTTTTTTCTTTCTGTCTACTTTTGAATGAGGTACTTCAGTAAGCGCTCAGTGAAACTCTGGAGAGAAAAATAACAACTTCTGCCTCTCACTCCATTTGTGAGGCAGTTTTACCACAGTCCTCAGACTTAGTATCTGAATATATAAACCCCTGATATAATCTGAAATCAGTAATACTTATCTAAGAGAACATGTCTGATTGCCTAAGACCCAAGTCTCAAGGCCAGAAGCTTTTAAAGATGCCAGCTGAGACTCAGTCCAAATTTTCCAGACGCTTGGTCCAAAGTTTTCAGATAGAGTTGAATACACATACGCAAAACGAGACTTTTCAAGTCATGTTGGACTTCTTACAAGTCTGTGCTTGAGTATTGCCTCAAACCAGGGCTTTTGCTCAGCTCCAAGGATAAGTGATAGCCTAAGAAGACTGAAACACATCCCCCGCCTCTAGCAGTTACAGAAGACCTCGGAAAAGACTGGCTTCATGGTCAGGAAATGGACGGAGCATCCCAGAGAGCCAGGACCAAGCACTTTGCCTAGCAGGAAGTGCTTGCAGATTAAGCTTTTCTCGCTTTCAAGATTCACAGGTTTCAATGTGAATCCACAATAACTCTTATTTGACCACCAAACACGCTATGAGCTAATTTTCCCTTTGTTTTGTTCTTTTCTGTCATCGTAACAAATTAATCAAAGAAAGTGGGAAAAACTTCTCTCTGCCTGGCCTAACATCCAGCAAACTGTAAAACAAAACCATGACTCCCTGAAAAGAACAGCTTACAATGAGAACATAAACACCATTACTGTTTCCAGACTAACAGCACTGAGCTAAAATACCACCAAGAACTCATTCTATCCCCCTTGTCCAGCTCAAGCTTTTACCAATTTCATGGGTGAATTAAAAGAGCAGTATTGATCTATACTGGCTGCCCTTTTCAGAGCAAACAATGAACTGGACAGGAAGACACACAGATCTTCTTAGCTTAAGAAGAATATACAAGGCAGCATCATTTTCAGCAGCTTATTCAAGGGAAAAGGTGTCTGCCCCTAAAATGTCATGCTCAAACCATCATTCAATGCTTGTCACTAGCTACAGCTAAACCATGGAGGACTGATTTACATTTGTGCTGCAGTAATGAGTGAGCTGTTTTCAAAATGAAAAATCTAACTTATGGCTCTATTTGCTCTTCTCTCAACAGGCAATAAATGGAGTTCATAAAATTACCAAGCAGCTTTGGAATGGTAACCTAATTAAATCAGCAGTAACTGATTGAAATAACTGAAGAATTATATATATATATGTATAAGATAAAGCCTTCAATAAAAAGGAGTCTTCTTTGGGACATACCCAGTCTTCCACCACCCCTGTTTTAAACATACTGATTGACAACAATTGTCCACAAAATTAATATTGTAGACTTGTAATTGCATCTCACAAACTATGAGGGTGATTCTTCTCTCACAGAAGCCAGGAGAAAGAACCCCCTTGCTCCCTGTAACACATACCACCATGGTACCAAAAAGGTTTTAGAGCTGAAGCCTCCACACCACTCGAAGCAGCAACAGCTCTTGTCTGCTGAAAGAGAGGAGGTAGAAAAGAAGCAAGGAGCATGGCAGAGCAATCAGAAGTGCTTCCAATTTTTATGAAACTACCCAGGCTGCATTTCCTCCATGCAAATCAAAGCTGTTATAGATTTTTCCTGAGTTGATTATCTGCCTCCCACAGGTAACCTGCCTGTACTTATATGAACATCAACAGTCAATTTGTTAGGCTCAAACAACAAAAAAACAGAGAAATACGAAACTCTATATGGGGCACAAAATTGCCAATACTAAGTTTTACAAGACTGAGGTACAAGACAGTTTTTGTCCATAAACCTCATAGCACTTTATTATGAGCTGTGAGGCAGATGCCTCGGGCTCCATGCTTTGGAAGCTGCACCTGAGACTTGAGATGTGACCTTCTTGATCTCATGCAGCAGGTGAACACATTCTACTTCAACATTCCCAAGTCCATGACGTCTGCCATTGCTTTGAGGAGAACACAAGCAATCCTCTGCCCAAGTTGAGCTCTGAGCCTGTCATTAGAGCAGCACTGGGCTAGAATGATTAAACACATGGAAGAATCAACCAGTTTTTAAGACACCAGTTGGCATCTAAACTGCTTGTCCAAGCCGATGAACAAAGGACAAAAATATAAAAAAGGAAGAAAAACGAGAAAGCAACATTCTGCCTCAGATCATAAATAATCTGTCCTCCTTAAACCATCCACAATTTTGTCCATGTGGCCTTTGCTGGTTTTTACTGACAGGCTGGTAAGACCAAAAAAATTTTTAAAAATGGAAAAAAGGTAAGTTAATTTCTTAGCCTTTACCCTGTTCAGAGCACACACAGCTCCAGCTGCACAGATGCACCTCCAGAGAACTCACACAGCACAACACCTCACAGGACAAGAAGGGACAACTGCATCTCTTGCTGCTGCTGGCACAGGCGAGGATGTCAGGGTCAGGTCAGGGCCCAGGACATCCCTCTGGCTGTCCTGAGCAGCCAAGACCCCTGCCAGGGGGCTCAGAGACCGTGGCACAGGGCCCAAAGTGTCTGTGGTTTTGATTATGACCTGTGGAGCAAGTTACCAACCTTAGATGAAGATCTGCAAGCCATGACAAATTAAGCAGAATGATAGTGAATTTATCACAACGTGAAAAAGTAAGTTTTGGGGGTTTTAGAATGGGAACTCAGGGGGGCAAGATGGAGGAATCTGCGTGTGTCCAGCCTTTCTTCTTCTTCTTCTTGGCCTCCATCTTCTGCTGTGATGTTGGCACTTTTAGATTGGTTTAGAGTAGAAGCTCACTGTCTAACATAGGTGATAGGTATTGGAAAGTAATTGTAAACATTGTATACACAGTTTTTAGTATAAAGACATAACACCGCCCCGGGGGCAGGCAGAGTGCCTCTGACTGTCCTGCTGGACGGACCTCGGCAGAACAAGAGAAAGAATTTTATGGATAAGATACAATAAACAACCTTGAGACTGAGAAATTAAGAGCTCTGACTCCTTCCTCGAGTGCTGTGCTGGGAAAAGAGACTTTCTAACTTTTCTCGGGGTCACTCTGACCAGCTAGAGATCCCGACAAGGATGGTGCCAGGTTGCCCATCTGCCACGGTCTGCCTGTGGATTGATTCTGGATTCACAGTCCAGCAGCTCTGCCTGTCCAACATCAACCTTTAAGATATAAACCTGCCTGGAGGAGATGGCAACAGACACTGACCATGCCAAAGTCAGGCTGATATCTGCAGCCAGGGCAGACATCAAGGGATGATGAACATCAAGAACAAAAAGGAGTCTGAAGGGCTGAGCTGTAGGGGCCTCTCCTGGTGCCCCCTCCCAGAAATTCCTCAGCAGCTATGAGAGCTGGTACACCAAGACCCCTCACCTCAGTCCCCACTCACCTGTCAGGGATGGGAAGGCAAAATGGGTAAGACACCTTAGTGTGAAGGGCAAGAAGATGAGCTGGAGGGTTCATGGATAAAAGAAAGGAGAACAGAAATTCATGCTATGACAAGGGACATCAAGAATACCCAGCAGACAGACAGCAGTGACAAACAATTTAGAGAGGGCAAAATTAGTGAACCATTCCACACCTATATATCAACATAACCAGCACACAGAGACCAATATGTTTAGTCCAGACTTACCTGAGCTCCTTGCTGAACAGTGCACAAAAATCAAGGTCTCTGGCTTTACCTGTAACACAGCAAATGGCCCCAAATGTGCAGCAAAGTAAGCAGAACAAGAACAGTGACCACAATGGGACCTTCTAATAGAAATCATAAAGCTCATCTTGCCAGAAGACAGATGTCTCTTGAAAATTACTGTGGAATGAGCTCCCTCAGAAACTAATGACCAATACAGTCAACATCATCTCCCTCTGCAAGAGAGATAAATAAAAGATTAAAGATAAAGAGAGAAGTCATCTCCTTTAAAATAAAATGAAAAAACAAAAGAAAACCATTACAAGCAAGTGTCACATGCAGAATACCCTTGCAAGAAAAACGAGCCAGTTATCCACAAATGACAGATGACAGCAGTTTAACACACTGCTGTTAGGACATCAGGTACAATATGAATGAGACAAGACGAGCAGAACACATCCACATAAAATGGAAAGTACAGTAATAAGGAAAGAAGCATCAGTAAAATATGGGAAAATGAAAAGGATCAGAAGGAAATGAGGTATAAAAAAGAAAAAATGGTAAAGAATGGAGCAACATACTGAGGTAGCATATTGAAGCAGACAATTCCCTGGCATTAACTGGTGCAGAACCATTGTCTGGAACAGGTCAAGGACAGTTTCTGTCAGATGGGGATTTGGTCCTCCACACAGAACCAGGCAATGGCAATGACAGCATCCTGCCTGGTTTCTTTGGGGTGCCTTCCCCCTCAGAAAGTGAAGAGGCAACACAGGAAGAAAATAAGATGAAGGCATAAATTAAAAGGCAAGGCTTAATAGAAATAAGAAAATAGATAAAGAACAAGAAATAAAAACAAAGAGATGGGGCAAAGGCAAGATAAAAAGAAAATATCCACAGATTAGTGGAGTACATTTTATTTATTCATGATCTCTGTTTTATTATGTGTCCTTGGCAGATGTCCCACAACTGAAAATTTGCAAGGCAGATATTGATGCGAGTTTAGAGCCTTGAGCCTTGTTTCTAGTCATTAGCCTTGGGCAGATCTTTTTAATAGATGTGCCCCAATAGGAAGAAAACAAGTTCCTTAAATCAAGAGTCTTTGGACAGGAGACATGCTGCAAACAAATGGGCTTAGACAGGGATTCCAGGAGGTAAGACCAAAAGCACAGTCTTGACCTGTTTTCAAGTAACCAAGCTGAAAGTCAGGCTGCTCATACAGATATTGCCTAACAGGACACAGACTGCTCTGACAAACTCACACCAGACCCTGCCTGTCACACAGCCTCCCTGTTCAGCA
>NW_005054318.1:2781860-2784216 GCF_000277835.1 Geospiza fortis
CCCGGCTGGCGGAACGGGGATGCCAGCAGCCATGGCGGCAGCGGCAGCAGTCTCTGGAGCCATCCCAGCAGCGAGGCAGGATGATGCAGGACATGGCAGGACACGTGTCCAGCACCAGCCTGGGCCCAGCCAGAACAAAAAGCTCACCTCTGGCAGAGGCACCAGTGCTGAGAGCAGAAAGCTCAGCTGCCTCACTCTCCAGACAGGTTTAAGGTGCCTCTGCAGCTCGGCTCAGTCACTGCAGAACCTTGTTCTGCACTGAGGCTGAATGGTCTTGGCACTGAGTGTGAGAAGTTGATTTTATCCTGCCTGTGGCTGTAATTGCACAGCTAAGGTGATACTGGTGGCCAAACACCAATTTATCATCTTTTCAGTTTAAGGTGGTTTTATTCTTCTTGCCCTGGGCAAGCTGCTAAGTCCTAGAGAGGGTGAGCAAAGAACTGCTCCTCCTTCAGGACCTTTCTGTTTCTACA
Organism: Geospiza fortis; assembly: GCF_000277835.1. Lineage (NCBI taxonomy): Eukaryota > Metazoa > Chordata > Aves > Passeriformes > Thraupidae > Geospiza > Geospiza fortis. The sequence goes on from NW_005054318.1 coordinate 2,782,334, forward strand.
AAGGACATTCTAGCAAAACATCTGACCTCACCTGTCCCAGGAACAATTCTAGGGGTCACACTGCAGTTTGTATCAGCTCAGCTGAAAGCTGATTATTGATTTTCTTTTGCCCACACTCACAAATAGGAAGTTGAAAGGCTGCTACAACTTCTGTGGGTTGCCTTAGTGCTGAGACAGGTAACAAAAAATAGACATTTATAGATAAGGAAGAAGGTCTCTCAAAAAAGAGCTTTAATGTCCTCTGCAATGAATACATATAGATTTACTCTTTTTTTAATTGCAAGACTCTCTTAAATCTGTCCAGACAGTATAAAGTAGATCTAACGGACAAGTAAAGAACCATGATTTAGGAAATATGATATTATTTCTGGACCTTCCCCATACTTTACTCCTGAAATTGAAATAAAAATCTACTGATACTGTGCCTCTTTTTAAAGAAAACTGTTTTGAAATCTACAGCTAAGAAGCACCCTTATAAAAGCTAGGTATGACTACTGTCAATTAAAGTTCTTTTATCATCATTTAGCTACCTACCTGTATTTAAATAATTTACAAAATTTCAGAACATAAAATCATTTTTGTCTACCCACAGTGCTATCTCAGCAGAAATTTAGATACAGAAACTAAAAAGTTTCTTCCTTACAAGCCTTATAATTGTCTTTCATTCCCCCAATGACTACTGGTTTCAACACTGCTGCTGTGAGCAGCTTCCCCCCAGCAGTAGATATTAAATACATTTTGCAAAGTTGAAAAGCTACCTCTACTTCGTGGCTTAGGATATGAACTCAGATCAATTCCTACCAAAACTGAAGGTTATTTAATGCTAACTGATTAAAGAAGAGAAAGATTTTGGGAAAGGCTGCAATTTTGACTTGAGGAAAGTAAGAATGAGTGGTCCAGGACATGTCTCTGAAAATGAGATCTGCCCCAGGTATCCCAAGTCAGACACCCAGAATTTGACTCATACACCCCCTCTGAAACTCCTGGCTCCCCACAAAAGGCATGCCTGCTCCCTCTGTCCGTTCAGGACGGCAGCTTGAGTGCCTTATGCCATCTATCGGCCTAGACCAGTGACAGGCGCTCGGAGGAGAACTTTAATTCTGGGAAAGCGACTGTGTTAAAAGGAATCTGTCGGCAGATCTGTAAATTCCACTAATGGAATCAATACACTGCCGCTGCTCAGATCTTGAGGTCCACCTTGCCCAGCAGACACACTGAGTTCAGCCCCCAGAATAACCAACCAGCAGCTGTGCTTTGCATTAGGCAAATGAAAAATGGTACACAGCGATCTCACAGGCAAGAAAATCCAGAAAATCCAAAAATAAGCAGAGAGAATTTTCACTGTCCTACACATGAACATTTAAAGAGTCATTCATAAAAAGAGAAAGTTCCTTCAAAGTCCACTTAATTCTAAAATCTCGTTAACTATCCCAAACTTAGTGAAGTCTACTTTAAACAGGACGTGCACAGTTAAGAAACTTCTTCCACGTTTCCTTACCCACAGAGGCTGCTGTAGCTATTCACTGCTTAAATCTAGTTTACTTTTTAATCTAAACGAGTTTCTAAAAGACAAGGCAGAGCTGTGCAATGCTAAAGGACTCAGAGGCACCTCTATCGACCCTCTCCCGCGCAGGCCATTACAAAGCAGCCGCGGGGATCTCGGCAGGACGCGTCCCCTCCGAGGGCCAGAGCGATGCCCGCGCCCCCGCTCCGGAGCCGCCTCCCCGCGGAGGGAGTCCCGAGCAGGATGCTTCAGGGCAAGACATCGCCGGGGCAGCAAACGCGCCGAGGCTCCCCCTCCCCAGGTGGCTTCCTGTGCACCCTTCCTCCGCATCCTCCTCCTCCTCCCCCGACTGTTTACCCCGCGAAACGCAAGGAGAAGA
>NW_005054318.1:2784878-2825850 GCF_000277835.1 Geospiza fortis
CCCCGTCCCGCTTTTGTGCGGCGGCGGGGCCGGCGCTGCGCGCTGAGCTGTCAGCGCCGAGGGATTGATCTGCCATCGATTCCCAGCCGCTGTGCTGAAGTGGCACATACGCGGCTTGATTAGCTGGCGGTGCAGCCTGAGATGCGGAGTGTCCTCCGCACGCTGCAGGGGGAAGTGATTTGCTTTCCTCTTCTGCCCCAGAGTAGTTGTCTGCTTGTGTCGGGGCTCAGTTCTGCCCGAGTTAAAGTCAGAGGGCAATGGGAAGCCAGACCAGCTCCCAGTGCAACTCGAAAGCACAGCTGCGACAGCGTTCCACGATTAAACACTTTGTTTCAGTGGTGTCGTTTTGAAAATTGCCGACGTATTTAATGAACGGGAAGGTTTATTCCTTCATTACAAATTTTGACACAATGTAAAGTATTTTCTGCACTTTTGCCAAACTTTTCAAAACTTTTCACTAAGAAAAAGTACTCTAAAACATCATCATCATCATCACTTACTGCAGGATTGGGGGGGGGGGATCTGTTTCATAACTATTTCTGCCAATTATTTTCCTGATCAATTTTAGCTTGGAAAAAATCTTCCACAAACATTGCATAAAATTCTCCTCTGTTTTGGGGGAGATTTTGTTGTGGTGGGTGTTTTTAGAATTCATTATGTATTTTAAGGAGAATAATTCAACAACCTATTTTTTAGAGGCAACACAAATACTTACTATGCTGATGTGTTCTTGTTGTGGTAATAATTTTTTAGTCTTATAAGAGTCCTCAGTTGTGAAGATTAGGGAGAGGGGAGATCTTAAGACAATACATTTCTCTCTGATTGTGTTTACTGTTATTCCCTTAAGATGCTATTGCTCTGCAGAGAGGATTCATTTTATTATGTGTTATGGTGTATAATAGCATTAATAAATTAAGTTTTTTATCTCATTTCTCTTTCATTAATCACAGAAGTTTTAATCACTGCAGAATATGTCTTGTCCGGATATTACATCAACCCTTCAGTGTTGTGTACAGCAATATACATTTATGGTACACATCTTTTTCAAAAACCATAATTAAGCAGGAGTACAGAATGGCATTTAGTTACAGAAAGTTCGTGAGAAAGCCATGCCCTGAGTGCAAAGGGAGTTCCTCAGAACTGTTCAAATACAAGAATGTGAACAGAATACTTCCTGAAGACAAATGAGGTCATCTTAGTGGGTCATTTGGAGATTTCAGCATAACATTTGAAAGATCCTGCAGAAATATTGTTACTGACTCTTGGAAATGATAGTGCAGTGCTGCAGCCCATCAGATGGTTACACAACCTCAAGTCATCACAGGCAAGAATGTGAGATGCTGGAAATTGCCCAGGAAGGTGAGAGCTGCAGCTGCCTGGGCAGCAAGGACACACAGGTTTCTAACATACAGGGACATCTGTAGTGACAGAGGGGCGAAAGGTAGCTTTATTGCCTGTGTCAACACGGCTGGTGACACTGGTGACTCTGTCCTCAGAGCCTGTTGTGGGCACTGGATGTGTCCCATGGTGCTGCTCTGCCTGGCAGGGAGGGCAGAACATGCTGTCTTGGCTGCTCATCAAGCCTGTCAAGCTGCAATCTGCATTATCATAACTTAGAGCTCCTTACATCAGCATCATCCTGCACTGCTCTTTTCTAAGCAACAGACCCAGTCCCCTGAGGGCAGCACATTTAGAAAAGCCAGTTCTTTCCTCCCAGTGTTCTGCAGACCCAGGCATCTTCTGTATTTTATCTGCATCAAGAAATACCACAAAACATAGGAATTGCATTTATTTTTGTATTTGATGCATCATGGTTTCTTTTTACATAAGCAGTGTCTGAGCATTGAGCTGTATGAGGAAATATCTTCCCTTTTAAAGCAGTTTTTCACGTGCTTCCTCTAAAACACAGCAGCTCCTCTGATCTGTGATCATGCTTTTACATGGAGGGCTGACTTGTGGGTTTTTGGCAGGTTTTAGCAACTTCATTTTAAAATATGCCCTGGAATTTGCTTGACTCAATCATCCGGAGAAGGAGAGATTTCTATCTTCCTGATGCAGAAAAACTTATTGGCAGCTATTTATGGTGGGCATGAGCCTAGTTCCTGGCAGTGAGAAAAAGAATTGAAAGGAAATCTAAGCTATAACACCATCATCTTCATTGCCCTGCAGTGGTTTATAATATTGCAAAACAGTGTTAACTGTTGCTCACCAGCTTAACAGGATTGTGAGACAAAGGCTGTTAAGGAAAGTGGCATACATAAGGCTGGCTCATAGTATCCTGTGCTCTAGCCAAGGGTCAACCAGAAATATTATTCAGGAACAAATAATTACAAAACGTCCAGATTAGTCTTTAAAAATATTAACTCCTGCAAAGTTGCTGTAATAAGTTAATTCAAGACAAAACTGTTGTTTTAAATTTCTCTTAAGAAGCTTTTCACCAGTGGAGTGAATGAAGTGAGGAGTAAATATATAGCTGTGTCAGAAGGGATTGTGACCCCCCCATAAAATAGCTTACATCCTTTTTATGGCTCTTTAAAGCACACAGTGGGCCCATCCAAAGTCAAGCTGCCACTGGCTAATCTAAACTGGAAACAGCAGTGCCCTGCCTGAGCACTGTTGTGCATGTGTTTGTTGTGTAACATTTCCTTCCCTAGGGACTGGCCGTTATCCCCCCCTATTTGTTTTCTTCCCTGAATTGCCTTCATCCAACCAAAATATGTCAGCAGTTACACCAGGGAGACTCTATTAAAGACAAATGGACTCAATGTTCTTCCTGAAGAAATACTCATAATTTAAGCTGCGCAGCTGTGGGACAAATTTAGAGTAACTCTGCCTTAGGTACTTTCTTAGAGGGAAAAGGAAAAAAAAAGGTGATTAGAATGGCAACCCATTCAGCTCTCACTGCTGACAGTGAGAGCTGAATCTGCTCTACTCTGCCTGCTTCAATCCCACCCTTTCCAACCTGCTAGGGACACATGGGACAGGGACTGCAACACCACTTGCAGCCCCTGCAGTGCCTGCTGATGACCATCCATGGCCACCACAGCAGCCAGCACAGGGATTTCCACTTGCTGCACAAAAACAGACACAAATCACAGCTTTTCACATTCCCATTGACTTAGATGTGCCTCAGTGCAGGACTCTGGCTTTCATTTGCACCCTGTCTGGATGAAAACCATTTCATTCAATGGAGTTTTACATGGGGTTTGCACTACCTCCAAAAGCTCAGTCCTGCCTCTCATACAAATCAGAGGAACCGCTGTTGCAGTATTTTGCTTTTTCATTGTCACAGGTAAACAGAGGTAAACTGAGCCCTCTTGTACTTGCTTTTGTATTCCAGACCTGGGAACTGTCTTATGCTGTTTTGATTTAAGAAAGTCAGCAAGAATTTTCAATTCATTTTATTCAGTTCAAGAAGGTAAAATTTTATCTGTGAATGGCAGGACCTCTCCTTAATTATCCTGAGAAAATAACTTCATATAATACAACATAGTGCCTTCAATTAATTAAATAGAATATTTCTAATGATAAAAAAAGTATTACCAGAAGAAAGTCAAAGGGTTTTAAACGGTTTGTGCGGCAGCATGATCCAGTAACTTGAGGAAAAACTGCATCTGCTGCAGAGCCTGGAACAGAACTTAGAGCTCTGGAGTTTTTTTACTATTTTTTAATGCTGAAATTGTTAGTAAAGTATGAATAATCAGAGGAGAACACTGCATTTGAATTTAAAAGCATCTGCAAGTGTTGCTAGGAATATGTGAACCATAACAGATCTTCAATTAAGCAGAAGGTAAGAAATTTATCAGTGTCAGCTCCCTGGTTACCAGGCTATTGACACAGTTCTTAGAAAGATAAGTCAAATGTACATGTGCATTAAACATATTGCATTTCTGAAAATTATTTTTTCCATTAATTATGAAAACATATTAACACAGAACCTTGTTTAACAAAAGATGAACAGTAAATTACTGAATCACTACTCAGCAAAGTAGGTAGGAAATTCCTGGTACATTTTCTAACTCAAAGCAATCTCAAATTACAATGTGACCTGTGGCAGGATGTGTCTAAAGTGAGCACAATGTATAAACAACAACTCCTGTGGAAATGTTGAATGCAGCAGCTGTCATTACAAGGCTACCAGCACAGTAATTACACTTCAGATGTGTAACCTGGCTTGCCTATCACAGCTGAATTCTTGTTTACAACAAATACACTGGGGTTTACAGAGCTGTGCCTTTTTCAAAAATAATGGGAAAACATAGTTCCTAAGGTAAAAGATGACAAGGTCTTTCAATGGGAAAAGAATGTCTATAAAGAATGGTGGAAATGGCTTTTATGTAATCCTTTAATTTCTACTACAAGTTTATGGCAGGGGAATGAATGGGGGTGTGTGCTTAGGAAGCTGCAGCAGAAGGTGGGAGCTTCTTTTGTCAACCTTTTTTCTCTTACTTTTTCTTTTCTCCTTTGCTGTCTTTCTTCTCCATTTTCAACTCCATTACTATTTGGCATTACTAAGGTAGTCCCTCAGGAACCTCAGTCCAGGCACATAATTTCATTTGGATACTTGGGATACAGTCAAGTACAAAGGAAGAAATTCTGAAGAATGAATAAGACAGGGCTATAGAAGAAACTACAGATCAGGGTTTGGAAGGCAAGATAATGCTAAAATGAATAGAACAATAGTAAAGCTACAACAGTGTTTCAATTTTCCTTAATTATTTTCTTTTATTTCTCTTCAAATCTATAATACTTTTTCTTCTAGTTCTAGTTTCTTTTCATTCCTTTTGGGGATTTTTCATTATTTTGCATTTATGCTCAGCTCCAAAGTCCTTGACATGTCCATTTCTCTGACTTTCTGTCACTACCTGTGTGGGTGAAAAATAGGATTGCAAAGATTTTCTTCAGTACTTCAGAAAAAAATGGGCCAGGAATCAATATTGCTATACTGGCATAGTAAGGGTATTTACATCTGAAAGCATTCTACCTTGCTCTTCTCATGAATAATGAAAGAAATCATGGCATTCTTGTGGGGCTGGGCTAGCCAAAAAAAAAATCTTTGGAGAACATGAAGGGACTACTACATTTTCATTTCAATTCTTTGTTCACTTATTGTGTTCTGGAAAAAAAAAATAGAGCACTAAAAGGTAAGAATTTTGACCCTATTTTGGAAAGTTTATATTCTGAAGACTGTATGGATGCAGACCATTGACACCACTATTACAGAAATTCCAAAGAGGTTTGATACAGAAGTCTTTCAGTTCTAGAGAGACTGCATTACAGTGAAATGATAAGAAGTTCTCCTATTTGCATCCCTTCAAAGGCTAGGTCTTCAACCTAAGATAAACAGGACCTTATTTTTATCACACATAAGTGGTTTGATGTATTCTATGTATCTTAAACTTGCCCCTGATAAGAAGAATTGTTTTTTTGGGGGGGATGTGATTGAGTACCGGACAAGCTTTAGCCTAATGGCTTGGGCTAGGAACATGAAATCAAAGGATTAAAAGCAATGTAGAGGAAATCACGTTCCATGTGATTAAAAAACAGGAAATCTTTTTCTATTTAAGACAAAGGATATTTATATGACTTTTTTTTGTGATGAAGCAGTTTCACAAGAAGCACTCTCCAAAAAAGGCAGTATCAACAAAATGACTGCACAGCTCATTGCAGATGAGACAGTAACATGTTCTTGATGACAAAAAAAGAAACACTGGCATTCAAAAGGGAATGCTTGTTCTGCCTCAAAAGAATTGATAACCATCCTCATCACTGTATCTACAAACAGGGTAAAAATGTAGATGTTGAGTGGAGAAAGTGGATTAAATGGGATGTCTTACTCTGCTTTGCCAAAGTGTCCTTTGGCTGCTATCTAATTTTCCATCAAACAGCAATAGAATCTGTTGCATTATGCTTTACGGTCTCCCCAGAAATCTCCCTGAATCCAGGACATGAACATCTCTGAAACCCCAGCTTTAAACTCATGTCAGGTCGAATTCCCAGCAAAGAATGACTAAGCAGGACACAGGCTGGTGGTCAAAGGGACTTATGACTGGCTTGCTTTTCATAGTGCACAGGATTTTTTTGTGGAGCCTCTCTGTCACTTCTTATGTAGACAAGCTACATTTCATATACCTTTTTGTTTAGCACAGCATATAAAATGTTTGTTACAGTTTTGTGCTGCTTGAACGTGGGAACTATTTTGCATGCAGCAGTTCAAATGCAGTGAGTGGAAAGGCCTTTTAAGGAACCCATCTGCTCAAGAGTTTTGACTTGAAAGAGTAGAGAAAGGTGTCATTAAGGTAACTGGTCACCCCATGGCTATGAGCCATGAACAGACCATGACCATAAAAATCCCAAGGTATCTTCAGCAGAGATAAACTTTCCTATCGTTATGCACTGTTCTGGTAAAACCTCATCTGTGTTCTAGTGAACTCTGTTACAGAGAAACATGCTACTAGGATTCTCAGATGAATGGAGAATCAATTGTAAAACAGGATGTGAAAAATTAGAGTGCTTCAGTCCACAAAATGAAGAGTAGCAGTATGAGTTCTCCTTTTGAAAATGAGGCAAGAATCAGGAGGCGAATAAGAGTAAATTGGATTCACAAGCTGTATTGGTACAAGAATGAATCAATATAAACTGCTCAAGAACCCAGTCTAGATAAACATTTCCAAATGCCAATGAAATAAAGGTCTGAAACATTCTTTTATTAGAGAGTTTGGGGGAGGAAAAAACTTTAATGGTTTTTTTTTTGAGTGGGTTTTTTGAACGTGGTGAAAATGATTGTCTAGAGGATTGCCTACAATATTGGGGTACTAAGTAGAGGGATTTATGGACTCATAAACTTCTGAGATTTTTAAGATACCACTGCAAGCAAATGTGGAAAACCTCCAATTTAAAGTAGCACCATTTAACATTTGCACAAAGGAAGCTGTGATTTGTCAACATGATCAAAAGTGCTTTTAATGCTATATCCAATTTCTTGTCCTGGTTAAAATCAGGTACTTTAAGAACTGCTTCCTTCAGCAACAAGCATCTATTTATATGCCCAGTTTGAGTGTGAAAGCACTAGATAAACATAGATGCAAGCAATATATCTGATGAGGCTGGTCTTACCAAAGTCAAAACAGGCAGGCCAACAATAAATCAGGTATGGAGCAACCTGATTCCTTAATGGAAAGATAGATAAATCCCACAGTGAGCTTGGGTTTAATGGCACTGTAGCACCCTCCTGCACAAATGCAATAAATAGTACAGAACTCAGTAAAATATTTATCTGAATGAATTATGAAGGTTCTAACACAGTATCAAAACATGAGCTTTCATACCCTACAAGTGTGTGAAAAATATTTTCCCTATAATATTTGGATTTTTCCAGCTGTCTGAGTTGAAGTAGTTGCAGCAGAATCTGTTATTTTATTAATACTTACTTGAACACCAGCCACTGCTCACTGACTGCGTGAGATTAAAAAAAAAACACTTATCACCTTAAAGGGATGAAGATATTCAAAGCACATTGAAAGAAAGTAAACATCAGTGCTGCTTCCCAACGCTGAGCTATAAAGAGACAGCAAGGGAGTTTAAAGCAAACTACTTTGCAAACACAGGATTCAGTTGCTACACACAGAAATTCTAAAATCTGGGACATCATCTGGATTAACATTTTATCAGTATATTATCAGGCTGATGGATAGTTTTGAAAGCTCCATCCTTACTCTGATGCAGATGTCAGAGTACTGCTCTTTAATTTAACCATGGTACTGGATGGGGTTTTCACCTTATGTAAAATTAAGTCATATTACTAACTGTAACATGATTTTGTTTTATTGTAGTAGTCTTGTCTCTAATATGTATAAAATCTAGAATAGCATATTTGTATGTTGTTTAGGGCATGGCAATGGTACCATAAAAACATCAAGCCAGTACTCCCCAGCTGGAGCCCTCCCTGGCCAGGGCATTGCTGCTCTTTAATTCTGCTGTACTGGGCAGGCTGGAACTCCAGTGGGAACTTGATCTGAAGGGACTCTGACATGAATGAGTCCATGATGGAGCAGAGATCCACCTGCAGTCTATGGAGAGTCCCCCACCAGAGCAGGTGGATGCCTGAAGGAGACTGTGACACTCAAAAGATGAGATAGGGGTGCATAATGAAGTTTCATTGAACAGTGTGGGACCTGGGCATAATGCAAATGGTATGGAATAAGGGGTGGAATGTGCTGGTATGGGCTGGAGTAGAGTTAATTTTCTTCACAGTGTCTGGCATGGGGCTGTGTTTTGGATTCATGCTCAACACAGGGTTGATAACATAAATCTATTTTTGTTATTGCTGAGCAGGGCTTACACAGACCCAAGGCCCTTCCTGCTTCTTGTAAGGACATGCTGTCAAGGGGGTGAGGGGTACATGGGAGGGTGGGAGGAGACACAGCCAGGATAGGTGACCCAAAATGACCAAAGGGATATTCCAGACCATAGGGCATCATGTTCAGTATATAAAGTGAGGGAAGAAGGAGGAAAGAGAGGGATGTTTGAAGTGACAGAGTTTGTCTTCCCTGGTCACTGTTAGCTTGATGGGGCCTTGCTTTCCTGGAGATGGCCAAACACTTGCCCAACCATGGGAAGCAGTGAATTAATTCCTTGTTTTGCTTTGTTTGTGGATGTTGCTTTTGCTTTCCCTATCAAACTGGTTTTATCTCAATCCACAAGTTTTCCAGCTTTTACCCTTCTGATTCTCCAATCTCACTGATAGGGGAGTGAGCAAGCAGCTGCGAGGGGCTTGTTTGCTGGCTGGGGTGAAACCCCAGCAGGGCTACTGCATGAACAACCTCCTGTTTACTTTGTTCAAAAGTTTGTTGTTGTTCAGGACCCCACTTAAAAATTTTCTCCCATTCCACATGATAGAGCAGGTTTAAAATCTGGCTCCGGGAATATGCATCCTCCAAAAACCCTCACTGCCTAGGAAAGCTTGTCTTTCCTGTTTTCTGGTTGGTGAGGACATAGTTGCTATTTCATTCATTCATCATGGCAAGATGGATGTTGCCATTTTACTCCTAAAAACTGAATCTCCTGGGGAGGTCCCTTGACCTTACTTTGCTTTATGGTAATACCAGCCTTTGGGAGACTCTGGATTATCTTCTCCCCTTTCTCAAAATCTTCTTTTGTAGTGTTGCCCCATATGATGGTGTGGTCAATTCACTGCAAGTGTTCTGGAGCCTCCCCCTTTCCCTGCAGTCTGACTCAGCTGCAGCCATGCCAGCCCAGCTGCTCACTCCACCTCGGAACCGGCGTTACCCCACAGCTTCCCCCGCCACATTTGCTCTACCAGGAGGAACCCCTTCTCCCAGGAAGAGACTCCTTTTCCCTGCTCCCAGCAATGACCTGAGATGGTAGAATAACCTCCAAGTCCTGGCCATGCTCCCTCCTGGCTACTGCAAAAATTAGCTCTGTCCTGGCCAGAACCAGGACACTGCAAAACTGCTGAGTGTCCGTGGAATTCTGAAATGATTGGTATTGGCATTCTGTCATCACCTACCATGGTACCCTGTGGGAGCCATGGTTCAGCTGCTGAATATCTTCAGTTTCTCTCCATGGAAAGGAGTCTTACGCCATGCAAAAACTTTCAGGATGCAGGACAGACTGCTACTCATCAAGACATCAGAGCCCATTGTAGCTGGGGAAGTCTGGCAAGGGAATTTGGCCTCCTATGGAGAGATGTGAGATCACAGAATCATAGAATCATTTAGATTGGAAAAGACCTTTACGATCAGCAAGTCCAATCCTAAAGACATTTAGTCCATAATCTCCAAATGATATCCAGAAACTCAAAGAGATTTTTGCCCAACATCTAAGCAACCTGAAGAAAAACCCCTAGATTCTTCTAGATTGAATTTCTTCTGAATTCTTTTTCTCTCTAGACTGAAGTTCAGTTCTTTTGAACTTTCTCTTCTGCTAAGTATTTCATTTTTTTTTCTCTCTATCTCTGTTTTGGAGTAGAACAAATGTCAAACTTATTACCAGGACATAATGCCATTTTTTGACTGAAACTAATGAACATTCAATGACATTTATTGTGGAATCCATAGAGTATATGAAACACAGAACAGATGTGACCAGTATCTCATTAGGCCACAAACTTTTTCCTGTAGAATACGTAATCTAGAGCACATTTCCCCTGTATTCACCCAAATACAGTGTAAATCTAGATTGATTCAATTTAAAATAATGATGTTGCTGTAGATCACAAATGATCTTCCATTCCTACCTGGCCATTTTGGTGCTGCATGTATTCTGCAGTGAAAGAGCAGTTCACAAACTTTTTGTGTCTTGCTTAGCAGTACTGTGCACCATTATTACCCCTGTCTTATAGATGGGGAATGTAGATACTGATGTCTAATGAGACTTCCAGGATCACTTTGAAAATCTGAAACAGAATGCCTAAATCTCAGTATAATTTTCTAGTTCAGTGCAATGATTCCTGATTTGTCTTACTGCTCAAGATGAAGAGGGGGAAAAAATGGAAGAAGAGTTTGGAAGATCCAACAAGCTTCTGATTAGCACAGTATTTCCCATATTCTATAGAGTTCAGTTGGAGGTTAAGACCATTTTTCCATTCTGGCCTTATTCATAAAGTGGTCTTCATATATGAAACTGGTTCCTTACATTTTCCATTGGACAAGATGGGGATACTCCCACACCTTATCCGTGTGTTTCATGGTCCTTCATAAAGGTCATTGATCATTTGGTTTTTATTATTAAAGTCTCTTTCCATGGAAGAAGGAAATCTAGCAAAAATACAGAATTGTTTCTTAACCATCATGAGAAAATGCAGTGAAACCTTTAACTTAACCCTGAGCAGGTGCCAGTTCCAGGAACAGGGGATGCATCATCTGAATTTAGACTTCTGCTCTCCCCACAAGCAATATGGAGCTGTGTAAGCAATGCAATACAGGTAAACACTGATGACATTGAAGACAGTTATTCAAATTATTCAAATTTTCAAAAAAAATCAACCATTAAACCCAAGTTTTTCACTGATTACAGTGTGCTAGGAAAACATCCTCCATATTTTGGGACCCTAATCCGAAAGTCATCAAAATCAAAGAGGATCAGATTGTTTTTCATTGAAGACTGTAGTATGAAACATAAGACTTCCATAAATAAGCACAAAAGTGCATTTAAATAAATTACAGTTAGACTTGCAAGTCACATTTTATGAAGACACTCTGGGAGGATTACTCTTCACTTGCTTATGTATGTTTTCATTTGAATTGCTAAGAAGAAATGGAATTACTGGAACAGATGGATCAAATTTGTTTATTTGCAGGTGATTATGCACTATTTTCACTTGCTATCTCTACTGCTACAAAGTCTAATTAGTACTGGTGTACGGTTGCACACCAGAGAAAATTTCCTACCTTCTTACAGCATCAAAGACTTACTGGAGAACTAAAAGATATTACAAGGTCTCCAAGACTCTACATAAATAAAGACAAGTTTCCAAATCAGTGAAATATGAGTATAAATCCAGAGAAGTATTGATAGTCACCAAGGAAATCTGTCTGAAGAGGAGGAGGATTGAAGATGAGCTAAAAATACTGAAAGATTCTCTCTGTGTGACCCATCTGTATGACAGGAGCTACTTTATGTGTCCATTACTTTGAGGGATATAAATGTGCAATAGCATCTTTAAATGCAGACAAAGAGAGAGAATGGGAGGGAAGAATAAAATATATTTGTCTATATTTGAAATGGAACTAGATCATAGATTGTATTTTCAATTTAAGAACGAGTCATTCTTTCCTTGTTTATTACACTCATCAAGTAACCATATATAACTACATATAGACAAAGAGAGGGTTGTGTGGGGGCAGCAATTATTAATGGACATTACTGAATGATAAATAAAGAGCTAGCTCAGAACTGGTATTCATTGCACACAGATGTCTGGACCATGGGCAGATGTCTTAAATCGTCTACACAAAGCGCTTTTGTGCTATCACAGTAATCTAAATTGCTTTGCATTTAGTTCCAGGCATTTCCACACACTGCTCTCCATCACGCATAAATTCCTATTCTCAAATCCTATCTAGGCTTCAAGGGCCAAATTACTTCCTGGTGTAACTCTTTGGCTTAATTTGCCTCAGTTTTATTGATGCAGACAAATGTTAGCCTGGTGTTCTCAGTCACAGGAGATCTTGTCCATAACTTAGGTTATGGCGCTGGCTCTGGGGAGGGCATCCACTGCTCCATGTTGGAGGGGATGAAAGCACGAGCAGGAAGGAGGAAGGGTGATGCCATGGCTTCACGTGTGCTTTGTGTGAACTGTATGGTCGTGACCAACACTCCTGGGGGAGGCATGCTTCAGAGGTCCTGCTGTTCCCTGTTCAGAGAAGAAAGGTCTGCCATAGCCTGCCTTCTAAAGCTTTAACTCAGAACCTCTGTCCTTTTAAATTCTGTCAATCATCATACCTACTGCCCGGGGCTACAGGGGAGCTCTAAGAAAACCACTCATAACTCTGAGACAGGCACTTTCCTGACTCTCTGAGGTCTTAGAACTACTGCACTCCCACAGCAGGACTGTGCTTCACTGCAAATCAAGTCAGTGATGATTTAGGAAATAATTTGTATCCCCAGAGGAGGCATATCTTGCAGCAGAGACAGCCCAGCATAAGTTGCTGAGTTTTAGTTAATGGCCTGAGTCTATCTAATGTGTCTGCTCTTAGAGATGAACTGTGTGTTTTCTGTCTCTCCATTTTTTTTTACACGGAAAACATTTGAATTAGGCTAGCACATAAACACACTGTCTAGGAACTATGGGAGGAAGAGTTAAGAGAGAGACAGATGGAGTAGTAGTTTGAATATATTATTTTGCATTGCAACCCTATGAAGAAACTGAGTAATGTGTTTCCTGGTGGACATTTTACATGGGTCACTTTATAAGGATGAGATTGCAAAATCTCTCTCACTTTTACTATTCCTATTAACACAGAATTATCTTTGTTGTTAATTTAGCATGCATTTTTGCATGCAATCAGAATAACTTTCAAGGTCTATTTAACAGCCATATTAGATTGTATGGACTGTCTTTTTTCCTTCTTGCTCACCTGCTTGCTGTGGGAGAGCTGCCAGTTATTGTCTCAAAGGCTGGTAATTTTAAAATGTCCTGTACATAGTTGTTAGCACTGAGAGTGTGCATAACACCATATCCTTTCTCCTACTTCTTGTCCTGATACAGATTGAATAGCCAAAGGAATTCCTTTTCTGTTATACTGGACATTTTGACCATACAGTTTAAGTAAAGCCTTTTAGATTTCACTTGATCTTTAGCAGTTTAAACTGTGACAGACAAGAGCTCTTGCTTTCTTCCACAACTCACAAACATAAAAGTGTACAGAAATTAATCTACAGTTAATAGGTAAAGAAAAATAAGGAAACAAAGAGTGACTGAGAGTGACTGTGTGGGTAAACTAGCTGTGTAATGTTTTCAGGAACACTGTGATAAGGCTGTGCTGTAGCAGACCTACTGCAATTCTTCTTCCATTCTGGTAAATGGTTGTTAATTATTGTGATGCTGTTTAAACTGCAAGGAGTGAATAAGACACCTCTAGAATGCCATTTTGCTCCATAACCTCAGCCTATATGTGAAGAATTGAAGGCTGGTTGAAGAATTAAGGGAAACCTGTCTGGAATCTGTTTGGGATGGAAAAGCATAAGCAACCTTGACACTGCCCTGAGCCAAGGTTACCATGACTTGTGATGTGCTTGTCATCAGTGCAGATATTCAAATGTCCAGTGGAGTTCATGCAAAGCAGACAAAATCTCAGGCAGTTCCTTGGTGGTACGTAAGATCAAGTTTGGGAAAAATAGAATAACCCTTTTTAATATTGTAAAAAGCACACTGCATAGTGAAATAAATCCTTAACTCAAATGGTCTCAGCTCTAAGAATAATAAACAAGGTCATGCTGTCCAATATTTCAGATCTGATCATGGACTTATTTATTATTAGACTTCATTATTTATATAATATCCTTGGCGGATAGTACCTCTGAGGAAAACACCTTCTAAAGTTAAAAATCTATCACACAGGGAATTTCAGAAGGAAACAACTGAGACACAAGCCAGTTGGGAATAAGACTTGTTTCTGGAGCGCCGCAAACTTTGGGTTTCACATTCAATTAATTTTTTTTATACTCTTGAAGATATGCGAGAGGTTCAGTGAGGTTACCGTGACAGCAGCACAAATACACGCCAGTTTAAAACGATCCTGTGCAATCTTTGTCGGGATCAAGAGCGAACCCGGAGAAGCTCCCGCCGCCCGGGCTGCGCTCCCGGGAAGGCGCCGGGAGCGGAGGGAGCAGTCGGGCGATCCTCCGGCTCCCTCTCCAGGACATCGGGCTTAATTACAAATAAATCCTCCAGCTCTGCGGCTCCGGCAGCCTTCTCATGAGCAAAGGGGGCAGCAAACCCCGAATGTCACAGGCATAAGCCTAGGACAGGAGTATCCCCAATATAAGATTCATTTCGATCCGAAACGCAGTGAGAGAGGGATGCAGGCAATTCTGAGCATTCCTTAGGAAACACTGCCGAGCACCAGCAGTGCTCAGCACTTACAGGCAATGTGAACAGACACCACAATAACCCCTTTGCTCACTGTGTGACCTGGCCATGCTCTGAGCATCAGCAACTCAGCTCAGCAGCGCCAGGAGCATCCTGCCCACACACATCACTCACCTGGTCACATCAAGTCACCAGAGTGCACTCCTGCTCACATGCTGGGGTACTGTCACTCACCCAGACTCAGGGCCCAAGGTGTAACTTCTCTGCCTTCAGCATGCAGCAAAGGCAGGGTCCTTTTCTCAGATCTGTTTCTGCTCAGGTTCACTTCTCCATTGGATTAATTTTCTCCAAATTTGAGGATCATTTCTGTTCTAAGTGTTCTACACATCCCCCAATAAGATAGTTTCTTAATTTAGTTTGTGACACTCATCAGCCTCTAGCTATGTTCCCTTTTACTGTTAGTTTTGACCTCTTATTTTAAAGGTCAACCATTTCTTCCTATTTTGTTAACCCAATTGTCTTAAAACTGCATTTTATACATTTGCTTCTGGCAGACTTCAGCTGTCCAGGGAAGGCTATGCAAAATCCTCCACAGAGGAGACAGGACAAATTGGGTTTGGGGAGCAACATTTTCATAGCAGGGGGACTACAGGGGTGCCTTCTGTGAGAAGTTGCCAGAAGCTTCCCTCATGTCCAACATCCAATTTCAGCCAGCTCCAGGACACATGTGCTGGCCAAGGCTGAGCCCATCAGGGATGATGACAGCATTTCTAGCATAACAGAGTTAGGAAGGTGTCACGATCTGTCCTATTGAACAGGTGACGTGATGGTTCCTAGGAGTGATCTCAGGGTGCAAAAAGCTGACACGGTACAAGGGGGTTTGCAGTGATAATCAAAACAAATGCAACTTTATTGAAATGACCACAGCAAAATGCGATAGAGGGATTAAGGGAGAGAAAAAAGATAGAGAAAGAGAGAGAAAAGAGAGAGAGAAAAGAGAAAGAGGGGGTTATAGCTACCAAACGTAGAGACGAAGTCCAGTCCAGTCGAGGATCCACCTGTTACGTTGGGGAGATCTCAAAATCTCTAGCTAACTCAGAGGTTTTTATTATTGAAAATTGTGAGGGGGGGGGGAAACAGATGCAATAGGGAATAGATGTAACAGGTAGTCTATGTTCTCAGAAGTAAATGAGAGCCATCGTTTTCTTGGTCCAGTGGTCACAACCTGCAGGCAAACATCTCGCTTTGGTCAGCTTGCTGCCCCCAACACATCTCCCCCGGCTTGGGGGTTTCAGTCCCAGTCCTTGGAAGGAGGAGAGGAGCCTTTTCACATGGGGGTTTCATGTCTCAGTCCTTGATGGAGAGGCTTCTTACGTCTCAGTCTGTCTGTCACGGTGGTTGTAAAACAGGTGAGGGTCTTCTGTGGGAGACCAACCGAAACTCAGGAGAAGTCCAGCCAGGCCGAGAGGTGGGACAGCTTCCAAAGCTCTTGTTGCAAAAAGGGCACGGTGCCCCCTTCTTAGCATACAGCAAACAACACCTGTGAAAACAAATAACACTGTGCTTTCAGGTCTCAGGGCCTTTGGCATGTGACTTTCTCCTTCAGAGCCAGAGATTCTGGACGGGGGGGGGTCTTCTCTTCAGTGCTCCCCCAATGACAATCATGAGGCAGATGAGGGAAAATTCGGACAGACTCTCACAGAAGGGGAAAGAAAGCCCTATGCCACTGCAGCCAGGAAAGAGGAGTGAGAACATGGGAGAGCAACAGCCCTGCAGACCCGAGGTCAGTGCTGGAGGGGCAGGAGGTGCTCCAGGTGCTCGAGCAGAGATTCTCCTGCAGCCCCTGGTGCAGCCCATGGTGCCGCAGCTGTGTCCTCAGAGGTCCTTGGGATCAGAGAGATTCAGCTGCAGGAGAATCCCACCAGAGCTGTGGGTGCCTGAAGGAGGCTGTGATCCTGTGGGAAGCCCCTGCTGGAGCAGGCTCCCGGCAAGACCTGTGGCCTATGGAGAGAGGAGTCCTTGCTGGAGCAGGTTTGCTGGCAGCGCTTGTGTCACTGTGGGGGACAGTCTCTTCCTGAAGGACTGCATCCCACGGGAGGGATCACATTGGAACTGTTTGCAAAGAACTGCAGCCTATGGGAAGGAGTCGCATCAGAAAACTCCACTTAGGACAGTTTTCTATGGGAGAGACACTGGAGCAGGGAAAGATTGTGAGGAGTCCAGTTTAGGAAGGACATTGAGACACTTGAGCACATCCAGAGGAGGCAACAAGGCTGGGGAGGGGCTTGGAACACAAGCCCTGTGAGGAATGACTGAGGGAGCTGGGGGTGTTCAGCCTGGAGAAAAGGAGACTCAGAGGTGTCCTTATCACTCTCTACAACTCCCTGAAAGGTGGTTGTGGTCAGGTGGGGGTTGGTCTATTTCTTTCAGCAGTAACTGACAGAACCAGAGGACACAGTCTCAAGCTGCGTCAAGGGAAATATAAGTTGGATATTAGGAAAAAGTTTTTACAGAAACGGTGATAAACTTATTAGAATGGTTTGCCCAGGGAGGTGGTGGAGTCACCATGTCTGGATGTGTTTATGTAAGACTGGATGTGGCATTCAGTGCCATGGCTTAGTTGAGGTATAAGGGCTCGGTTGGATTTGATGATCTTGAAGGTCTCTTCAAACCTGGTGATTCTGGGATTCTGAGTCCTCCCCTGAGGAGGAAGGAGTGGCCACAGCCACCATTCTATGTTGTCCTGTGCTACTGGTGGGGAAGAAGGAGAAAAATTGGAAGTGGAGTGCAGAAAGAAGGCATGGGTAAGGGGAAAGTACTTTTAAGACCTAGTTTTTATTTTTCATTATCATACATTGACTTGACTGGCAGTAAATTAGACTAATTGCCTCAAATCTAATTTTTTTTCCTAAGACAGTCACTGGTGACTAATCTCTCCCTGTCCTTATCTCAGCCCACGAGGCTTTCCTTATATTTTCTCTCCCCTGTATAACTGAGGACGGCACTTTGCATCCAGCCAGGATCAGCCCACCACACAAAAGCACAGTAGCTGCAAAATGATGGATTACCTTGTGCTTTATCAGAACAGCACCAATTTCACAGAATCACAGAATAACTCTGAGTAGGAAGGGCACCACAAGGATCATCATGTCCAACTCTTAGGTGAATGGCCCATAGGGGGAATCAAACCCACAACTCTGGCATTATTAGCAACCAGCTCTAACCAAATTAGTCTTGAGAACCTGATAGTTAGGAGCTGGCAGACATAAAAATAGAGACATCTGAGAACCAGGTGGGGGCAGATTTAATCAGTAAAGGAAATAATCAGGTGATGTAAATTACAGGTTCATAATTAGGAGGATAAACAGCTGAAAAAGGATCTCATCAATATAAATGTGGTGGCCTTTCTATTTAAGCCAAGACTGAAAACCCAGAAAGGCTTTGATTTCTGTGCAAAAACTGAGAAAAGAGATTTTTTTTTTTTTTTTTGGTGTGGTGCTCTAAAGGAAAAAGCACCACACATAGAGGCTGAGCAAAGGAACAATGAAGCTGAGCTTGGTGCAGAGGTGAGAGCTCTATGGCTACTAAACTAAACATAAATTATTTTACTTAAGGCATTAAATGTATTAACTTTTCTGGTGTATCTTCCTTAATTATCTAGTGATGACTAAAGAAAATTCATTTTTCCAATTGCCTAGTCTAGAACCATTGGCCTAAACTTAAGGCTAATTTAATATTCTGCGGAGAACTTTCTGAGCAAGAAATTTGTTATCAGCTTGTCACAGCTGAAACTACTGCTAATGCCTCTCTTCTCTTGCAGGTTGTTACTAATAGTGATATTTTTCTCTGGGCTATGGACTCAAGAGACACCAGGTAATGCTGCTACAAACTGATTTCATATCAGTTTGCAGGCTTCTCCATAGGTGTTATCCAGACTTATGTGTGTGTTTCAGAAAAGTCTGAAACTCTTGTGGCAGCCTTACTCTGTTTTTCTGTGAAACTTTAAACATACAGGGATTTGCTGGAAACTGCATTCTTTAGTTTCATGTATCACTATATTAAGCAAATGTTTCTACCTTTCCTCCCTCTGGTAGCAAGTACTGATGAATTAATAAGGAATTTATTCTTCGAGGCTTTCCTTATATTTTCTCTCCCCTGTATAACTGAGGACGGCACTTTGCATCCAGCCAGGATCAGCCCACCACACAAAAGCACAGTAGCTGCAAAATGATGGATTACCTTGTGCTTTATCAGAACAGCACCAATTTCACAGAATCACAGAATAACTCTGAGTAGGAAGGGCACCACAAGGATCATCATGTCCAACTCTTAGGTGAATGGCCCATAGGGGGAATCAAACCCACAACTCTGGCATTATTAGCAACCAGCTCTAACCAAATTAGTCTTGAGAACCTGATAGTTAGGAGCTGGCAGACATAAAAATAGAGACATCTGAGAACCAGGTGGGGGCAGATTTAATCAGTAAAGGAAATAATCAGGTGATGTAAATTACAGGTTCATAATTAGGAGGATAAACAGCTGAAAAAGGATCTCATCAATATAAATGTGGTGGCCTTTCTATTTAAGCCAAGACTGAAAACCCAGAAAGGCTTTGATTTCTGTGCAAAAACTGAGAAAAGAGATTTTTTTTTTTTTTTTGGTGTGGTGCTCTAAAGGAAAAAGCACCACACATAGAGGCTGAGCAAAGGAACAATGAAGCTGAGCTTGGTGCAGAGGTGAGAGCTCTATGGCTACTAAACTAAACATAAATTATTTTACTTAAGGCATTAAATGTATTAACTTTTCTGGTGTATCTTCCTTAATTATCTAGTGATGACTAAAGAAAATTCATTTTTCCAATTGCCTAGTCTAGAACCATTGGCCTAAACTTAAGGCTAATTTAATATTCTGCGGAGAACTTTCTGAGCAAGAAATTTGTTATCAGCTTGTCACAGCTGAAACTACTGCTAATGCCTCTCTTCTCTTGCAGGTTGTTACTAATAGTGATATTTTTCTCTGGGCTATGGACTCAAGAGACACCAGGTAATGCTGCTACAAACTGATTTCATATCAGTTTGCAGGCTTCTCCATAGGTGTTATCCAGACTTATGTGTGTGTTTCAGAAAAGTCTGAAACTCTTGTGGCAGCCTTACTCTGTTTTTCTGTGAAACTTTAAACATACAGGGATTTGCTGGAAACTGCATTCTTTAGTTTCATGTATCACTATATTAAGCAAATGTTTCTACCTTTCCTCCCTCTGGTAGCAAGTACTGATGAATTAATAAGGAATTTATTCTTATTCTCTTGAGTGTAGTTGTTGTTAGTTACCATACAATACGTAAGGTCTTCTATTATAATTTAACCTAGCTAAGTACTGGGCAGTTGTTTGCTCATTTCTTGTCTCCTCCCAGCAGAATGGGGAGGAGACTCAGGAAAAACCTCAAAGATTGAGAACAATATTTTAATAATTTGAACCAAGTAAAAGATACTAATTGTAATAATATTTTTAATTTTTAACCTTAAGAAACCTAAGAAAAAAATTGTGATGCAAAATAATTGCTCATTACAACTGATGCCCGGTCTGTCCCCAAGCAGTGACTGGTGCCTCCAGCCAGTTCCCCCAGTTTATGTATAGGTCATGACAGTCTATTCTATAAAATATACATTTGGCCAGTTCAAGTCAGTTGTCCTGACAGTGCTATCTCCTGGCTTCTTGAGTACCTCCTCCCTAACACAGCATGAGCCATTTAAAAGGTCTTTGGCTTGGTGCTAAGCACTGCTCAGCAGCAACCAAACTTCAGGGTTATCAGCATAATTCTTGCACTGAATCAAAAATACAGCTCTGTACCAGCTACTAGGAAGAAAATGAACTCTATCCCAGCCAAAATCAGGAAAAAATATTATAAAGACAGCAGTGATTCATCTCAGAGGAAACCATTTTCTTAGCCAAAAGTCTTTCCTTACAAAACAGAGCTGGTCCTGGAGCAGCAGATGCAGAGAACTGTTTCTAGGACTGTCTGCCCTACTCACTGTGGGTCCTGTATAAAACACATTGGCCATCCCCAAAGATCTAAGTAAATAGATACTGGAGAAGGCTTTATCCAGCTTGGAGCAATTACTTAGCTTCTGCACTGAATCCAGCTAGTACCTTGGAGTGTGAGTGGAATAGGGTCACGTTCACCAGCATCTGTCTGCTGCTCCTTACTGTGACCATCTCTGATGTGGGAATTGCGTCACTACTAAACTTCAGCCTACGGTGCTGAACCCTCTAGGAAAAAGAATCCTCTCAGCTTTTAAAATGCACCATTATTGTAAAAGGTCTACCTAGTGTTAGCTCATGATGCCATAGAAACTCCTGTTTGAAGCAACAAATCCCCATTTATCAGATATGCCATGTCAAATGAGAAGCCTTCTCTAGTCCTACACTTAGAACAGTGTGTACCTACCTCCTGCCTTGAAGAGGTTTGGGAGCCATGGCCTGGTTTATGCTGTGGTGATAGCTTGGGACTGGAGCTTCCCGAGCCATCTTTTCTGCTCCTGTGTGGTCTTTTCCCAGTTTGAGCCAGCTGGCTTCTGGTACTGGTACTTGGGCAAGTGACCAGGATAGGATGATGGAAGGGCACAGCTTATGTGGCTGCTCTCCACCCAAACTGGCTTTTGGGTCTTGTGAATAGAGGGATACAGGTGGAAGTTTCTGGTTATTTTGTGGTTGGTTTGTAGGGATTTTTTTGTTTTAGAGGTTGGGGTTTTTTTCACTTTCCAGGAGTGTGTGGGACTTTGACATTTTATTTCATCTAAGGTGTTCAGATTGGGGCAGCCAATGCAGAACCTTTCTGACCACATTCCAAAATCCTATTTCTATGACTGGCTGTTGCAGGTGGCATTGCCGAATCATCGAATGCCATTACTAATAGGATACTAATTTTGGAGCTGTCTTTTCTCCTGGAATTACTGCCATTATAAACACGACCTCTCACCTCTCCTGACCAGAGATGTATGACTGTCACAACACTGACTTTAGAAAGCAATCTGAGAAATAGCAGATTTGTTTGTATTTTATTTTGAATCCCCATCTTACCAACTTTTCAATACATCCAACACAGGACCCATGAGTTCAGAGTGCTTGGGGGACTTTCTGAGGATAACACTGAGTGCAGAATACTTTGAAGACAAATACTTATCTCTTTTTGTTGTTGGTAAGTTGATGTAGAAGAACTTGGTGAGAGAATTACGTGTGGTGAAATGTTTAAAATTCTCTGAGGTGTTTCTATACTAGAATTCCCCAGGTATTTTATTATATATACTAGAATTCCCTAGATATAATACTAGATTATTCTACTATTATAGAGCTTAGTAGACCGGATCTCATTGTAAGCAAACCCAACTGCTACCTTGATTTCTGTGTAACCTATACTGTCAACTTGTTTTTTGATAACTTAGCCATGATCAGACTTGATTTTGGGCTCAAACTGAAATGCACACAGTAGTTTCTAGGCATGTTAAAGCTGGAGCTTATGGAAAATCTCATGGGTTTTCTTTGTGGTAAGAATGTGTTTTAGTAACAGCACATGCTGCTCTGAAAATTCACTAGCTGAAGCTGGCACGACATTATTTTTGTACTAGTGGCTTCAGCTTGGTGGATGTGTATACTTAATGAAGTTTAAGAAAAATTAGCTGGGCCCTCTAGCTATGGACTTAGTAGTCAGCAAGTGGTACATTTCTGTGAAAAACATCACAGAATGCCCTGGAAGGGCACAGTGATGATACTTTTGGGATATATACACCTGCTTTAAGATTATATGTATAAATGTAAATTTGGCCTTGAAAAAGCTCTCCATGCCATCTCATTTCTCTAGATGTGGGTTTTGTGTCAAAACCCACTTAAAAATGTGTTCTTTGTTCAGATATCTTCACTCACATGCAAAAACACCCTGTAGCTGGGATACATATATCTTAAACCATAAAGAGATTTTTTTTTTTTAAGGAAAAACCCAAAACAACTAAACCACAAAACCCTAAAAAGCTCAAAACCATAAAAATGGTTTGTATACTAAAAACATCCAAGCGAATCTTTAGTGTTCATCATCCTGGTGGATTGTCTCCTGAAGAGACTCTGCTGGGCAGGCATCAGAGAAATATGAGCCTGTGCCGGCCACAGGCTAGGGTCCTGATGTTGCTGTTGTCATCTGTCACCATACTAGTGGTTTGGGTTTTTTTTCCATCTCCAGTCCTTCAGCTGCAAGTGTTTCCTGTCCCAGTGTGCCTGTAATTTTAACACTCTCTTTTTCATTTCACTTAGTCACAGCTCTTCCCCCACTTTGCAATCCTCTGAGCCCAGGGAATACAGCTGGGCTGTATCACAGCAAGTTCAGCTGAATCCTTATGCCAGAGCAGGTTTCTCATGGAGTTAGCAGAGCAGGAGTTACACTTGTTAACACAGTTCTTTGCTCTCTATTTGCCTGTAGATCAGTCTGGCACAGCCTGGGAGCTGGATGAGGCCATGGCAGCCCAGTGTGGCTATACAGTAACTTACACCACCTGCAGGAGCATTCAGGTCCGTGCTTCTGCACTGAGCTGCCATTCTCACTTAGAGGTGAGTTTGTTACAGACGCTTTGACTACAGTGCTCTTGTACACTAACTTTATGTGAGAAATTACTGGATTATTAATGGACATTAAATGAGATGTCATAATGTGTTAAGTATCTGTTAGCAGAGAATAATATAATTTTCTTCAAATGTATCCAGAGGTCTGAGAATGTTCCATTTGGTACTGCCATTTGGAGGGCCTACAGATGAACACATGAAGTGTATCACATGTGCCCTTAAAGGGCAACTATTTTCTTGTGGATTGCAATAGGGAATTGCATCTGGCAGCTGTGTTGCACTCTGCCCTAACACTGTTTAATGTCTTGAGACACTTCACAGTAAAAACTAAAACTTTGGTTGCTGGCTCACTTCAACTATGTCATAAAACACAAAATCAGCTATCTCTTAGGTTTATTTGTTTGTTTTCTTATTGTTCAATTCTGGGTCTGCACAAAAGGAACAAACCTGCTGCCCAAAATATTTATGTTGCTGTGTAGCTATGTGCATATATCTTGTGCAGTAAATGAAGTGGAAAGTGATAATGCTTCAGTATGGAGTTGCTCTTCTGTGCAGAGGCCGGTGGGTGCATTTTGTAATTTAATTTAAGGTCACAAGGATAAGTAGTGCCCAGCTAGGGAAAAGCAGTCTAACAGGCAAATGTTCCATTTTCCCACACAGAAAGATGTGTTCACAGTAACTATACAAATCAAAGCATCTCACACTCCTGATATGAGCAATGCTACAACTCATCTGAAAAGTGCAAGTTGCCATTATGATCCATGGAGTCCAAGAGAGATAAAATGTGAAAATAACTACATGGAGGTAAGTACTTATGGAAAGTGCTAGAAGTAAAGAGATAGATACTGCAAGATGCTCTCTTAGATTGTGTTTCCAATGTATATTCCTAGAATTTTGTCACCTTCAGACTGCCCCATCATGAGCAGCTTATTAGTGAGTGCGCAGTATGCATTTAAGTGATACATTTATATTTTGATTGTGTAACTTATATTAGCAGTAATAGCTAATAAAGCTGTAAAACCATATCGAAAAGGTTAAGCTTGTAGATTGAACTCCCTGAATGTTGCCCCAATAAATCTTATTTGAGACAACAGAGAATGTATACCTCCTGAAGGAAGTTTCCCTGCTGGGGAGAAATGCAGAAGGAGAAATGGACTCCTCTTGTAAGAGGATGTTGGAGTCAAGAACAAACTCTGGTCTTAAGTGGAAATAGAAAGTAGAAGATAGGTGGAAAAATAAAAAGAAACTGAAATCAAGCAGACTAGGTGAATCACCAGGCATGGTGGCATCTCTGTCTAGGAAATTCTGGTTTCCCTTGAAAAAGGCTTGCAGGGTGTTGAAGACAAGGAAATAAGTGCTATCAGCAAACCCCTTACAGATGTTTTTCCACCCCCAGGTTTCTGTCAGGAGGGAGGTTCCACAGACTATAAAAGACTTTGTTCAAGATGAACCTGAGGACTGGACTTTTGTATTTCCAGAAGTAAAACTACAGGTTTTCTTTCTAGCAAAAGCTAGTGTTACCTCTGGCACAACTATCTTTCTTTTCATTAGCCACGCAGTACTTTCAAAAAGTACTTAAGTAACAATAACAGAACTTCTGTATCAAGTGGTTTTAGTATATTTTTATAGATTAGAAGTACAGACAGTTGTAGGCTGTGTCTCCAAGAAAGAAATCAAGTCTTCCCCAGATAGGAGATTGTTTTGGTTTTAGTTTGCTTGTTTTTTGCACCAAAAAAAAAAAAAAAAAAACCAAAAACCTTAAAATCCCATGGCCCATAAAAAAACTGTGAAGAGGGTTTTTTCTTCTTGGACTCTTGTATGTCCAGAGTCTTCAGCAGGGCAGTTAGTGCCATTAGTTATTCTCTGTTGCCCTTAAAATGGAAAGTTTTCTGTATGCATGAGGTGGGGAAAGTTGGAGGGATATCCCACTAGTAAAATTCAAAGGCAACAAACTGCTGGGCAATTCAACACAGTAAATCATTCAATGCAATAAACCTGTTACTTTGAACATCATGTTTAAACTTTTGATACATTTCTCTGGGTAGGCAAAGGCAGAAGAAGCCTCAATATGGCAAATAGTATTTCATCAGCCAGAAGAAAAAAGGGCTCTGCTTATGAGCAATGCTTGGAGTGCAGGCTATGGACTCAACGCCTCAGACTCCAGGGTTCTGCTGCGAGTGCCATACACTGCTGCCCAAGTTCAGCTGGTCGAGGTTGGTGCGCTCCTTCTGGCCCACCAAGCTGCCAGGCTGTGCAGGTCTAACCAGATTCCTTCCTCACAGGATCAGGGAATTACCTTGTCTGTGCTGAGATCAAGTACATTTTACAAATACCAGTGGGTGATCCTGATGGTGGATACTACTGTGGCATGTCCTGTAGGTAAGGAGTGTGGTACCATGCTCCAATGCCAAAATGTACAGGAACAGACTCACAACCAGTGAGCTGACAGCTTTCATCTCTTGTCCCTAAGATGGTGTGGACTACACGAACAAAACAATCACCTGGACTATTCCGAAGTATATTCCACCACTGTCTGCTGGAATGACTAGCCTTAAGGATGTGCTTGTGGAAGCTGGCATGGATCTACACAAACTGTCTGCCAAGGAAATGGCTTCCAGGAAATATTTGTTATTGAATGAGTTAACAACAATTACAATGAAGATTCCAATAGGTGCAGAAGGTGGTTATTACAAGGTTGGTGACTTATATTAGGTGCCATGCAAGCAATATTCTGGGATGTATGTTTGTTTTCTGATGAGGAATAATTGTTCATCTTGTGCCTTTCAAATGAAAGATGGGAGTGTGAGAGTGAGGGAGAACAAAGGATTTGTTAAAAACTCCAGAAGCCCTGACCAAAGATAGTATTTGTAATCACCACTTTATGAAGAATTTCTTTTCTTGCAAGCACGGGTAGACAGAATCCTACACAGAACTATTGGATTCATTAATTACTCAGGTTAACATGGAGCTTTCACCTACTATTCCTGATGTCATACTCCTCTGAGATGGTTCTAACTGGATTGTAAAGCATTGATGGTTCTGTTGTATTTCATACAAACCACTTAAGAGAATGGGAATAACCCATTAGTCCAGCAGACCACATGCTCTTGGGGTGGGTTAGGGCTACGCATCTAAATCTGTGGGGTGCTACACATCTAAATCTGCTGCTTGGGGTGAACTGAGTCCTGGGCAAATGTAGCAACTGAACTTCTGGTGAGGTTGAATAAGCAACCCTATTCACTGTGAAACAGTCCCCTGCTGCTTTGAATCTTGAGAAGTGGGATATCGTTTTCCAAAGGGAGTCTTCTGAGTATTCTGAGATAATCTAAGCAGGGATACAAGAGTTCAGGATTCCTGAGCAAAAAGGGCAATTGGTTGGGGCTGTAGATTTAGCTGACCTTGAGATGCTCCACCATAACTTTAGTGGAAAATCAAGCCATACAAAAAGGTACTGTTTTGAATTCTAGACTTCTGTGAACAATGGACAGCTTGGAGTAAAATACACCATCAACTTGTTCTTGGAACACCAGTGGGAAGATAACAAATGGGGGCTAACCAAACATACTATCATCAAGGAAATAGAAGCACCATTTGAACAAGCAGAGGTTGTTATAACCAATAGTAAGTAGCTGAACATTGAATTTACTAAAGGTTTTGGTACTCTTAAGAGCTTAATGCTATTTGTTCCTTTTCAGATTTAAATCTGAGTGCAGGGCTAATGAATGTTACAGTAGGAACATTCCTCCCAGATGCTGAGCTTGTGAACTTAACCATTGAAGGGGTTGTTGTGGCTGTACCTGAAGCTCTTCAGCATGGCTACCTAATACACAGGACCAGATATGCTAATGGAAGCAAAGCATATGTACTACAAGTCCCACTTGATGCACCAAGTATTAAAACAGAGGTGTGTACTAAGGCACTGCAGCATCCCATGGAATAGAAATGATGATATTACTTGGTGATTTTTCATGTCTAAATATGATTTTCCTAGTACATGGGAGAGGACATGAGAGCCTACACCCTGAATATCACACTCACATTCATCACCTACCCATCAAGTGAGACCTTTGTTGTCCCAGTAATTGCACTGTCCGCTGTGAAAGATGCAGGTAAACTTTGTGGAACTTGGGCAAAACTGCACCAACCTGGCTGTGAGCTGGGCTGATTTCAGCCAGGGATACTGCCAGTCCCAGGGAGCTGCACTAAACTGATGGCAGCTGGCTGACTCTTGGCTGTTTTGCAGTACTGCCCAGTGCCACAGGGTTTTGTGATGGGAGGAACCTCCATCTCATTATCACTCGTGGGAATGTGGACCAAAACTGGCTACCTTTCATCTCAGACTGGCACCTGACCCAAGAGGCTGCACAGAAGTACAATTACATTCTGAGGGACAATGGCACTCACCTGGCAATCTCTGTCCCTTTCCTTTCTCCCCATGTGAGCTATGAGGTAAGGCTGCCAACATGTAGCAATTGAAAGACATGTTCTAGCTGTGAGATATCAACAAGACAGTATATTCTTGAAAGCAAAATAAAACTTACCTTTGAGATAGTCTTCTAAGGTATAATGGAGGATTACTTTCTGCCCTTGTAAGAAAACTTTAATTTCCCTTAGTTAATGTCGGCAGAAATGGACAAGAAAAAAAGAAACATATTCTGCATTTACTGTATGGTTGACCATCTTAAAGGACAACTATACACGCAATGGAGTTTGTATTGCATTCTTTTGCAAAACAACTGAAAAAGCTCACCCTGTGAGCTTCTGGATTAAAAACATCCTGTTTAAATACATCCTGTGGATTTGACTTTGCTCAAGCACCATTATCTTTGGCTTGTGATAACCTGCCCTCTTAGCTTTTGAATGCTTTAGTTGAACTGTGTGTATTCTCTTGTTTAACCTGTGATTGTCATCTCCAGGGCTTTCATACCTCTGCAATAAAAGCTTCACTCTACTTAACCTTGAAGGATGACATCACCTTGGCTCAGAGGAGAGATTTCTCAGTTTCCTGCTTATTTTCTCCTTCAGAGCTAATACGTAATAGCACGTTGGGGATTAGCTGTTAATGCTATTTGGGTTGCCAAACTAAGTCATGCAGTCTGAAATGTTTCTAGGTTTTAGTTGTGTGGCACTCTGTTTGCTTGTCAGATTTCCTACCAGTTAATATGCCACAAAGCAAGTCAAGTTAAACATTGGAGTGGCTATCCTGCCTAGCACAGGAACAGGGGAAGGAAGTGAGAAAGTCTACTTCCCCATGCAGCTCCAGAATCAAGAAGCTATTTAAAGGGTTTTTGTGGTGGTTTTGAGAGTTGAATGAGGTGGGGGGTTTTGGTGGAATGTGGGGAGGGTCAGCATATAAAGTAGTCACTGTAAAGATGTTAGAACCCCAGATACTAAGAGTTTTCATAACTCATCAGTATTAAATGTTTGAAATATCTTGGCTAAAATAATCCTTTTGAAGAGAGTGAGAGCTCCTTGTGAGCTGCCAAAAGAACTTGCCAGTAAATCCATTCAGAACACACACCTTTCTTAGGCTACAAAAGGAGGTTGAATCCTGATTTGTATGAAAATATATATTTTTCTTTCAGAGTGCCTGCCCAATGGCACTGTGATTATTACTGCAATCAAACTGGTAGGTGGTGAAGACCTGGACACTGCTCTGCTTGTCTTGAGGGACAGACAGTGCAAACCCAGTCTAGTGACAGAGAGGACTGCAACCTTCAAGTTCGATGTGAACACTTGTGGAACAAGTAGAAAGGTAAGGACTTAGTCACATCAAGTTTACTCTGCATTGGGGTAGGGTTATTGCTAGACCTGGCAGAAGCTCAGAG
This sequence comes from Geospiza fortis, assembly GCF_000277835.1. NCBI lineage: Eukaryota > Metazoa > Chordata > Aves > Passeriformes > Thraupidae > Geospiza > Geospiza fortis. The sequence goes on from NW_005054318.1 coordinate 2,813,866, forward strand.
GTGAGCTCAAGCTGCATGGAAGTCACAGCTGAAACTAGCGCAGTAGTACATCTATGCTCTTTCTGAGCTCACTAAATTCAGTTGAGCAGAATTTCTTATTGAGTATGAATGTTTTTTCAAGGTCAGAGGTGCTTTCTGAAACTTTCCCGTTTGACACCTCTGAATTGTTTCATGGAGGGCTTGAATGGGAGTCTGTGCTGGTCAGATATACTTGTACACCTTGCAGAAGCTCTTTGGGTATTGCTAATGTCTACATGGCCAAAGACTAGAGTGGGTACTAGTGACATATCACCAAACACTGTACAAATAGGAAACAAACAAAATAACAAATAATCAGAGCATGCCTAAATTCAGATCATTGTAAATGCAGCTTGTTTCTGCATTGTTGCATTTCATTCTACTCACTGATTCAGTAAATAAGCTCAGCTCTTCTTTTTCTCAGCACCCTTTCTAGGGTGCTTTGTCATATTCAAGCTAATAAGCTTTCTTCTTGACTATGGCATAGCTGTCACCTATGCTCAGCTTTAGTTCAGTGGGCCTTGGGCTTTTGGCTGGTAATTTCTGCCTATTTGGAAGCATACTCTGTTCAGTGCAATCTGGCAGTCAAGCAGAGGGATATAGATATTGTACCAAACACAAATCAGATTATAATGTGACGGTCCTGTTTGTAATGATGTACATCCTTCAGTTCAACAGCACAACTGTGACATATGAGAATGAGGTACTCTATTTCAGACCTGGCGATGACATACCCATATACCAGTGAGTGTCATTCCCTAACCAAATGTTGTACATGTTATTTTGGCTGTAAAAAATCTAATGCTAAACCCTTTCTTTCAGACTGAAATTTCTCTGCTTGTATGCAGTTGAGCAGACTGCTGATGTTCCATATGAATCTAAGAACCCACTACCCAGTATTCAGCCAGGGTCTGGCTGTCTTGCTCTTTCATTGAAGCTTTTCAAAGGTAACATCTATTATTAGACTCTATAAAATCACTGAATGGCCAGAAGGAACCTGAGATTGATCTTACTCATCCACTCTGCTCAAGCAGGGCAGTGTAGAAAATGTTCCCCAGCACCACGTTCAGATGACTTTTAAATGTATCAAAAGGTGAAGAGGAAAATTTTTAAGGCCTCTAACAGGACTTCTCTCTTCCAAAATGCAACATAAATAGTCAAATATCAGTACTGGAGCAGACTTAGCATCACTGACATATATGTATGGTTTTCCTGCTTGGTCTGGGCATGATGTAAGTTGTGTGGTGAATGTAATGCCATTTTCTCTCTCCTATGAGCTCCTGAAGTGTTGCTAAGCAGGTTCAGCAACTCACTGCAATGGTTGTAACCTGTGTCAAAGATACCGCTTTAAAGTGGTACCTATGCCAGCAGAAAGGGTTAACTGAAGCCTGAACCAAACACTCATGATGACTGGAATGGCCATTATGAATTTTTTTTTAATTCATTTTCCCTTCTCACTACCTTTGAGACAATTTTGAATAACAATATTAATGGCTTTTTGCAGAAGGAGTGTTTAATTTCTGAATCATCAGAGTCAGGGAATATGTTTGAGATTTTTGCTTTCATGGCTGATCTTGCTTTCTTGCCATTCTATCCCCAATTCTTGACATTTGTATTCTGTCCCAGGTTTTAGTATTACTGTACCAGAGTAAATGGTAGTGGAAAAAAGAGTGAAGCAGAAAGTTTGAGAATATTTCCTCCACAAAAAGGAAGCTCCTAATATCAATACTCTTGCAGAGAAATCCTATTCAGAGCCGTACCAGGAATCAGAATATCCTGTGGTAAAATACTTGAGGGAGGCTCTGTATTTTGAAGTTGAACTGCTCCAGCCTAAAGATGCAAGACTGGACCTAAACCTGGATGACTGTTGGGCTACCAACTCCCAAAGCCAGGACAGCATCCCCCAGTGGCACATCCTTATACATGGGTGAGGAAGGCTTCCCTCCTCTGTTTGGTAACTGCTCAGCGCAAGGTGCTGTACCTCAGGTGGGAGGAAAGGGGAAGAGGCAGAGGTGCAAGTGGCAGAGGTCACCTTGGAGGCAATTGCTGCTAATCTGTGGGGCATGTGTTGGTGTCAGCACAGTGGCTGTGCCTTCTGGGGCCAGCAGGTCACGTTAGTGGCCAGAAGTGCTTCTAGCTAACACTTCTGGCTGGAAAGAAAGAGCAAGAAGCAATCCTGACTGTGAGCAAAGGCAGGAATCATGAACTGGGGAGATCCTATTCATTCCCCTATGGCCCAAGGAAAATGGAGAGGGGAGCTCTGCTGTACTTCATCTCTTTGCTGTGTTTGAAGATCTGGTTGAAGGTTTAGATCAAATACATTTCCTCTCATGTATTTCCCAAACAGATGTGAAAACAACAAAGACTCCTACAAAACTGTCTTCCATGAAGTGAATTACAGCCCCAGAGCAAAATTTCCCCAGCACCTCAAGAGATTTGAAGTGAGGATGTTCACCTTTGTCCAGGGCACATCTCTGTTACAAGAGCAGGTCAGATGTCTCTGTTCTGTCATGAGCCGTTGGCAGTCCCGACAGGTGAGCCCAGGGTGATGCATGCAGCCAGTGCTGTGTAAGAGCTCACTCAGCTGGCCAGTGCTGCCTGGGGCTACTGGACACCTCCTTGAAGGCATGACACCCTGGGAGGGATGAATAAAGACCATTCACTTTTGTTCAGTTCACTAAACAAAATTACAGACTCATTCAGGTTGGAACAGACCTCCAGGATTCTCAAGTCCAATCTTTGACCATCATGCCTACTAAATAATATTGTGAAGTGCCACATCTATTCATTTTTTTGAACACTTCCAGGTATAGCGACTCTACCACTTTTCTTGGGAGGCTGTTCCAATGCTTTGTCACTTTTTCAGTGAAAAACTTTTACCTAATACCCAAGCTGAACTCTTCCTAGTGCAATTTGAGGCCATTTTCCCCTTGTCCTGTCACTAGTTGCCTGGGAGAAGAGGCCCCCCACACCTTGACACAACCTTCATAACCTTTGTACACATTGGATTCCAAATAAGACTTCCCTAAATAATCTAAATATTCTTGTCTTGTAGTTGTATTTCCACTGCAGTGTGGTGATCTGCAATACTAAGCAACAGCTTTTAGACCTTTTTTGTCCAAGGAGATGCAATCCTGGGAAACACAGATTTGGTAAGAAAACAGGCATGTCTCTAGTCTCTCCTGTGTTTTTGCTCAGCAATTTGGCATGTGCTCTCACTAGTTGTGCCAGGTTGCAGACTTCTAGTCCTAGATTATGCTGTGCAGGGAATTAAAAGCTGAAATGTCTTACAGGCCACAGTGCACATCCACATGGGCAAGTGTCATCTGGACCAGTGCTTGTTAGGAAGAAAAGCAATAAGGACAGGTTGGTGTCAGTCTTAAATTACACTATTGGAACACCAAGTGTAGTGCTGCTGCAAGGTAACAAATTTGTGTGTATGTCTCTTCTCCCTGCAGGTGAATGCACCAACTTCTCACAGACTGAACAGGAACTACTTCATTTTATGGAGTCACAGTTAGGTGGCCTAAGCAACCACAGCCTGCTGCCCAGATGCACAAGTAAAATTGTTTCTGTGGTATCTACTGGGAAAATAGATTATCAGAGTCTATGGAGAAAAGGGTCAGTTAACCCATATTGAGTGTAACTCTAAGTTAAATTATTGTATTGTTCTTCTCTGTTCCTCTACAACATTAAACCCTTGGTCTTTTGTGTGTTCATCTGACCTAGTCTGCTCAGCTAATATGTCTGAAACTTGTGTTGCTTTGCAGTTGGAAGCATCTGTTTTGGAGTAGGGGAGGAAGATGGCAACAAGTGTGAACTTAATTGTAAATCACTTCAAGCTTTTTTTTTTTTTAAGCTTCTGTATGAACAAAGGACTGGGAGACCTTAATGTCAGTAAAAGAATGTGGGTTTTTTTGGAGTAAGATGGGATGAACATCCTTGATCCTGTAGTGGCTGTTAACAGGAAGGCTCTAAACTGATTCTTGCAGGAGTGTCGTGGCTCTGCAATGTCAAGTTGCCTTCCCTAGGTGGGTCAAACAACTCACAGGTAACATCAGTGACTGCTTAGCTAAATATCCTCTGAGGATTAGCTGAGGAAAAAAGTCTTTAGCAAAGACTTGTGATAGTAATAATGATAGTACATGGACTCTATCTGCGAAGTGTTAGGGATTTTTCCTTGCTAGAGAATGTGATGCTTAGGGACTCCTGTCAGATTTTCTTCTGTGTGTTTTGTTTTGGTTTTTTTAATGGATAAAAAATTTCTTGGTTTCCTCTTTGCATCTGAACAGTGGTGTGAAAAGAGTTTGGATTCAATATTATATTTTCCAGTTCTAATGAAAGCTACTGCTTAGCATGAATTTTGATCCCTTAGAAGTAAATACACAATAATGGATGCCTGCTTTTTAACTTTAGATTAATAAGAATTATACAACAGGAAAGTCCTCTGAAAGCTAACTTGAGCAAGAACATATTTTCTGACTCTATTAGCACTTCGTGAGACAGCATGGAGTAGAAAAAATGTATCTCTGTTGCTTCCTGTGCAGAGACCCCCCCTCCTAAACAGTTTGTGCTGTAACTGCAGCTCATGTAAATCTTTTAGTTGCCTGCTAAGCACATCTGTAGTAGATGTCTTACTGTCATTTCTGAAGAAATCTCTGTGGGCTTTGTGATGAGAAACATGACATGACTGTTTTCCAGTCACATGACTGTTTGCCAGTAGAGAAGGCTATTGTGATGAAGGATTCATTTTGCTACCCCTGTTGTAGGTGAAGACTAAAGCCATAGAGTTGTGATATTGAGGAATATCAACATGGGAATAGTGGGAAAATGCAGAACACATAAGCCTGACAGCAGATTTGACAAATCAATGACTTGGTGCCCACCGCTTTCCCCTGTGTTAGCCCACTGGTCTGAGGACTGGGTAATGCTCAGTCTGCAGGCAAAACCCATTAAGAAATCAAGGAAGACACCTCTACTGTGCTGCCAGGGTTTTGCACCTAAGAGAACACAGCCATGAGAGCTTTAGGTGGTGTGGTGCCTTCCCTGTGTCTTACCTCATGCTGACAAGAAATGAGAAACCTCATGTCTCCCCAAGAAATTAGACTGTTAAGCAGTGTTTTCTCCAGCTGAGTGACAATCTCCATGTGTCTTCACCAGCTCAGCACAGGCTGCCTTGAGGAGCCTGAGCCACCTTCTTTCTTATATTTGTGTGGGGGAAAAGTGTAACATTTAGAGACTGCTGTGAGAACCAAGCCTGCATCTGGGCAGCCCATTTCAGTACTGTTAACTCTATCTTGGTTATGGCTTCCTAGCTTTTCAGTTTTTTTTCCTTCAAACCGAGACTCAAGGACATCATCAGGCATAGAAATCTGGTAATTACAATCTTGTCTAAGACATGTTCATTTATTTTCATAAGCTTAGTCAACACCTTGACATGCTTTATCTGTTGATGGGCTTTCAGGGGTTGTAGAAAAGCAAGGTGATGCCCAGGTACATTGTGGCTCTACTCTTCAGCTCTTCTAAAAGCATTGTTTAGTGCCATATTGAAGGACGAGTTATGTAAAGAATGATCTTCTCTATTAACCTTTCTGATATGTGGGAAAATTCAAGGACATTTCCCTCTGTGGCTGGACAAGGATTTATAAAGCTTCTTGTCAGGTGTTCCAACAGCCTGTGAGACACACAAAATCCATTTGAATATCAGTAGAATCTTTTAAAGACATGACAGTAGTACTCTCTCTACCTCAGAGGTGTCTGTTTATACTAAAATTCAGGAGCTGCCTTCCTGGTTATATATATAAAAAAGGAAAAAAAATCTTCAAGTGTTTTATCAACACCTCTTTGCCTTTTAAGTGGATATTTTATGACCACATGCTTTTCCCCTGGTATTTGGGATGTTATTTTTATATCCCTGTTAACACAAGTTGAAAGCAAATCAATCTTCTTTGTTTATGCTTAAAGTCTTCTGCAATTCAACAGGTGAATGACAAAAGTGGTAAGGGAAAAGAGAAGTCTGGTGTGATTTGTTTTTATAGGAAAATAGGAACAATAACAGAAATATACTGCAGATAGTTATTTCCATTTCAAGTAAATGTTGATAAATCACTGCTAATAAGTAACCTCATATCTGGTCACTGATGGGCAGAAATCTCATCTTTTATGTAGTCTGTATTCACTGACAGCCAGTATTTTAAAACTTTACTGTTTTGGTGACTTAAAGTAGCAACAACTTATTATTAATATTGAAAAACTAAGAAAAGTGCCACTGACTTTTTTGTCCCAATTAATTTTCTTTCCCTGGCATATTCCTTTACTTTTTCTTTTACATGCCAAACTCTTCAGTAAATTCTATGCACCTCTGTCCAGAGGAAAACATGTTCTGACAATGCTCTAATGATCTGGAAAGCTTAAGGAAGTTCAGGTCCTGGCTTCTGCCACAAATCTATTTGAGTTTTTAGCCACTTCCATATCATTTCTTCTTTTACTTGTGCCTGTGAGCCTAGAAACACCAACAGTATTAGCTAGAATGCTGGAAGGGCATGTGCTTGGAGAGAAATGCTTTAAAGCATAAATAAGGTGAGTCTTCCTCCTTATCATGGGATCAAGCACTGTAAGAGTGCAAGCCTAGGCTGATGTTGGTGTATCAAGAAACAAAAAGTCAGGGGCTTGATCAGGAATGGGGGCTCAGAGGGATCCAGCTCCTATAGCTCATTAGAAACAGACAGATTTATTGGGATCTGTGAATTCTCTTTCCAGTTTCCTGCCTGTCAAAGGCAATAAGAGCATTTGTGGTTGCATGGCAGATAAGGTGGGGAGCAGTCACTGGGCCCTTAGAAGCTGGAGGTGTTTATGTTTTTGTGGAGTATTCTTTAGCTAGTGCTAGGCAGAGCTGGAAGCACAGCTCCTGGCTTCCCTAGTCGGAGAGGATATGGCAGTTCCCAGAGAAGCAGCTCTCCCAAGGAACTGGCTGAAGCCCATTTGCAGGAGGCTTTCTTTGTCCCAAGCACACCTATGTGCAGCCCAAATGTGTCACCATAAAACCTCTTGGCACCTACATGGTGCTCCTCAGCATAGAATTTCAAAGCCCAGTGTGTGTGCGGGCGGCCCCAGGCTTGCCTCTGCTTTGGGGGGTGGGGGGTGAGTTCCGTGAATCACAGAGCTGGGGCTTGCCTGAGGAGCTTCCACTGTGAGCGCTTAACCACGGGGGAATATTCTCTCCAAGGTACTTATTCTTCTTCTCCAGAGGTGATTTGACCACCTTGCCCCCCTCGTGGTCTATGTCTAGGTATTGCTGCTGCTGGCAGCCAACACTGCTGTACAATCCTTTTTACAGAGTGGGCAGAGAAGCTGCTGGATTGAGGTGGAAAGCCTGCCCTGCCAAGGGAGGCTGCGCAAGCCTCCTGAATCCTGGGCTAATCCTGCCTGCAAGGCTCCTCCTTTGCACTGCTGTGCCTCCTGCTAAATAGAGCAGTATCTTATCCTGCCAGCTGCCCCTGGAAGAACAGCCTCTGGTCCCTGAGGTAGAAAATGAACCCAGAGTCTCTTGTCATATCATTGGTACCAGCAACTGCTCCCTCCAGCAGCACCAACTGGCTCACGGCACAAAAGGAGCTAAATGGTACAAATTCCATTATATGTAACTGCCTGTTCTGCCCTTTTTCTTCCCTAATAAAAGGTTTAGGATGGATGTGGGACTGCAATCCCTCTTCTCCCTGGCTTCTGAAACTTTTAGCCCTGTGTGGTTTTATCTGGTCCCCCCTCAGCAATTCAGCCAGAGAGAAGGCAAGAGCACAACTTTCAGTATGAAGAACAGCTCAGGACACAGCTGCTGGGGTCCAGTCTTCTCACCTGATTTGGTGTCACTTGCTCATTTCTCTTGCCCTCAGCCTGCTTCTGGGCTGATCTCTGGCTCAGTGAGAAGTGCATATTTAAAGTGTGGAAATACTTGTTTAAAAGGCAGAAAAATGTACTTATGTTCAGCAACTGATAGTAATCACCTCCTCAGTAAACTGAGAGTAAAGGACTGGTAGTTCAACCAAATTGCAAGGCTGCCTGCTGAAGGCTTCTCCTGAGGTTCTAAAATCCATTTCAATTAATTAATTTCTGTAGATCTTATAATGGACTTTGTCCATTTTCTCTTTAGCACTTGAGGACTGTCCTGCTGTCCTTTCATTTTTATGGCTAGTATCACTTAAGAAGTATGATTTCATGTACGTGAGGAGATTTGATACAGTAGAAAACTATATTTTAGTGCTGATGGTTTCTCCTTTAGGATCCACATTCTGCTCTCCAAGTTACTAAGGAATTTCAATGACATGCTAACCTGCAAAAGAGTGAGCTCTTGGGGACAGAAGAGTTAATTTAATTGTGTAGGACTAACCCCAGTTGTCTCTCCTGTATCTTTTCAGCATCCTGAACTCTATCAGACAGAGTATAAATTAATTTTTCAGCCATAGTCTTTCAGCTATTTTAGCTTTATTTCCGTGTATATTTTTAACACATTGTGTTGAGAGAAGGTGCTTGTATGCGAGAGATGTTCTCTACTTCTGTGACTTGTGCAACTTTTTCAGACTGAGGTTCAAATTTTTGCCTCTTTTCTTCAGATTATTGCTGTTAGAATTAAATACAGCTTATGGACCTTACTCTCCTGAAAGTTAGATCTCATAGGTAGGGAATCTCTTGATCGGTTTCACATCACTTGGATATCCTAAACTCCTGGGCCTAAAGGAAAATGAAGAGAAACCTGAACTGTATTCAATTTTATTGAGAATAACAAAATCCAACATTTAATAGCAGCAGGCCTTGTACCATCTTGTACTGTGAATACAGTAATTCAGATAATTTTCTCTGGATCAGTGAAACATGTGTGTCAAGGGGTAGAGTTACAAAAGGTGGGGCTTATAGAGATGTTTCATGTTCGGCAGAGGAAGAATTCATTTATTCCTGAAGCAGAGGAACAAATCTGACACATCCTGGGAAACCTCAGCCACGGGCAGGTACTAAACCTACTTCTTCCTCCTATCCCCACACCTAAATTGGTCCCGCCTATCCCCACAGGTGAGAGATCCCCTGAGAGAGGATCAAACAAATTAAATTCTGCATGAGCAGAACATATTCTAATAAACTATCTGCATTGTGGATGTGGGCTTTGGCCCCACTGTGGCACAGGGAGTGATTTAGTGCAGCTCTTTCCCCAAGGTCAGCTTAGATGCAGCCCTGTCCTGCTGGAGCTTGGGGCAGTGGGAGTAGACAGAGCCAAGGTCTGGCTCACTGACACAGAGGCATGTTCTTCTGGGACTCACAGCTTTGCCTCATGGCTTACCTAGAGCTGCTGTTCCACCTTGCACTTGAGAGGAGAGAAACTCCTTAGGCATGTAAAAAGTTACAGCTCAGCTGCTTCAGGGCATTTACCTCCCCATTTCACTGGGATGGTGGGGAATGCTGACTGAGCCACTTCCCCAAGGTGCAGGGTACCTCTTCCTGGGACTTTCTCCATACAGCATCACCCAGCTTGTGAGCAGCAGCTTTCTGAGGCCATTAGTCTTTGTCTGCAGATGGGGGAAACTGAGGCAGCAATGCTGGATGACCAGCCAAGGTCATGAATAAAATAACAAATAAAGCAGACCCTTTTAACTCTTTGTTTCCCTGTTTTAACCATGACCCGATAGGCTTCCATAGCTGGAGAGCATAGTCCCTACCTGTAGTTTCAGGTGTAGAACATTTAAAGGACAAGGTTAGAAGTCTTCCCACAAATATGTCTTTGAGAAAGAATGTGGAATCAGGCTTTCAGTTCTAGTTCTGTGCAAGGTCCCATGGGTATAATGCGGTTTCAATCCTTTGCAAAACATTCAGATTGACTTTCCCTATGTGGCAAATCTGCTGAAATCTGGATGAGCCACACAGATTTATACTGAGGAATGCTCTCCTGACATCAGTGTTGCCACCCTATATTTCTAATCTGACAATTTTATAGGGCTTTAAAAAATTATTCTACTTATACTCTTGCTGAAACACTAAAGCCTGTAACAAATCTAACCTGGGTTAGTTACAAACAGAAGCATATGGCATATGCTTAAATGTGGTTACATCTGAGTGACAGTAGTACCTGCATAAATTTGAGGGTAGTTGCTTTTTTGTGATAGCGCTGGATTTCATTCTGATTGCCCCAATATGCACATACTATGTGAGAAGAGCACTGAATCAGCCTACGCTGATCCTTGGAAGAAAAAATGTACAAAGATAATTGTAATTCCTTCAAAACAAACAGAGGGAAAGAAAAATAAGGGAATGAAGTTTTAGCTTTGTGGTTCTGCTACAGGATTTATCCACAAATCTAAACCAGCTGTCCCACAGAGATATGCTGATCTGTGGAGAGACAAACCTGTTACCGTCCAGCTGCTGTGCACTCTATGCCTTACATCTCCCCCAGCAGAAAAAGTTAATATGACTTATTTGACTAATTAGCTCCCCACAACTGGGGTTTGCTCCTCTCTGGGTTCTTTCGTAGGCCAAGTCTTATGACTCAAACAGGCAATGAGATTTACAGAGCAGCTCATACTTTCAGTGGTGTGGTGCCCATCAGTTGAAAGTCAAAGTTATTAAAAATTAAAAATACATCCCCAGTTGTTTTGTTTCTTTGGGGTTTTTTTAATCTTTTGTGTGCATGTGTTACAGGACTGTGGCTGTAGAAAACAGCTGATTTTGACTGGCTTTTAATAAAATGACATGATTACCAGAGCCCTCCTAGCTTTCAGGACACCTTGAGAATAGAACTTCACATCTTTGTGAAACTTGACTCAATTTATTTCACGTCAGAGAGTAAGTTATCTCAATATAATCTTAGTTTTTTAAGAAATTTGATGTAGAAGTCTTCCATCATTTATTGGCATTGAATAAGGGGTTTTTTACACATTAAATACAGAAAAATTATATACTTCTGTATATATTAATAAAGAAGAGAGGACTTAGCAGTTTATCTATACAAAATGTCAGTTTGCTTATATTTCATTTTCAATATTTAGCAGTCATCACTAGATTTTACTTCTCTATCAAACAGATTTATAATACAGGATACACACTATGACATATTTATTTGTTCACATGCAAAGATGTTCTTACTATTACTTAGTTACTTGATTTTTAGGTACAGTGGACAGGTGGATAAATAGACAATACATGAACTAAATACACTTTTTTTTCTCATCCTATGATTAAAGTGCCTACAAATCAATACACTTAGTATTCTTATGAAGCTGTTGTCATTTTTTAAAAATTCAGTTTAACACCTATGGATTTACTATTGTCCTTATAAAACTGGCTCAGTCAGAACAGCGATACGTAAATCCTAGGAAGATCAGCTGTCTTTTTTTTTTTTTACTTTTGTATCAGACTAGGTTTAATGTTTCTCAAAAGCTTATTAAAACAAACAAACAAAAAAGAGAACAAAAAAAAAAAAAACAAAAAACCAAACTAAAAAAAACCAAAAAAGCAAACAGCAAGACTTCTGTCCCAGCAACCTGCAGCTCAGGTTTTCAGGCAATCCTACATCACCTTCCAGCCTTGCGTCCCAGGTACAGCGGTGCTTCCCCGTCCCTCGCACCGTCCTCCTCTCACACCGGGCCCCGCCGTTCTCTGACGAGGAGGAAATTTCGATGTTTTTTTGTTTGTAAAGACCCTGAGCGTGCCGGGGCAGGCACTCCCGGCGGGCTCTACGCCCGCTTGACGCTGTTGAGGAGCTCGGTGAGTTCGCCGATGTACTTGATGGTGTACTTCAGGGTCTGGATCTTGGTGAGGGGCTGGCCCCGCTGGCTGTAGATGGGGGGCAGGTAATTGCGCAGCGTGTGCAGCGCGTCCGCCAAGGTCCTCATCCGCAGCTTCTCCCGCTCGCTGGCCTTCCTGCGCCTCTGGGCCGACATCCGCACCTTGGTGCCCTTGGGCAGCCGGGCCTGTCCGGGGCTGGGCAGG
>NW_005054318.1:2825863-2827247 GCF_000277835.1 Geospiza fortis
CGGGGACAGGCTGTGCGGGGGCGAGATGGGGTGCAGCTCGAAAGGCCCAGCGGAGCTTTTCCAGTCCCAGGCTGACAAGCAGGCGGGGTGTTCCGAAGCCAGAGCATCTTCCATGTTGATCAGTGTCTCGTGCAGCTTGTCCATGCTGGAGGAGCGCTCGGGAGAAGCGGTGCCCTCTGCCCACCAGCAAAGGCTGGAGCCGCCGGCTGCCGAGAGCTTTTTATGATGGAGGGAGGAAAGTGACAGAGTGGGAACACGGGCTTGGTGCGAGGAGTTCAAAGGAGCGCCAGAAGTGCTAAGATAGAAAATGAACTCGTGATGTGCTAGTTTCTTCTCAGTGATAATTATCAACCTTCAGCTAAAAAGCCTTTAAGCTAACAGGCAACAGCAAGAAAGGAAGAAAAAAAGATTATCTTCTCGCAACTAAACCGATTAAGGCTGCGCATCTACAGCGTTGGGCGTTGGGCTAGGGGGAAAAGTGCTGAGAGAGGAAAAAGAAAATTAATCATTTTACAAAACAATTTACAGAATTTATTGGTCGCTAATACAGACCCTAAATTTAGGCCATTGAGCCCTGATTTCTGGGTGACTGAAGGTGGTGGCACTGCAGCAGTGATATGTGACCCATGCTGACTGCTGCTGGGCTATCTCTTATCTGCATGTTAATTGTGAAAGTCAAAGATGGTTTGTTTGGATTTGTGTGTGTTATGGCTCTCTGTGTATTTTTCCTCTCATGAGATTGCAACTCATGAGAAACCAATCACTTTGGTTTTCAGTATGAGAAAGGAGGAAAGAGCTGCAGTACATTCCCCTGCAGTTTGTAGCTTTGTGTGCTATTTTAATACACGACTGGGAAATCAAAAAGGAAATCTGTAATTGTAAACAATCAAAGTCCCATTAAAAAATAGGAAAATGTAATTAAAAAGAAAGGTCTAGGAAGCAAAATATGCAGTGTATAAACTTTGGGTCCAGACAAATGTTTTCCATGGAAATTTAATTCAAAGTAATATGCAGGTTATATATGTGTTAGAGAAGAGTAGAAGCTGCTTCTGTAAAATTTTCTACTTCTAGGAATCTGTGCTTCTGGCAAAAAAGCCCTTTTCCAGCCCCAGTTCAATGCAACAGTGGTTATATGTTACACAGTTCAAGTGAAAATGTATAACCTATAAATTAATATCATTAATAATAATAATCACTTTTCATCTCTAGGCTTCAGTACAGCTTCCAGTGATGATTAATGGTCTCTATTACTCTGGGGAAATGAATAAGTGGAGGCAAGGAGGAGCTTTCCCCAAATCACACAGCAAAGCATTAGGAGAGCCAGGAAAACTCTCCAAAACTCCTGAGCTCTGCAGCTGTTGAGCAGCTTGGCTGCCAGCCATGA
>NW_005054318.1:2827300-2847297 GCF_000277835.1 Geospiza fortis
AAGAGTGTCAACCTGGAGGAAAAATAAAAGTAGGATTTATTTTAGAGTTTCCTTCTGTGTAATGATCTTTGTGTGCTCCATAATCCACTCCAAACAAAGGCAGGGAATGCCTCAGAATTGAACACAGCCTGCTGAGGTTTTCTGGAACATGCCACTTCTTTCTGTGAAATCCTCACTACAACCACACAGAAAAAAACCAATCCAATATTCAGCATAGTCACTGGGAAGGCCTTTGTGAGTTTTTCTGAGTTAAGTATCAAAATGTTAGGAGGCATCTTATGGTTTAAAGCTTACTGGGTTTATCCTGAGATGAGTAAGAAAGTACCAAAAAGTGAGAAAGTACCAAATATTGATTTTTGCATTTCAACCAGGGCTGAGAAAGTTTGACTATGGTGACATCTACCCCACACAAGAACTCAAGGCACATCTCCCACAGACAGGATTGCTTTGTGTTTTATGGGTGCTTCATCATATTCTGAGCTCTTCTCTGGTCCTTCTTTAAGGAAAATGAGATTAAACAGTCCTAAGAAGCACAGAGATGCTAAAACTCCTAAAAACTAAAATTAAGACAAGATGACATATTTTCTGTGACTTCAGTGATCGGAATGGTTTCACGGAGTACCCAGACAATGGTCACAATGTCACAATTTAGACACAAGATTTAATTTTGCATAAATAGGGAACTTGTTCTTTCCCACTCTTTTTCCTTCTTCCTCCCTGTATTTGTGTTTATAGTGTCTTTTCCATTTGATAGGGCCCCTGCTTTTATTTCATGTCCTGTCTTAATGCAGCAATTAAAAGACTACAAATACAGAAATATAAGGAGGGGGAGGTGGAAATGGAGGCACTTCTATCAGGGTGTGAAAAGGAAAAGAAGCTTCCCAATATATGTATGCATATATGTATATATACATGTCTACATGTGCATAATATATACTTACAGAATATATAAATATATTAAAAATACACATAGTGAGCACATATATAGACTGTTCTGCACAGCAGTTTCATTTTGGAACCAAGTAGCAATTCAATGCAGTCAAATTTAGAAGGAAAAACTTCAACCAGTCACTTGTTTGCTGACTATAAATAATGTACCTCACCCGTTAATTTATGGGTTAATCATAGAAAGTGTTGGTCAGACACCAAGGGGGGATAGGATTTTGTGCACATCCAAGATTTTGTACAGATTTTTGCTGTGAATGAGAGATTAACACATGATTTCATCTCTGTGTTCTTATATATTGGGATTCAGATGAGATTAGGCAGGGAAGAGGAATGCAAATTGCAGCAATATCTATATCTTATGAGGAAATGTTTAGAGCAACTAAGGCAGGATATGAGAGTATGTAGATGATTATTCTGGTTGCAGGAAAATCACTGGATCTTGTAAATTTAATGCCGTTGTGAACTGTTACATATGCAAGAAAAATTTACAGGCTTTTCTATATTAATAGATACTGTGGGGCTAATGCCTTGCACTTGTTGTGCATCCTTTTTATGACCATTGTGCTCCCTGACACTGTTTTAGCTTGGGCACACCTATTTATGTCCCAAAGGCTGCCTGGCTGTGGTTCAGGAGAGGCCACCAAGGGCACAGGGGTGAGCAAAGGGCTTCCCCAGACTAAAGCAAGTGTTGCCACAACACATCTGCAGAGCCAAAGGAGGGGCTGTGCCCTGCTTGCTCTGCTGGTGGAGATGCAGACAGAGGTTCTGTTTGGAAAACCAGCCACCCATTTCTGGCCACAGCCCTCCAGGTTCCATAAGAAGACTCAAATGAAGAATGCCTCAGTTTTAGCTGGATTGGGAAGTTGTGTGACACCTCTCCATGATCTTGGTGTGATCCACAGCCTGCATAAGTCAGCAGAGTCTCGTGGCATGTAGCTGTTCTTGGATTAATTAGTTTTGGACAATGTTACATTTGCACCCACAAGAATGAGAATTCTCACTTAGGAAATTATCTTGCAAAATATATAAGAAAATTATAACACACAAAAATCAATGGGAATGGTAGAACGGTTCTCCATGTTATTTATAACACTTTAAAAAGCATCATACAGAGGAAGGTAAGGCTACAGGCTGGATGCCAGGTTTGTTTTTCTAAACCCTATGACAACTTCATGCTCTCATTGAAGTACTAAAAAAGTCTAGTATTTCAGGCGGCCTCTTCCTAGACATTAAATACACAGAAAAAGGAAAAAAACAGTTTTGCAATCTTTATTTTATTCTACCTCCTCAAAATTTTAGGAATTTCCTTTTTATCCATTAATAATGTCAGAACATTGAAGGAAAGTGAGATACTAGGCTAACACCAGTAAAATATGAACTGATAAAAAACGAAAAGGCATTTTCTTCTTGACTGGTAGTTTGGATTTTCATTTCAATAATCTCTTCTGCAGTACAAAGGCTAACATCTCAATCTTCATCTCCTTTAAAATGAAATGTTCCTTGCTCATATTTTTGAATTCATCACAGGAAAATGGATGCATGAAGGAGCAAAAATTTTTCAATTTAAAAAACCCAAACCACCCATGGCATAGAAAATTTCTAGAGCTTCAGGTTTTACATTTAAAATAAGAAGTCCAGATAATATGGCATGATTATGTATAGTAAAAAAAATGCATTTTTTGTACAGTAATTTACAACTGATTTTTTTTTTCTATATTAGAATGTATTTCCACCATACTGTGATTTTGATAGGTGAAACATACAGTGGGTAAAAAACTATAGTGGCTGGGAAGAATGCAGGCTGAAACTGAGTTAACATGGATAAAGATGTTTAACTAACACTAATCTCATCACAGTCAGCCTCCTTCACAATCAGGACAGAAATCTAGGCTTATTTTTCACAAGAAGTAAATGATACTAACATCCTTGTAGAGCACTTAGATGATACAGTCTCATCTTGCAGTTTGTAAGGTGAAAAAAAAAATACATCTCCCAAAAGCTTTTAAAGTCTCTTTGCCTCCTCTTTTACAAACGGCTCCCCAAGCATTGGCTGCAGCGCCGCCCGCTTGCTGTGGAGGTGTCTGTGGCCTTCCTGCACAAGGAGTCAATCACCACATATAAACTGTGGGGCAAGCAGCTGCAGGTCTCACCAACTTCAGCAGAGACAGCAGGTATTCAACACTTCTGAAAAACAGTCTTGAACACCTCTGTTTACATCCAAGCTGGCAATAAAGGAAGGAAAGGATCCACCACATTTGTTATCCAGACTCACCATTAGCCACCAGACAATGCTTCTCTCCTTTTTAATACTTTGCCTCAGTTTGGGTAGAATAATTGGGTTTTTTTTATTTTTTAGACCTTGAAGCTCTCTTCCTAGTGGTGGAAGAAGGTTTAATCTGGGTCCGACCTCAACTGAAACAAATAAGATTTCTGAATAAGCAAGCCGGTCAACAAATCCATATATTTGGGTTCTTTTTAAGGTCAGTATGCTGAAGAGTGCAGATGCATAGCCACCTACATTTCCCAGAGAGAAACAAGGCAGTAAGAGAACAAGGACCAATTCTAAATCCAGCTGTATAACAGGGAGGCCAAAACCCTTCCTATAATCAATGAAAATAATATGTAAATTAGATGTCTAACTGTTATTAGACAACTAGACCATCTTTGTCAAGCAAATCTGTGGCTAGCACAAAAGAAACTGTTGTTATTAATTTGTAGTAAGATCAGAATGCTGTTAAAAAATGTTCTAACGCTGTTAAAAAATCCTGCCATAAAGATTTAAAATATTTAATGTTCTCAAGGGTCCAGACTCGACCTTGCTCATGGAGAAGAAACAGTCAAGTGAGTGATCACTGATTTCTCCAGGGCTTTGCATAGTGAACAAGCATCTCTCTGGTGTTGGGTTGGTAGGATCAGTACTTATCTATTTGCTTTACATCCTCAAATGTAAGTATTTGATCCTCCAAATAGTGTCAGTCCCCATCGACTGACAAGTGACATCAGCTCCGCAATTCATTTAAAACATCTGATCTCCAAGCAACTGGCTTCCCAGATGAAAAGCCCTACGTGTGGAATTTACACCTACCCACCTTTTAAGTAGTGAGTTTATTACCTAGTGGTTTTCGGCTGATATTTAGGAATGTCTTTTTAATACCCCTGTTAACAGAAGTTGAAAGGAGGTTCGACTATGTGGTTGGTCTTTAATGTCCACTGGCTGCTTCAGCCAGAAGGGAGGGGCAAAGCTGGGGGAGGAAGGAGAGCCTAATAAGATTAATTTTGCTCAGAAATGAGAAGTAACAGATATTATCAAAATAATAGAAGCTGTTTCTGAAGGAAAACTCTGTTAGCACTTAGTGCAGCTAATTATGTCAGCTTTCACATTTAGTTTTAAAAACGGTTGTGTGCTGTAATGGAGGGAATGTATCTCCATTTTCGTGGGAGAGGTGGAGGGTTGCCTGTTGCAAGTATTTCAAGATCAGCTATACCTCCTTTCCTACTCAAAAGCATACATTCAAATTTAATAAATTGTGAAGTACAATACATTTTATCCCCAAGTGTTTCTACTGCTTTCCCATGAACAGTGGGATGATTGCCTTTGCCATGTGTAACAGTGGTTTCACAGGCCTTATTAAAAACTGGGATAGCACCTAAGGGTTTGCACTCTTGCTTTCCTGCTATTAAAATGGGCTTTCATGCATTCATTTTGCAACATGACGGATTTTCCAAAACTAGGTAAATATTACAAGAAATTCCAATAGCCAGGAAAATTGCATTGAAAGCTCAGTTGCGACTGTAGTTGAGCTGCAGAGCTGTATGTTTGAGAAGGGAGCTATTTTTCAATTTCTGTGATTACATTTCAGTTCAGGCTGTTCGTTTTTGTCCACTGAACCTCCTTATCAGTATCTGCTAATTTCTTCCTTCCCCACATTTTAGCTCTGATGGGCAGAATTGCTGTGTGCTGCTAACAGAAACCATGTTTCATCTCCATGCTAAATGAAGTTATGCTCTGGGCAAAGTCTCAGTTCAATAATTATAAAATGAATCAATAGTCTGGATAAGAGACAACATATAAGTGTTAGATTACAGATTTTATTTAGCACTTACATATTTCATATTCTGAAATAAAATGCTCTGTGTCTTTTTGAGCACCTTTCAGGGCATGTGGTTAGCGCCAGGTGAGGACCATTGATTTCAAACTGCAATAATAGATTTCTTGGCAAGTTGCTAAATCTTAATTTTAGTCACATTCAATCCCACCAAAAAACAACCCCAAGTCTGTCCTTCAGGCTATTGATTAATCTAAATAGGATGTTAATTTGGAGATTTTTTTTGCATTTGCTTAGAGTGCTTCCACAAATTTTGCCTACTGAATTAAACTCAGTCTGAGTCCCATGAATACATTTGAGTAGAATTGTTCACATTTTTTGTAGGTTATGCTGCATATGCAGAGGTTTCCAAATGATATTGAAGTGTAGGTAGTGGTTAATGTGTTGGAGAGCAGATCTTTCCATCAGGAGAAAATTATCTGGGAGCAGCCTTGGGATGTGCAGAGAAAGCAAAAGCAAATCCCTGTGCTGGCTGGGAAAACTCATGCAGCAGCACAGGCTCAGGGAGACAAGCCAGGCGGCAGCTTCTTGGAAGACCTGGGAATCCTAGTGGGTTGAAACACTGGAGCAAGTCCAGAAAATGTTCACCAAGCTGTCTGGGGGACATGGGAATGTGGTGTGTGGACAGAGGTGCTCAGGGCAGGCCTTACCTCTGCCTGCAATTGCAACTACCTGGTGGGAGGGGAAAAGAAGAGCAACCAAGCTCTTTGCACACTGCAGGAAAGAGGCAACAAACAGCATTTCTGAGTCTTAAAAGCCCTTGACCTTTCAGTGATGCATTATGGGTTTCCTGGTGGTGATAGAAGACACAGATATTTTTCCTGCCTGATAATATTTTTGAACAGTTGTGTTTGAGTTACAAGACCATAGTGCAGAGGTCTGTGTTCTCTACCACTGAAGACCCTGCTCCTTTTCTTTACTTCATAATCAACTTTTATTTTCTACCCCTTCTCAATTTTTCTACTTCTAGTTTGTTCCATCTATCACTAAATATTATTCCTTTTCCTCTTTTGTTTGTCATTTAATTAATTTAATTTCTCTCTCTGTCTCTTTCTTTTTCTTTGAGGTTTCATGTACTTGATTTTCTGTGTCTCACTCTTTTTGGTTCTTCTTGGTACTGACCATAGAAGATTATGCCTTTTGTTGACATCTGCTCATATAATCATACATCTCTCTTTATCTACTCAGTTGCATGGATAAAGTTAACTTAGAAGCAGAAAACATGTAATTATCCACTTGAAACAAATTCTTAAGGCAGTCCTAAGCACAGCTTATCAAATAGGTATATTGTTTTAGTGTATAGTTACAGATGGGGACTCAGTTAAAGTTGTAAAGTTGAAAATAAAATTACTTTAGGTCACTGCTGTTTACAAAATTATTTTTTTATTTCTGTTTTTAAACACGAAAGAGAGTAAAAAACCTAAACTCCAACCAAGAATACTTAGGTATGAGCCAATAAGTTAAATTTAGGAATCTATCACCAGGTCAAACAAAGAGAAGGTAAAATGTAGAACTAGAGGGAAAAAAGGATTACCAGTCAAACCCTCAGCTTGCCTTCATTCTGAGAGCCCATTTAGCTGTGTGCTGCTGTCCCCATCACTCTGAGGAGACACAGACATCTGGTTTGCACCCTGCCTGAGTTCCTGCTTAGTTAATGGTAATTGGATGTGTAAAAGTGGTGCATGCATGAATAAGCAGGTAGATCTCACAACAGCAGGTATGCAAATTCGGGAGGCAGCTGGTCCTGGCTACCACTCCACTCCCTTAGCATCCACTTTGCTGCAATCCAAGGAAAACAGTCAAGCACTTTCTGTGGAGGCAGCACAACCAGGTCACAACCAGGATGGGAAATCAGGTCACCAGTGTCCCATTCTCCACCCTGCACTGACCTGCATGATCACAAAGAGGCCCTGTCTTCTGCTCTTGATCCCCAGATCTCTCCCTTCCTTGGAGAGAGGCTGTGCCAGGGGAGGGATTACCTCTGCAGAGACCTCTACAGTGCCCACCACAGCGGTCAGCTTAAAAGACTGTAAAATGAAGATGGAAATAGAAAGCAATTAAATCTAAATTCTCCGTTTGATACTGCTTTAAGCCAGTTGAGCTTCCAGAGAAGTGATTTTCTACAGTAAATATTGGCAAATGGGTTGTAGTAAAAATAAAAGCAAAGAAAAAAAAAAAAAGGAAAACGTTGATTTCCCTGACATTGACCTGCCCTGTCAGGCTGGGATGCGCATTCATCAGTGTCTCGCTCTTATCTGGTATCTGACATTCTGTGATCAGTTGAAAGCAAAGTAACACAGATGGATGGCGTTCCCTTTTGAAGAACAAAATGTACCGAGAACTGAATTTTCAAGTACATTCAACTTGAAGTTAACTCTTAGATTGAAGGAGCATCTTTTAAAGGAGAGGCAGGGAAAAAACAAAACCAAAAACAACCAGGAACCCAGAAGGGCTCTTGGTGCTTCCCTATTGATGTGCACCAAAGTAAGCTAACATTTACATAGTCCCTGCTACCTTCAGTGTGCTCCGGACAATGGCTAATCAGTACTCATTACACAGCTTTAAAAAGGCCGAGTATTCTGGGGTGGTGACCTGCATCCTCCCAAATAAAACCTAGAGCCTGAGGCTATTTGGCCACACACCTCCATCCTTGAAGCTTTCCTGAGATCAGACTGGCTGTCCTCCTCCAAGGAACCTACCAAGCCTTGTATTCTTTCAGAGGAAAAGATCAATTTGTAGAAATATCATTTGCTAATGGAACAGGAAGGAATTTGATCCAGGGAATTTTTTAATTAATGAAAAGACTACTTCAGGAATCAAATCTGTGATGAGAATGAAATGGGGCACTGGCTCACACACCTGGAATTCATCATTACAATCCAGCAAAGGAATCAGCTAGTTATGTGGAATTTTAAAAAATCATGAGGGATACAATGCTCCTGTTTCAAATACTAAGCTATGTTCCTACTGAATCCTTAGACTTCCGACTTACATTCGGGTCAGATAGTAAATACTAAGAACATCTTTTATATATCCTAGGGTTGTGTGTGTGATTATGCTCACACATGCTCATGGTGCCAGGAGCACCCTGATTTTTTTTTTCAAGGTTTCTTCTTCTAGCCCAAAGATAGCTCTCTTGCCCAGAGAGTTAATTTTTTGTTTTATTTTTTTAGCAAAGCAAAAATTAAAATAATATTTAATACATGGTTCCATGGGTGCCCCAGTCTTTTCTCACTTGGTGTCAAAATTCTTCAAGTGTTCTGCAGCAAAAAGTTCTTTGCAATAATAAATTCAAACCTATGGAAGAAGCCAATCTTTATAGCTAGTGGACCACCAGATTGTATTCTTTAAAATTTTTCCATGAGGACTTCCTCTAATTTAAAATAAACTCTAATAATAGGAGTCTCAGTGTATTTTATTTCTAGTGTTATATAAAGGTCACTCAAATTCTGAAATAAAATATTTCCTGGACAAAAATAATTTTTTTTCTAGTATAGGTCTTCATGGTGACTCTCAGAGCTACTTTTGCTCCTAGATCTTTCACCTGGTAAAACGTGCTCCTAGGTGTCCGGCCAGGGGCACAAGCAGTGAGGGGAAAAGATCAAAGGCCTATAAATGTGTCAGACTTTCAAATGCAAATCACCTGCCATAACTCTGCTGAGAACAAATCCTTCATTATCACCATTCTGTGAAAGGCTTAAATTAGCCTGAATTAGCTGAAAAGAAAAAGAAAAAGAAAGCCATCTATCTTCCTGTGAGTTTTATTACCTTTAGATTTATTTGGCTAATGGTTTGATAGCCCACTAATCCGAATATCTGCATAACCGATTCTTCAAATAATCCATAAATAAAATACACTATCACATAATGTTGTTATTAAAGTGAGATCTGTGATAATAAATTAATAAAAGAGCACTTAAAATAAGCCACTCCTTTTCATTGCCAAACTATGAGCTACTGTGATTGATATAATAGCAATTATCAACTGGCTTCTTAGTTTGAATCACATTTAGAGGAATTTTTTAATGGGCACTTCCTAAATTGTCTGTTCTCCAGATAGATGCTGCACTCATCTTTACTATTGGCTGTCATTCTGCAAACATAATTCTTTTTCTAAGAGGTACTATGTCTTGGAGTTTTTAATGAATAGTTTTAGTGATGTAATAGAATATTTGATCAATTTAACTGACTAGAAGAGCAAGAGTTACAACCCCCCACAATTGCATTGTGCTTTATTCATAAGGGGAAGTCCTAGCACTGTATTTTGTTAAATGGACAACTGCAGAGAGGTTTTGTTAAGTGAACTTTATTTGGAGCTTGAAAGAGAACAGACTGCTGTCAGAAAGCTCTTGGTTGGGCTGGACAAGGCAATGTCTGGGAGGAGCTGGCTGGGGACCCTGAGCTCCACAAGCTTCTTCACAAGGTGTCCTTGGGTGGGTCTGGTGGGACTTCCCAGAATATCTTTCTGGTAAATTCTATCTGCACCATGGACACTTTGTACCTCACTGGCTCTTCTGTTGGTCAGATTTTTAATATATTCCCTCTCTGAAACATTCATCCCACCGCAGTCACTTGCTTGGGTTGTATTTCAAGTTATCAATACAGTTAATCACAATATTCAAACTCGGGTCTTTTCCCCAGGCAGGAGTAACCAAGCTTCTAAGATTTCCATACAAGAGGGCTGTAGCAGATCATATGGATGGGACCCCCACAATTTGGAAATGTCTCTGTTCACTGTCATGTCAGAGCAGCTCCAAGTCTTTGGCTTCTGTGGTAAGAGTGGCCTGGCCATTAGAAGACACCAGTGATTGTTGATAGTGATTTTTCCTGAATCTGTAACTTATGGCTTCCCAGCACAAACAGTTTGTGTTGTAATAGAAAAGAAAAAAAAATCCCACACTTAAATTACTGGTATCTTACAAGATAAATATACTATCACAAAGAAGTTTTTGCAAGATAACACCTCTGTTATTGGTAGGAATATAATCTTGGTGGATTTGTTCAGTTTTCTGTAAAAATGCCAACATTTTCAATGCCAGAGCCACATATCTATTTTACGTGGTTATTCTTCAGATTATCACTGTGGGGAGAGGAATGTTCTCTCCGTAATACCTCAGTGGTGAGCTGTTGAGAACAGAACAAGCAAAGAATTACTGGCCTTTTAAATTTGTTTTTATTAAATATGCTAGGTTGTTATACAGAAATCAATAGATTATCACAGGATATTTTTCAGCCCAGTTTCCAAACCACTAACACAAGAGATTACTATGTGGAAGGTGCTGGATTGGAAAGTTCTGGATAAAGGTTTGTTTGGTAAACAGAAACTTGGCCTTTGAAGCTGAAAAAGCCACCACCAACCCCAAACAGAAAATATCACTGTTTATCCTGCTTGCTTTCATTATTATATCTCAAAACTCCTTATCTATATGATTATTGTAGCATTTTATTCTAGTATTGCTAAAAGAATATTCTTAAAACAGAACAGCAGAATAATATATTCTATGAGTTTTTACCATTACCATACTAGAAACTATAGCATGCAGCAAATGACTGTAATACTGGGGAAAAACAACAAAATGCCGTCAACTGAAAACAGTATTTCTTTAGAAATCACAAACAAAAATAATGAGGCTGCAACTTTTCCCAAATATCTTTCTTGCAAATTCTAAGCAATCTGCAGATTGCTTAGAAAATGGATTTTTAGAAAGGGAAACCTTTGATGATGGCATTTCAGTAGGCACCAGAACAATGGTGTATTTCTGCTTGGAGATGCATGAACACAAACCCATCACCTTCTCTAGAACCTGATTGATAGGAAGAACACCTACAAATCCCACACATCTCATGATAAATAATAAACACAGAGAACACAAATCACTATCTGAAACCATGCTGTAAAAGGTTGTATTTTTCAGGTTAAAAGGTAACAGAAAAGCAGGGGCAGATGTTGGGCTGTGCATGACTCACTAAAAATCATTGTAGGAGCCATACACAGGGAGGACAACAGTTTGGCTGGGTTTGTACAAAGGAGTACAGAGTTGCTGATCTGCATGCCTTGGGCTTTCCCAGGAGGTTATACCAAATCTGGCAACACAAGCGCTTGGGAATGCAGGATTCATATATGCCCTATGCCACCCTACTGTACTATTTCCTGCTTTTCTGTTGTATTTCCTAAACTTCTCTCTAATATCAGCATCACCTTTCTCAGTTTTTTGATTACTCCTCAAGGCAAATCCTTTACATCCTTATGTACCCCTGCTGTACCCTCTGTATTCTTTGATGTGACAGACAGCCAGAGACAGCCCACATCACAACTTAGGGCAGCACATGTGAGCTGGCTGCCCAGCAGACTGTCAGCAGAACCACTGCTGATTTTTTTCCATCAGGAAGGCATGGCCCTAATTAGCAGAAATCAGACTCTATTCCACATTTCTAACTGGCAGATCTGATTTGGTACAGAAGCCTTTCAATAATTAGAAAAACTAGCAATACATTAGTCTGGAAATAAAAGTCCTATGAAGCCCCTGTACATTAGGTAGGCATGTGGCTGTCACTCTTTAAGCCCTTTGTTCCATTAAACTCCAGGTTTTGGGGATTCTGAGACTGAGTTCAGGGCTCTTTCCTACCCAGTTGTAGATCAAGCAGCAAATTTAAGTCTCCAGTACAAAAGCTTCAAAGAAAATGTCTACAATATACTGCAGTGGGCTGAGAGACAGAGGCTTAAAAGCTAAATCTGCTCTGGGACATGGCAGTCATGTTGGACTGAAAGATAGCCTGAATTCAGTCTCAATGGGGGCCACAAATTTCATGGGTTTGAGGCAGTTAAAACTTGGACCGTTTCTAGGGTTGTGCCTATCTCATCTGTCTGTTGTTATGTGGTGTCACTGCCAGGGCAACACTGGGATCCTGGCATGGACGACTAAAACAGCATGCAAGGGCTCATCTAGTTTGCCCATGAAATTATCCAAAACAAACCACACTCACAATTCCTTCTACCATGTGCCAAAGAATACCCAAAACTTACCACAGATCCAATGTTTGTGAAAAATATTTGGTGAGACAACTAGCTGAGCTTCAAGCTTGGCTGCAGAGGTGCTCTAGCAGAGCAAATCGCATTTTAAAATAAGATATTCAAATAACAAATGCTAATGTAGAGCTACTTTTACACTACATTGGCATTTAAAATATTCCTGATTCTTTTCATTAACTGATTTTTATTCAGGCAGCTACTGAAAATTAAATATCCATCAGGAATTTTAGTAGGGCTAGCTGTTTTTAATGAAGAAGATTTTCAAAGGTATGTCCCTTTCTCCAGTTGTGCTCAGTCTCTGAAGTGGCAAAACCTCTACAACTTGGTCAAGGGAAATTGGGGCAGGGGTGGACACAAGGCTCGGCCTTAAAGAATTTTAAAGTTTCTTACGGGATTAAATTAAATTCAGTAGTGATAGTAGCTGTAATGCAGGATACATGAGCAGGAGAACTGTGTAGAGTGGTTCTGTCACCAATTGTAATTTTGTTTTCTTGAAACAGTTAAAGTGTTTTGTTTCCTGAAGGAAAAAGCGCCAAATCTAGCACCGAGTTTACGGTTTCGTCAGTAGCACTTGGGTTTACAACAACTCCCAGTAATATTCTAACTGCAGTTTCCTTTTATCTGCTGTTATAATATGGCAGGGCCTGACACCTTTTTAGACATGAAAAGACTATCTTGTCTCAAGTAACAGCTGCCATTAGTCTCTTTTGCCACTCCATTTCCAAGGATCTCCCTTGACACAAGCACACAGAGCCAAGGCTGTGTAAAGTTAAAGAAATCCCTTCTTAAATTAGGAAATTTCTTGGTTTACTATCAAAAGATTTATTATGTTCATCAAATTTTTGTGTTTGTTAGGTAGGTTCACATGTGGGCAAGTATTTCAGTAATCTCTACCAATGGAAAAATGACAGTGGGATACAGAGACATTGAGAAGTGATCTTTTAAATTATAGTTTTTTTCTAGCTCTCTATGTATAAAGTCCATGTAAACAGCATTTATTTTCCTTTCTTGTCAATTGTGGACCTGAAATAATAAGTTACAATCCTAAGGAATGCCAAGTAAATGTTACCCTTTGTCAAGCTATGCTGAACAAATGAGCTGCATTTAATGTTTAATACTGTTTGTAAGGGGAAATATTTACCCTGCTCAGACAGAACCTATGGCTCTACTCTATATCTCTGTGAGCATCATTCAAGCTAGAGGGATGCCAGCAAGAGTGACAGATCAGGTAAAGTACTTGGGCTGGGACAGCAGTTGTGCAGAAAACCTTTCAGAAAATTACTTTAAGAAGGATGAGCCCCTTACCTGCCCCACCTCCATGATAGGTACCTTTTTATTACTTTGTGTGAAGCACCCTGGTAGAGCCAATTCAAACAGATCAGGACAGATGATAAATGAAAATCTATTCAGGCTCATGAGGTTGATGCATCAACTGATTTATTCCTACAGGCAGTTTAACATAATTCTGGAGAAACATTCTCTGCAGAAGAAAGTTATGTTACACCCCCTCAATTTACTTAAACATCATTCTCACAAGTGTGAGAGGTTGCAAAGCAGTCAGCACAGTAAAAAGCTCCAAAGAAAAACCATCCTTACTCTTTAGATTGAGTAAATTACATAAAGATGAGAAACCAAAACAATTTAAAAACTGTAATTACCCTTCTGTAATGAATCACAAGTTTAATTCAAGCAACAGTCACCCCCAATGATAAATGTTTTTATTTACTGCAGTGAGCAGCTACAGCATAAATAGAGGGAACATTCTACACAGTTGTTTTTTATCCCCACATCTATCACTGCTTCTACAGTAGTGGCAGAAAATTGGCACAAAATTTGGATGCATTACATATGAAAAAATGGAGAATTTTCTGCTTTTCATGCTTGAACTGCACTTGTGAAACCCGATTAATTAGCAGGAAAAATCAGCAACATAATATTTTTTCCTCTGCAGTTCTTAATATATCTCATTTAAGACTTTCATAATTCACACAATTCTGACAGTATTTTTACCTACTCATCCATTGAAGCAGTCATCTCAAGCAGATTTGGAAAACAAAGAAAATAGCCTCCAAAATCCACTCTGGCCCCCTGATTCTAAAGAAAGCTCTAAATCACAGAAATCCACACATTGTGGATGAAATTGAATGATCCCCCCCCAAAAAAAGAGCACATTCCCATACTCTGGGAGGGAACAAAAGTGAGTGTGTTCACATGATGTTGGCATTTTTATTAATCAAAATTTAAACACTTGATTTCAAGTTTCAGTATTCAAAACCATCAGCAAGAAAAAATAACCCATACATAACCAAAACCAGTGTTTCTCCACAAACCCCCTCCCCACTCAGATCTCTCTATTACTGACCACTGCATAAGGAATGGTTCCCTGCCCATGGAACGGGGGTTGGAACTTTTTTTAAGGTCCCCCCCAACCCAAACCATTCTGTCATGATATGAATCTCTCCCTTAAAAATTCCCAGGTGACTCTTATTCTCCTTCACAACTCTGTTCTTCCAGCTACCTTCTCACATCAGCTGAGCACTTAAGAGGCTCCAGAAGTCAAAGACCATCTTCAAAACTGAAAATAAGTTTCCAATATTTTAAATTTGTTTCTCATTTCTGGAATACATCTCTCATTTGGAAAATCGATTACAAATTAAACTTTTTCATCTTCCCACAGAGTAAACTAAGAAAGTACCATTTTGTCTGATTACAGTATTAGCTATAGGCTACCTATGTCTTCCTTACACACATCTGGAATTCAACTTCCAAACTTGGTCCTTGACCATGATGAAGAACTGACACTTTTACTAAGGCACAGATATTCTAAATTTCTCTTCTTACCAATATGTCTTGACAAGAATTGTCTTCCTTCTGGCTGGTGCACAGAAGAAGTTACAAACACCTAATACAGACAAGGAGGCATTCCTCCAACAGGCAACTATTGAGAACAACTTTTTCTGGTGTATGAACGGAGGTTGCTTCTGCAGTAAAGAGGTAGAAAGAGCACTTTCAAAACTGTACTCAAGTTTCCCCTTTTAAAAAACACCCAAACATGATATTAGCCAAAGAACTTGCAATATGATAACTAGATTTTCTGTAACTTAACTTTCACTCTATTATGAATGGAAGTGAATTTTAGATGAGATTTCAGCCTGCTTTAAGAAAAAACGTCCTAATTAAATTTAATTAAATTAGTCATCAAATTTCCTTAGATATGACAGCTACAACACCAGAGTATCCTTTCATGGCTTATTCCACTCTTTGGAAGAGATGCACTCCTGAAGAACAGCTTATTATGGGGTACAGCAGATATAAATTTAGCTGCGCTGTGAGGTACATCTGTTGTGTGTCTCTGTCTGGTCCTTCAGAGATGGTCAATACAACCAGAAACACAGGATTTCAAAACCCATTTCAAAACTTGCAAAATTAAATTGAGGAGAATGAAGAATTTCAGTTTAAAAATGCTGCATCACTTTGTCTTATTAGGAAAGTCCAACAGCACTGCAGGCACTGTTTTAGCAAGTGTTTTTGTAAGCAAGACTAATAGCTGTACACAAAATCTGCACAACTGGTTGGGGAAAAAACCCTTTTTCTTAAATAAATCTCCCTCATCCTTGCATACTGTATCCTGATGCTTATGTATCAAGTTCAGAATGTAAACACACGCAGAATGACTGGTACTTGCCTGGAATCAACTGTAAGGCACTTTTGTTAACATTTTTGTTTCAAACTTCAGCTCCAGTGCCAGCACTTCCTATTCAATAAAACTGTGTCCACATAAGATTTATAGAGCATACTGCAGAAACTCTGAGAAAGAACTCTTCAAGAACTGACAATTAATTGCTATCATAATCTATTTTATGGAGAACCTAACTGATTTTGATTCTTCCTTTCAGTCTTTCATACAGGGGAAGGGGACTGTCTGCCCATGCAGAAGTCAGAACAGCACTTTTCTCTTGCTCTGTGGGGTCAGAACCCAATCTTTCAATTGGTCTCTCTGGACTTTGGGAACAATTAACTTCCTCTACAGAGGATGGTTTTGGAGCTACTTGCACTGAGAATCTGTTGGCAGCTTTCTTTAAATTGGTCATTTTATTCTTCCCCTTAATTGTAAGGGCTGAGTCACTGTTTGTCCTTTTGCTAGTAACAATGCTACCCTTTTTCTTTGTAAAACATTTCTTAAACTGGCCAGGGTTCAGTTGCCTTTTCTGCTGCTCATAAACCAGGATTTTATCCACATGCCCATCATCACTGTCTTCGCTGGCAGAGCATCTGTTCTGACAGACACTCTTCTTAGAAGAAACTTTCCAAGTAGTTTCAATACAAGCTTCTTTAATTTGACAGCCAGTTGCATCTGCTGGCTTTTGAGATGCTGGAAGCATTTCACACCCAGGATGAAGTGTCTCTGTTGTTTTCCCACTGCAGGCTAGAGATGCTGATTCACTTCTAGAAGGGTCTTTTTGCGCCGTTTCAGCCAGGATGTCAGCTTTTTTATACGCATCTTGATAGATATGTAGGCTGGATTCACTAGTAGAGTTTTCTGATAGAACATTTTTATTTTCCTGCTCTGGATTATTTAACTGACATGAGGAAGAGACATGATTTCTATCAGGATTCAATGCTTCTCTTGTTTGTTTAAAACAATTCCAAGACTCCAGTTGCACTGTATCTTCAGACAAAGGCTGTGATGGAATGGGAGCCTTCTTAAGTATTCTCTCTCTTAAAGACCACTCCTGAATTTGTCCCACAGGATTATTTGTGAACAAATCATCTTCACTATCAGAATGCATATCAGACTGTGTAATATCAGTATACTCTGAGCTATTTCTTACTGTTTCATGACTTAGTGGATGTGAGTATTTTATGCATGTGGTTAAGTCAGCTGCTGGATCATGGTCATCACCTTCATGGGCTGTTGTAGTGCTGAAGGAGGTTCCTTTCCCATCAGTAGGGCTCAGCTGCAGACCAGGTATAAAGGAAGAGGATGACATCGCTGAATAAGTGCACTGTGAGGGCACAGATGAGTCAGCAAGAGCAGCTGCTGATGTTGACACATGAACTGATGTTATGCAGGAAGCTGAAGGTAATGCTGCATCTTTTGATCCAGTACTTCTCTGCTGTGTCTGATCTTCTGGGGGAGATTTTGTATCTGACATGGAGTGTTGCACAGGAAGAATTCTGTGTGTAGGCTTTAAATTAATTTGAGACAGAAGACTGGTAATTTCAGCATAAGAATTTGGTAATTCCTTTTCTTCTGATCTGTCTTTCTTTTCTGAAAAGAAAAATAATAAAAAGTGCACTTTGAATGGCATGTAAATCACAGTTCATATGTCTTAATGCAAAAGTACAGAATAGTAAGATTAAAGCACAGTCCCCTCATCTTGCTTTGGCATTATATTGTTCAAGAGTGGAAGAAATGTTTTTTGCATTCTGGCAAGACACATAGATTAATATGAAATAAGCTTCTAGACTTACTTTTCTGTTTCTTCTGAAGAATGTCTGACTTTTCCACTTGATAGAGGGCAACGACATCAGGATAAGCAGCCTGAAACAAAGACTCTTCTTCTACCGTGACTACAAATAACTCCACAGGCTCATCTTCTGGATCAACATAATGTTCTGAAAAAATAATAAATTTACTTTTGATATGAATATACATATGTCAAAGTAGGGAATGAAAAACCAAACAGCAAAGACTCGAATACAAAGAAGGTACACAAAAAGTCAATAGTATGATATTTGAGATTTATCTACAAGTGAGGTCTTTTCTCTTCCTGCCAGTCTCCTGGCACAAATGGACACACTACAGGGAGGAGTCTGGCAGTACAGAAAATTTTCTAGCTAGTAAACAGTGACAGCTTCAGGTACATAGTGAAATAAGGTATGAAATACACAGTTTAGGTCTTATTTACAAGTACCAGAAAAAGCAGCTGAAGACTGAGTCCCTTGCTTTCTAGGTAAGTTTGTTTTCTTTAAAGCATTGCTTTTTCTTTCAGGGTATGTGAAATTTGATGCACATTTCCTGTTATTTCCACAGAACAGTTTCCAATCTCACCCACGTTCCATTGCCTTAGAGTGTTGCCAAACTCTCGTCCTCTTTAAAGCTTATCTTTTTCTATGAACTGTTTTGTTCCATAATGTACATAGAAACCAGACCCACCTGGTTTTTGCCATTCAATTTCAAAACAAGGAATTCCATTTTTAACACGTGTCTTAACAATCCTGTAAGAAGGGGAAGTCCATTAAAAGACTGAAATCGAGACTTAAATCCAAAAATATTTCAATATTCTAGTTTGGAATGATTCAGAGAAAAAAAAATCTTCTCATGAAATTGAAATTACTACATCTTTAAATAAAATACACTACTCTGTATACAGCAAAATTTGGAGTATAGATTTGACCACTGAAACATTTTCATTTCACACTCAGAAGATCATTCACACAAAATAAAAAAGCTTTTCTGTAAGATACAAACATAATGCAGTCTCCTACAAACATCAGTTTGGGATCTTCAGCTGACCTGCCCGAAAGGCATGTCCTGCTTGACCAACCTGATCTCCTTCTTTGACAGGGTGACCCACTTAGGGGATGAGGGAAAGGCTGTGGGTGTTGTCTGCCTAGACTTCAGTAAAACCCTTGATGCCATTTCCCACAGCTTTTTCCTGGGGAAACTGGCTGCTTATGGCTGGGATAAGTGCACTGGATTAAAAATGGTTTGGATGGTCAGGCCCAGAGAGGGGTGGTGAGTGGAGTTAAATCCAGCTGGAGGTCAGTCAGCGATGGGGCTCCCCAGGGCTCACTGCTGGGGCCAGTCCTGTCTAATGTCTTTATCAGTGACCTGGATGAGGGGATCAAGTGCACTCTGTCAGTCCATAGACAACACCAAACTGGGCAGGAGTGCTGACCTGCTGCAGGGCAGGAAGGCTCTGCAGAGGGGTCTGGACAGGCTGGACTGATGTGAGGCCAATGGTGTGAGGTTCAACAAGGCCAAGTCCTGCCCCTGGGTCATAACAACCCCTGCAGTGCTACAGGCTGGGGAAGAGTGGCTGGAAAGTGGTCAAGAGCAAAAGGATCTGGAGGTGTTGGTCAACAGCAGCTGAGCATGAGCCAGAGTGTGTCCAGATGGCCATGATGGCCAGTGGCATCCTGGCCGGGATCAGCAATAGAGTGGCCAGCAGGACCAGGGCAGGGATTGCCCACCTGCACTCAGCACTGGTGAGGCCACACCTCAAATCCTGTGTCTATTTCTGGGCCTCACCACAAGAGGTGGTACTGGATGTGCTGGAGCACGTCCAGAGAAGGGCAGTGGAGCTGATGAACGGTCTGGAACACAAGTGTGAAAGGAGCAGCTGAGGCAGCTGGGGGTGTTTAGTCCAGGGAAAACCTCATGGCTCTCTGCAACTGCCTGAAGGAGGTTGCAGCCAGGTGGGGGTCAGTCTCTTCTCCTAAGTAACAAGTGATAAGAAAGGAAACAGCCTCAAGCTGTACCAGGGGAGGACTACATTTGATATTAGAAACAATTTTTTCATGGAAAGGGTTGTCAACCATTGGAACAAATTGCCCAGAGAAGTGGTTGAGCCACCATCCCTGGAGATATTTAATTTAAAAGATGTGTGGGTGTGGAACTGAGGGACATAATTTAGTGGTGGAATTGTCAGTGTCAGGTTAATGGTTGGACTTCTCCAAACCAAATGATTCTATGATTTTAAGATACTAATGCCAAAGAAGGCTGCTGCCCTGGACAGTAATGTTCTGAATGATCAGACAGGGTCATTTATCCTCATGCTCTCATGCAAAAGATAGAGACACAACTTGAACTGAGCAGGGACAGCAGTCACTGAGGTTTTTCTAAAAAGTCTATCTACAACCCAGTTTAGTAGCTTCCTGTGCATGAAGAGTAGGATCATGCTGAT
>NW_005054318.1:2847314-2862335 GCF_000277835.1 Geospiza fortis
ACAAAAGAAATCTTCCAGTGCATGCACCATCTCTCTTTTAAACTCTTGAAACACCAGAAAGTGTTATAAATAGAGAATGTAAGTGAATTCATTCATAAAGGTAAATACTGGTAATTTATCTTGCCAATCTATTTAAAAGCATTCTCCAACCATCTCCCCAATCTTTTGAAAGATAACACAGAATAGATCAGCATCTCTAAAAGTACTAATTCAAGACTATGACACATCAACCCAGAAGTGATACTATCACACTGCTATTGACTGTCCTCCTGTGCCCCAAAATTAATGTCTAAAAACCTCGACTAACACGGAAAAATTACTAACCTTCTTCCAATAAAAGAATTAGGGAGGCAGGGAGAATTCAGGTTTCATTTGGGAAACAAAACCATCAGATAAAGTTAAAATAAGTCACAATTCCCTTCACAAAGTGAAGTTCAGACTTGCCAACAGACACTGTAGATTCTAGAAGTTGACTTAAGTTTAAGAAGATATTAGATCATAAAAAAAATAAATTACATTGAGGGCTGACAGAATAAGAAACTGCTAATTCTGGCTCAGTAAATTCCTAAGTAACAGAAATCTGGATGGTGGAAAAGTATTCTGGGAGAAAGTAATTGCATGCTTATCTTGCTTTTTCTTCCCTGCATGTCCATTTTTAGTAACTGTATACTTGGCCATTTTTCCATTCCTAGATGTAGCAGTCCTGAATGAAAAGTAGGGTTGACACATAATACAATTACAGCTGGTAGGTCTGATAAGCAATCAGAGACTATGACTAATTTTGCAGATGCTAATTTCTAAGCCTGAACTCTTATTTTGAGACACAGAATTCAATTAAATGTATGCTAAGCACCTGAGAAGAGGACTGAGACGGATCTAAGGAAAAGGAACAAAAAGCAAGCGTAGGAGAACACAAGCACTGCCAGTTCGAATGAAACTGCTCTATGTATTTGTGCAGCAGTAGTAGAATTGGTGCACTGATCTGAATTTTTACCTCTATTCAAAACAAGCACAAAGCTTGAAACAAAGATGGAAGAAAACCATATTTCTTTTTTTTTCAGAAAAGCCTTCTGGTTTTTATCTGGCAGCAGAGATAAATATATTAAGTTCAAGAAATCAAGCCACATTACCGTATTGCCTGCAGTTGTTTTGAGTCAATGTTTCCAGATTTTCTCTGGATCATATCATAACGTGTCAAAAGTGCTAACAGCTTTTTACAAGCATAATGTTTGGTCCATTCCATCTTCTCTGAAGCAAATAACTGTTTGTATAAAAAAAAATCCCAAACTTTAAAACATTCTTTATTCTATTAGATATCATGCTTAGATAGTTATGTAGTTGGGACACTGGGCTCAATACTTAAAGTATCTAGAGTACTTTTGTATATTGGTGTAATGCCCACCAACACCTCACTGCCAAGGGAGGGAACAGCCATCACTAGCAGGGCAAATTCATCAGCTGTCAATTACATGCCAAGGGAACAGTTGTGTGGTGGCAGCAGCAGGGATAAGACAGTTGTTAAACACCTTCTCAGGTTCACATCATCTCTACCAGGAGCTGTGAAACTTACAGATTTCACGTGTGAGACAATGAACACAGATTTTCATTAAAGCCACATTGTTTAACTGATCTACTCTACTATCTGTAATTCTTACACTGTCATCAAACCCCAAAAAAATGAAACATTGTAAGAGATCTGATTTTGCCAATATAAAACAAGTAAAAAGCCTTCCTAGAAAACAATGCTAATGTACAAATATTGACATCTTCACCCCCATCTAGCAATATTGGACAATGAAAAACAAAACAATGACAAGGGAGCTTTCTCTTTCTTCTACTTTTCTATCTAGCTATTTAGAGCAACTGATTTTTTCCAAAGTCTTCAATTTTAGGCTTTCAAAACAGTGAGGTGTATTAAGATATTGTAGCAAGATTCTTTAATTCTTATTTCAAGTAAAATTACTGATGAAGATCACCATTATCACTTCCTTAGTAATAAATAAAAGATTACAAAGCTGAATATTCAATATTTTGTTACATACCTGAAAGGACAATAAATTTGGCCTTTGACATTCCTTTATGTTGATCAATTTATTCTTGTTTACAAGAAACTCTTGGATAACCTTAAGATAAAACATAGAAGAAACAGTTTAAGAGAGGATAAAAACTGAAATTTAAACTAATTAATTAAAACAATTGATATTAAGCAGGCTTGCTTGTTACCTCAGAAAATGGAAAGCCCTCACAGCTCATGGCTTTTCTGGAGGTAAAAACAAATGTGTTAGGAACTGAGGAAAAATGGGAAAAAATGATGTGTCTAAATGCTCACCCTGCATATGAATGCAGGGAAAAGCAGTTAAATTTTCAGGCCATTCCTACTTTCTGATACTGTCCTCCGCTGCATTTGCTTGTTTCACTCGCTCCCACTGATGCCATGCACAGGGGCAGCAGTGCTTGGAGTCGCTGGGTTTGCAGCATCTCACACTTCCACAGAATTTACATCCATTGTGCTCGTGTTCCTTGTAAGATCCTATAGCAACAGACACACAAAGTGAGGAGAAAAAGGGGTTCCCAAAATCTCCAAACCTATAAAGGCAGTATTACAAATACAAAGCTCAGAACAAGTATGAATGTGATGTGAATGGCAGCTGTAAGCAGATCTGAGTGCATTAATTGCATTTATGAATCTATAGTAAAAACTGAAAAAGACATGCAGGCTTCCATTTTTTTGAAGACTTTTTCCCTCCACAGTTTCAGCTCTTAAGCTGGAAACTTATTATCAAAAAACTACAGAAGTAATGTGTGATAACCTGGAAAACACACTCAAGTAATATATTTGAATCAGGCTTCTCCTTCACCAAATGATGGATTTGAATGAGTTCACTGATCAAAGATGATACCAAAATCAGGGTACTTGGGATTAATTTCTTCTTCAAAAAACACTGCCACATACCTCATCAATGATGAGATTTGGTCCTCTTGATGCAGGACCAGTTCGAGCAACTAAAGAAATAGCTGCTAGGCAGTATAGAGTACAGCATGCTGTCTTTACTGATCATGTTAAAAAGGCAAATATCTGGGATCCCACAACAGCATTATGATAACATTCCATCTGCTGTCAACAAGTTTCACATTTGAAGAAAATTAGTCCCAAACCTTGGAAATATTTATATAAGGGCACATATACACAATCTTGAAAACATGAAGATGGAAGCTGAAAAGCATTTTTAATGCTAGTAGAAAAATACCCATAACCCAATAAAACAAAACCCATCACCCCATAATAAAAAATAAAAAATTAGGCTAAAAGTACAGCTCAGCACTTTTCACACTGACCTGGATGATGGCACTCTGAACAGTGAATTACCCTTTTAACAACCAAACGTGGATTATCATCATGCTGAAATTGTTCCTTCCACTGCTCAAACCTGAAAGGATGACGTTAAAAGGATCAAGAGATATTTTTGGCTTTCACACTTAAACCACTGAAAAATAATTTCTTTATACTTGTCAAGCATTTATCCAAGAGACAGTTTTTCAACTTATGAAACAGGGGTCTTTTACAGCATATAATGTTGTATTTCTAGCATTGACACACACATTTATGATAACATAGAAAGCATTTGGTATCTCAAATCCTAATCCACAACCCAACTAAAAATCAGCAAGTCTCATCAGTCCCTACACCCTTCATTCCAATATATCAACTTATACCTGCTAGCTCAAGAGCTAGGAGCCAGCTCATGTTTAAAACAAATATGAGTCTTGCCTAGCAAAACAATTCCTTTAGCAAACAAAAGGTAAGGAATGTGGTAATATCCTCCCTAACTTAAAGTATTATAAACATTGTCTTGGAGTTGAAGTACATAAGTCTTCGAATAAAAAACACTTAGGTAAATTTCCATTTTACCTTTGCAGTAAGTTTTGACCTTGCAGAGTCTCAATTAACTTTAAAGCTTGTTCCTTCCCAACTCCTGGAACCCCCTATAGTGAAATATGAAATATTATTTAATTACAAACAAAATATTCATATTCTCACAAAAACATCTTTATTACATAGT
Source organism: Geospiza fortis (assembly GCF_000277835.1). NCBI lineage: Eukaryota > Metazoa > Chordata > Aves > Passeriformes > Thraupidae > Geospiza > Geospiza fortis. The sequence continues at coordinate 2,851,376 of NW_005054318.1, forward strand.
GTAGAGAAATGACAACAAGTGATTCCAGATGTTGAAAATAAATTGAGAAAAATATTTTTGACCAAGTTTAAGGGCAGAGAAGGTGACAGATTACAGCTGTATTGCCAGTGTAACACACAAGCTGTTCTTATGCTCAACAGCACCTGAGCTAAAACAAGGCAAAGAAGGAAGTAGAAAGCAATAATAAACTAAAAGAAGTGCAATTCAGAAAAGAGAAGTTACAAATGAAGTAGAGAGAACACTGGCACAGGTTGCCCAGGGAAGTGGTAGATGCTCCATTCTGGAAATATTCAGGGTCAGGTTGGAATGGGGCTCTGCGTGACCTGTTTTAATTGAAGATGTCCCTCACTGCAAGGGGGTTGGACTAAGTGAACTTTAGAGGCCCCTTCTGACCCAAACTACTGTATCAGTCTATTAAAACACACACATATTGCTTTCCAGTTCTTTCTATCTTCACCCTATTTTGCCAAGAATCAATACACCTGATTATGAAGATGGTATTGAGTGTACTTTCTACAGCATCATTACAAATAAATCTATATTTATTCAGTTCTATATTTATTCTAATGGCACAACTGAATACATAAAACCATATAAAATAAATCTACATTTCAAACCAAGTCTTCATTGAACTACAGTCAGACATTCAGCTTCTGCAAGGAGAGGATTATTTTGATGTATTTTCAACAAAGTAAGTGCAATTATAGCATGGTATTCTCATTTAGCTGTTCTGCCAATCTCCATTCCCAATGCACTCCCATAATTCAGCTATCTTAACAAGTTTCTGTCTTTGTCTATTTTGCTGAGCTGCAATAACTCAAAGGATCTCTCTGGCATCACATAATTGTGACATTTTAAGACTACGTAAGAAGCTGGCATTCCAGGAGCTGCTTTGGTACAATAACCACTGATTATCCACTGGTTTTTATACTCCCTCTCTTTACACAGTAGTAACAAACTATTTAAAGATTCCCATAACAGAAACAAAATTTAAAAATAACCCAAAAAACAAAACCCAAAACAAAAATAATGAAAGGTTTGTTTTCTCCAGCAGTTATCTGTTGTTTAAAGGATAGTTTTATCAAGCTGGGACACAATTATTTAAGAATAACAAGGTATCTGCTGCAAGCCTGAATGGGAGCAATCATTGCCCAAAGTCACTACATGATGAACTGTAGGTTAATCAAGTTTCATCCTACTTTTTCTCCCTTTCAAATAGTCATACCAACAGCTTCTGTTCAATGTTTTAAAAACGAATTTAAGAATTTATAGGAAAGAAAAAAAAAAGAAAGAAATGAAGTAGTAATGAGTGAGATTTCTCTCAATTAATTAGATAAACTTCCAAATAGATCACTTTTAATTCTTCATAAATGATATATTTACAAACAATGGAACAGGAATACATCCAAACTGCATCCAGAACTGCCTTTACTAATAACTACAGCTCAAAACTATCACTACTAAGTCTTCCAAAGAGCACAGACAAAGCCATTTCTTCTCATTTTCCACAGCTCCTCTGCCAGGGATGCACTTTTATGTGACTTGTTACAAAGCATCCTCATAAACAATGGGGTTCTCACACCTTTGCCTCAATGTAATCAGTATCTAAACTTTTGCCTTCCCCTCCATTATAGAAAAGGTTTGGAACAAGACAAAACAGACTGGTGTTCATGAACCATTTTGAATATCTTTAGCCTTTTAGAAGGCTGAACAATAGAATTTACAAATAGAATTTACAGTGACTTCCTATACATCTTCTACTGCATCTCATCATGCATTGCATAAACTTTCCCAGCATACACATCTCCCTTGATACATTTTGTTGTTTTTCAAGACAGCGTAAGCACCAAATAAAAAATAATTATATTGCTTACCTTTGGAAGATAATCACAGCCCAGAAGAACTGCTAGCCCAATCAAAGACTCTCTGTCACAACCGAGTTTTTCCTTAATAGAGGACATTGTGTAACTGTCAAGATGTGGATCCTACAAGAGAAATTTATTACATATTATTTCTGTTACATCTGTTACAGGGAAGGAACTGCCCTGAGTCACATTCAGTTGGGATTGCTTACTCACGCCTATTCACCCACACCCAGAGGAAAGGGTTCTACCCCATAAGAGGGGTCTAATAGAAAAAAAAAAAATTGCCATTAAAATTTATAATGTAATACATGGACACCACATGAACAACTACAGTTCTGGAACTTCAAGTGTGGGCGTCAACTGTTGAAAGAAACTAAAATAAGCCAAGAGGTCCAGCACACAGCTGAATAACCATGTTACATGAAGGGTGAGCAACTGCCTCAAAGGTCAAGCACAAAGAGCTACAGCGGATAGGGTTAAATCAATCTGGCAACCTCTCACAAGAGGAGTTCCACAGGGCTCCTATCCTCAGCCCACTTCTCAACACCTTCATTATCATCCCAAACTTGATACCAAAAGTATTAATTCAATTTCAGGACTGGAAGGAATACTAAGTAAGTTTACCAACAACACTAAATTGGGAGGAGTTGTTCACTCCCTGAAGGGCAGAGAGACAAACTGGAGAGATGAGCATTCACCAACCATATGAAGTTTCACAAGGGGAAGTGCTGGATTCTGCACCTGGCACGGGGTAACCCTGGCTGTGTGCACAGAGTGGGCAATGAGAGGCTGGAGAGCAGTGCTATAGAAAGGGACCTGGGGGTCCTGGCTGATGGCAAGTGGAACATGAGCCAGCAGTGCCCTGGCAGCCAGGAGGGCCAGCCCTGTCCTGAGGGCATCAGGGACAGCATGGCCAGCTGGGCAAGGGAGGGGATTGTCCTGCTCTGCTCTGCGCTGGGGCAGCCTCACCTCCTGTGCTTGGGGCAGTTTTGGATGCCACAATATGAAAAATTCATTAAGCCATTAGAGAGAATCCAAAGATGGTGAAGAGCCTTGAGGAGAAGCTGTATGAGGAGTGGCTGAAGTCATTTGGTCTGTTCAGCCTGGAGGAGACTGAGAAGAGACCTCACTGCAGCCTTCAACATCCTGAAGGGGGCAGACACTGATCTCTGATCTTTTCACTCTGGTGACAGTGACAGGACTCAAGGAAGCAGCATGAGAGTGAGTCAGGGGAGGTTTGGGTTGAGTATCAGGAAAACATGTTTCACCCAAAGGGTGGCTGGGCAGTGGTACAGGCTCCCCAGGGCAGTGGTCACAGCACCAAGATACACCTGACAGAGTTCAGAAAGTGTTTGGACAAGGCTCTCAGGCACATGGTGACTCTTGAGCTGTCCTGTGCAGGGAGACAGGAGTTGGACTCAACGATCCTGATGGGTCCCTTCCAATTCAGTATATTCTATGACTCTAGGTGTTTTTATTGTTTCCTACCTATAGAAAAAACGTGGCAAAACCAATGTTATCAAATCCTGGTGGCTGTGCCAAGTCATTTCAGGAACTGAAGTTTTTAAAATGCATGTAAACATTTCAATGTACTACTTAAGTAAAATAAAAGAATAAAAATGTTATCTAACATATTAGGCATAAGCTAAAGAAATATTTGGAAGGTAAAGGGACTCAAATACAAAATGGAATCAAGATTAACATGAATTAAAATATAGGCCACTGTCTCCTTCCTCAATCAGGACAAAAAAATCCCCCCACAAGCCAACAAACCAAAGTGATCCATTTTGCTAGAACAGCTGCCCTTGACATTGTGCTCCCTGCACACTCACAAATTATTTTTTATGCTGACCTATATATGTACCTAAGTACACCTGAAAGATTGAGCTTGCCTTCACTGTTGGTGATAAATGACAAGGAAGCTGAATGAAAGAACCAGGTCAAGGAAGAACTCAACCATGGTGTCACCAAAGCAAATAACCTTCCATCAACCCTAATTATTTTTTCAGAGTTAATTATTTGTAGTGCACTTCTTTTGTTCTATTGATTTTCTCATATCTCCAATATATTTTTTCAACAAGTCTTTCAGATGAACATTATAAATTACAGAAATCTGGAGTAGCCTTTCTCCATTTCTGGAAAATTGTATTCTTAACAAATGAACGCTTCAGTTTAAGGCCATAAATTATTTGGTTTTTGAATGATCACAAAAATTGATTGTGATACAGATGTACAATCCCTACACTATTCATATCCAATTGGGGTGAACAGCATTAATTGCAAGTATATTCATAATAAAATGAACCTGTAAGATGCAAGTATGTGAACTTATTAGACCCAGGAGGCTGATCACTCTTATATGACTTAAGGGTAAAATTTATAGGAAGTAATTATTTCGCTCAACTTCTCACAATAAAGAAGGAAATAGGAAAAAAATTGCAATTTAACTTTATATGAGACACCACAGGGTACTACAAACACAGGCAATATTACCCTGTTCTCAGTAGTTTTCCTCTCACAGCCAATACAACAATTACCAGTGAATCAAATAAAATGTTCCTGTCTTAAACACACCATTTTAAACAAACCCAACTACTACAAGGTAAGTTTAATAACATATAAGTATTTTTTCAAGTCCTTTCCTTCTATTTACATTTTTGTAAAGAGTCTATAGAAAGGGTGGGAACAGGGTGAGATACATTACCTTAGCATTCATGGCAAAGTTTCTATAAACTGTTTGAGCTCCATACAAGAAAACATCTCCATCATTGGTAATGCAGCCATCAACAAGTCCTTTTGAATTTAGGTAGGCACACATTGCCTCTGCCTCTCCAGCTGCTTGAACCCAAGGGACACCTAAACACTCCAGTAGTTCAAGACACTAAAAGAAGGAACACAAAAGGGAAGAGGTTGAATGTTGACTATTAAATTCACTTATTAGCATGCATTTTCTCAGACACAAGTGCCTTTAAAAACTGCTACTGTTGTTCTGCCTATGTAACAGCTCATCAATGAAAGCACTACTTCAGCAAAAAATAATATCCTGTAACAGTGAAATAGTAGATATCCACAAAGAGCTAAGTATTAATTGGACAACTTGAACACAGCATGATTAATGGCCACTCCTTCACAAAAATCTTCACACTTTAAATAGATATTTAGGATGTTTTCAGAAGAGTAGTAACAAAGGAGTATTTATCTTTGAGAAGTAATGCTGTTTACTCAAGCAGAAATGCTGAGCCAGAACAGACATCTTCCAACAGGTGCCAAACTTCCCAAGAGAATCAAGCAGAAAAGTACAATGCTGTCATCCTACCAAGACTAGACCACTGTGCAAGACACACCGATATATACATGCAAATTTCAGAGAAAATATTTTATTTTAGAACTTTAGTATAAAACTTGAATTGGTATGTACAGTCTAGTGAAGCCCTGAACACCCATAAATTCTACTTCATAGATTTTTGATAGACAAAAATGGTTAATGGGGGTGGGAGTATATGAAAAACTATGGATACTAACGCCATAAAAGAACAGCAAAGTTAAATTTTGCAATAAATCCTCAGTTATGGTTGGCCATCACAACAGCACAACATGCACAGGACATATCAATAAGAAAATTATTCTGACACTGTTTGTCTATAACACTTAACAGATGCTGTAAGGCCTGACTTCAAAGGTGCACATTCCTTCAAACTTCAAAACATTGTTTACATTTGTTGTGTATAACGCTGTGAGACACTGAAATATTAGGGGTTAATAATTCAAACAACTGGCCATTTGAAAAAGCAGCAGGTGCTTTGCTGAGGCCACGTTTGCACCCCCAGCCAAAGAGCAGAGAATTTTTGGGTGTGTGTTGGTGAAACCTCTGATGTAGTATGACAGAGGGGGTGCACACCCACCATGGGAGGATGCCAACAAAAAAACCAGCCTTTGTTTAGCAACGAGCTGGTTTTTGAGCTGGGTGAGGCCAACAATAACCAGATCCTGTGAGGTGGGATAATGCTTTTTTTATCTTGCCAATTTCCTCCTTTACACAACTGGCTCAGGTGTAAAAAATGTACACACCAGTCATTCAGTGCCATTCCACCCTAATCTGCCCCGAAGCAATCTATTAACAAGAACCTCAGTTACCTGGCCTTCAGTGGTGGGTTGTAGCAAAAGCTATCAATTATTTCAAGCTCCTGTATTGAATTTGGTTAAGATTTCTTTCTATCACATTAAAAATACTTCAACACTCAGTTACCCACCTCTTTTAACATGGCTGTAAATAAAGATCTCCCTGTTCTTACAGCTCCAGCTTTCTTCGAAGGCCCATAGCGCATCTCATTCCTCTTGCTCATGGTGTCTGCTTTCAGCCTGGGGGCCTCTCCTTCCATGACAAACACGAGTTTAATTCCCATTGATGTAAAGAAAGAGAACCGAAAAAAAAGGTTTCTGCAATAAAGCAAAGTGTTCCATAAGCTGAACTATTTGTGAAGACTGATATCTTCAGACATTTTCCTTATTTCTCTTATATTTTCCTGACCCTACCACTTGAAAAATCCTAGCATTGCCTTTACCTCTAATGATTCTCTCACCCCCAATCTAAACAAACCTCTGATCTATATTCCTGTCTTTGGCTGCAATTGTCATACTATGAAATTGCAGAAGCTTTACAAAATTCCCAAGAAAATACCATATAAGGACAGAAAGGATGTTTTTCTGGGTGTAAAGATGTGAGCAGGCTTAAAGGCTTAATAAAAATATATTAAATATCCAAAATCTACCTCCAAACACATATTTACATTGGTTATTTTATATCAAATATTAACCTGAATCGATCAATACAGGTACACCTCAAGTGACTGAATGCTGTAGTATTGGACAGACTTCTAGATACCATTACAATGCCAATTTATTTCACATGCAAACCAGCACCACTGAGGGGTGGAGTTTTACAAGGCTGCAGTAATAAACACTTGGACTATAACAGTAAAATTAACAGCAGTCATATCAAACAGCATATGCTTTAACCAATAATTCCAGTATCAATCTTTCAAAAGGAGTAAATCAAACCTTTCTATCTCTTTGACAGACATGGAGAGACCATTACACTAGATTTAATTTTGTACAGCTGCTACTAGCAAAAAACAGTAAGCTGGTCTTTTGAGGTTAGTTCTATTTTCACAAATGATATTAGAAAATCAATCCATACAATAAGTTACTTGAAAATACAAATTCTGAAAAAAATTCATTTTCAAATGTCTGAAAACAATTTTTGGCAGAAATCTGTTCAACTCCTTGTCTTGCTTTGGAGGTCTGGACTGATGCTTCCATTCCACTGCACACAGGACATCCCACCAGATGTAATGTCTTTGGTAATCCTGCCAGTTTTATAGTTAGTTATCCATTTGAGTTTGTAAGTATAAAACATTTTAAGACATTATTCTCAAAAATTCTGAGATTTTGTATCATGCTGATATTTTATATCATGCTGAATTCATCAGAAGTCACAGGAGTGTATAACACCATCTAGTAACTCAGTATTCTACACTGGTAATTAACAACAAGCACTGATGAAAATTTGTGTGTGTTTTCATTATTGTCAACACTGTTTGCAGAGAACAGTGCTTTGAAATTACAAGTGCTTAGACATGCTCATTCCTTAGATAAATCATTTAAATTAAAAATATATCCATATTCCTCAAGTTTGTTCAAACGCCTGAAGAATGATTTAAACATATTTAATTCAATATGGGGGTCTACTTAGAACTAACTTCAAACCCTTTACATATGTAGCATAAATGATAACTGAATCAAAACACCAGTCATATCAATTTCAGAGTTACTCTTAGAATTCTATTGAATAAGTAACATATTTAAATTATATAGCTCCAAGACATTTGGCTCAAATAATTTATATGGATACCTGAGATGTGGCTTGGTAACTACTCCAACCATCTTTTTAACAGTCTGTGCTTCACAAACCCACAAGCTTAAATCAACAGCAAGTGTTTTCCCTCTGAGACTACTTATGTTGACAGGTTGCCTCACAGGCTCAAGGATTTGCCACAGGTAAGTCACTCCCATTGTTTTCGCTTCCTTTTTGTCAGAAGGTAGATTTTAACTGTGGAGACCAAAGAAAATAACACAGTTTCAGCATATGGCATGAAGTGAAGCATTATGACTGTGAGGTTCAGAAGATAAATATATTTGCCACTATAAGTTCTACTTTTTTGAGGCAAGAACACTTGCAAGAAGTCCAAGTCCACTTCCAAGTTTTCTAAGTGTGGTGACTCCAGTTCACAGATGGTTAATTACCAGATACCTTCTTTGGACGGAACAGTTGCATTACTGAATAAGCTGAATAATAAATAAATATAATAATAAGCTGAACATAAATAAAACCAAACTCAGGGAAAAGGAAAAAAATAAACAAAAAATTATTCATTTCCAAGTCTTACATGTCCCTTACATAAACATAATCCAAGTTTTATTAAAAAAAACAAATCACAGAATTCTTAAAGAACTTATGTCCTGATTTGAGGCAGGATTCACATTAAAATTTTCTGTTAAAATAGAAGTGGCTTAAAGCTATTTGAGGAATATTTACAATGACAACAGAATTTAAACTTTCCTTGCATTTCCTTGCAGATGATACAAAAGGCGTCAACACCCAGAGATTCTGGCTTGGGAAATTCAGATTGGAGTTCAGGAAAAAAAAGATGGTATTGCTGCTGTGGCTGCTCACAGGTTGCCGACATTCTTAACATCCAGCTGCCATACTGTCCTACTTTTAATCCAGTGCTGATGGAGGCCTCTCTAAGCAGGGAATCAGCAGTGACTGGCACTGAAATTTGTGAAAAGAACTCCAATGCAGTATTAAGAGGGAGGCAGTACTATATTCTGGCCCTGGATGCTGGGAGAATAACTCCGTGCAACATGCACACCTGGCTCAGGATGGCGCACCTCTTCCTTGGCCAGGATATCCACGTTCATCAGAAAATTGTTGCTTTCCTGAACTTCTTACTTAGAAGTCCAAAGTTATCACTGCAGGCAATCACAGTGCCCTTAAAAAGGATTGAGCCAACTTGTTACTAAGTTCTCACCGCAACATGATGACTTCTGAATTTGCCTTCCAAACAAATGTCCTGGCATTTCTAACACTGTGACTGCAGAAACACACCAGTGTGTTCCACTGTGCCAACTTTGGTACTGCAGGACTAGCACTACCTATAATGCACACCAGTGGAAAACGTACACCCACTAGGAGGTATAGCTCTTTGTCTATGTAACTTTACTTACACAGCTCCACTCTCCATGGTACCCCATTACCACACTCATTTTCTTGTTTTCATTATTCTTCTGGTTTTCACATCTTGCCAGTTTTATACAAGGCCTCAAGCACATACTCTGCTTGCAGCCCTCACAATACCAATTTATTCCTGCACTGTCTTGTGGTAGAAAGTTTGTCTCAGGCTTATTTATTTTCTCTCTTCTCTCCCAATATTAGAATATAAAAATCAAATACAATGTGGAATGTTTTGTATTTCTTTCTGCTTTTGACACTACTGTACAATCAGATAAATTAAAATGCTCCTTTGAATAAATCAGACTAGATGACTTACCAGTGCTCAGAGATCTGCTTAAGACACATGAGGAGCTAAGCCACTGTGTGGTCTCTCACAATTAACACCACAGTCTGTCAGGACAGCAAGCCTGCCTTTGGAGGGTGCATTCTTTCATACTCTAATTCTGTTTTAAAGCAAGGCAGCTATTCAATTCCAGGTTGTTTTTAAACCAAGTTGTCACGTTAAGATTTACTTTCAATAGAATTTAGGTCTCTAATCCATTTCTTTAACTACTACAATGACTCAACCTCACTTTAGTTGTATGCAGAGTATTGCTATTGTTGCTGTATGTCAAGCACATAAAAATTAGTTAAAAATACACATCAAGCATACAGCTACATAGTACAATTTCTTGAAGTCCAGGATAATCAGTTTCTCTGATGCACAGGGGAAGTATCCAAACCTTCCCAAAAGACAAGCACAATAACTCACCTTCAGTGAGAGAACACCTAACAAAGAAGGGAGATGCCTTTTTGGTGTTATAATTTGGTTTCTGCTAGTCTGCATCAATTAAATTTGTTAAAAAACACCTGTTAGTTTCTAAATATTGTTATGGAGTGTCACATAGTCCTTAATTAATGGGAAAGACAAATACACTGCAAACACCCTACATCTGGTTAGATTACAAATAATAATAAAATAGCATAAAAATTGAAAACTAAAAAAAAAAAAGTCGACTTTTTCACTGTAATAAAGCATAGCTATTTGAGGACTTAAGCTTTTCACATCATATTGAATATATATCTAACAGTGAGTTATGAAAGCCTGCAAGACTGGTAGCAGTCTTTGGTTTTTTTGAGTGTATTTCATAAAATATTTAAATTTGAATTCAGTGTACAAATAGCTCAACTACTCTTAACATGAATGATCTGTCTACTCGGATTTTATTTAACAGTTTCGTTCATCACGAGCCTCCAACCCTAGAGAGATGGCAACTTCCAGAGAAGCAAAACTGAACTTGATTTATTTGCATATACTTAGAAATCACTGAAGATGGTTAACAGTAAAAATAACCACTCACCTACAAAACCTTCTCAATATCTCTTCAGGCCAGAATGTGCTAAACCTATAAAGCTTTTATGCCGTATATAGTGCTTTAAAACGACATTCTGCTCTACTAAGTTTTTTTACACTGCCAGAAATGCCAGTCACTTAAAAATAACCACAGAAAGCATTTAGCGCTGCAATTCAATTCATACAGAGATACTTTCACACATGACCAAGGTAACTTGCAAAGACAGCTAAGCATATATTTTATGTCTCACCCGGAGGCCTTTAAAAAGGAGGAAAGACACGGCAGAGGAAACACGAAAGCCCTGACGTTTTTAGTAACTTTCCCTCTCTCTGCGTTACCCCAGCCCAGCTTTGCCAATAAATCAGCGCACCCGAAGGACAGCGGCGGCGCGCTCCAGCATTTGCAGATTCCTCCTCAAGCGCCTGCGGATCCTTCCGGCGGGATGAACACAAACAGTCCCGAGCCCC
>NW_005054318.1:2863125-2902397 GCF_000277835.1 Geospiza fortis
ACCCGGGTCTCTTTTCTGGGGGGTGGGGGAGCCTTCCGGGTCGTGCGGTGTTGGGAAAAGCAACAGGTAATGGTGGACTTGAGGAGATTTGTGCCTTGCTTTCGTTTTCGCTCTCCGTAGAGGAGGCAGAGCTGCCCTCTGTGCCGCAGTGCAGTTCTGGGCTCCTCAGCACAAGAGAGAGACGGAGGTCCAGTGGAGGGCTGTGAAAGATGATTAATGGAGTGAAACATCTCTCTTATGAGGAGAAGGCTGAGGGAGTTGGAGCTGTTCAACTTCTGGAAAAGACTGCTGAGAGGGAACCTCAATCTGTGTAAATGTTTAAAGGGAGGGTGTCAAGAGGATGGACCAGGCTCTCCTTCGTGGTGCCGAGCAGTAAGACTGGAGGCAATGGGCAGAAACTGATGTTCAGAATGTTCCCTCGAACATGAGGAGGAATATCTTTGCTGTGCAGGTGAACACGAACTGGAACAGATTTCCCGGAGAGGCTGTGGAGTCTTTCTTACTGGAGATATTCAGAAACTGCCTGGACACAATCCTGTGCTATGTGCTGTGGGATGACACTGCTTAAGCAGGGAGGTTGGACCAGATGTTCGACCTATGAACACTATGAACCTATGAACGCTATGTTCACTTCCAGCCTTACCCTTTCTGTTATCCTCTGGGTCAGGCACTGCTTCTCCAGTGTTTGATGGGATGGTATAGGGTTCTTATGTACTGGCTGCAAATGTGTTAGGAGAGGAGTTGTCAACGTCAGACATACAGTCTAACATAGAGCATCTGGCTCAGGTAGTCCCAAAAATGTAGAGCACACTCCATTCCTGTGTCTTGAGACTTGACTTCTGACTTCAGCCCTCTTCAGCCCTCCCTTTAACTTCCGTTTATCTGCTGTAAACCTAGTTGTCACTCCCGAAGTTAATGTTACTGAAATTCCCTTAGAAACCTCCTCCCCTCCGCATCCCCCTCACTGGTTCTATGACCTGGATGTTAATTTGTAATTTTATTGGTATTTTTGTGACTGTTAAATGTAGTGTGCTATACATCAGCTAAAGACCTCAACTATTTTCTTCCTCTCCTTACCATATCTTGTGTTCATCCTGCTGTAGGTCTGCTCTATGTCTTTGCTTTACCTCTGCTTTGCCAGCTGGGTGGAAGGCAGGGTTATAGCTGGGCTGTGTCCAGAGTGTTTAAAGTGGATGTCCCACAAGACACAAGGGATACTTTCCTACCTTATGTGGATACCAGACCAGCGAGGGCTGCTAGAAAGCCACTCATGTGGGTTTGCTGACAGCAGGTTGGTTGTGTCAGCCGTGGATGAGCCAAGCTGTGACCAGCCAGGCAGGGAAAATGGAAACAGTTGTGGAACGCCATAGCAGTTAATACTTTGGAAAGATAGGCCATTGATTAAGTTGAAACATGGGTGAATATCAGTGGATGCAGCCTCTGCCTTATCCTTTGATGTGTACAGGGTAAGTACTTTTCTAACATGTAGCAGTCATTTTATAGAGGGCATTTAGGGCTTGCATTTTTCTTTTGTGCTTTCATTATATGCATAACAATTGCTTGTTGTAATTTGGAGTGATCCTTTGATTGTTTTTATAATTGAAGCTGTCTTGCTCCCAATTTGCTCCCAATTATAGATCCAGTTTTTATACCTAACTGTATACTCTTATGTTCCGTGATAGTGAAGTTTATTTTTATTAAATCAGTACTCTTGATTTCTCTTCCTGAATGACTGTTGGATTCTTGTTTGAATTATTAACTTGACTTTGTCATCACAAGTTTCCGTTAACATACTCTTACTTTATATTGTAATATATTAAAGTATATGAAGTTTAGTATATATAGTTTAATTGTTTCCAGTATAGTATTGTATACTTTAATAACCTTCAGATAGCTTGGATCCGCTGCTTTTCCTTTGCCTTGAATAGTTATTCCCAAACTGTTGTTAAAGTTAGGCTAAGTAGTGCAGAGACTGAAAGCAACATTTTTTCCAGTTAAAAACTTAATGTAGAAAATTAGGGGTGCCTTAGTGCAGGAGTCTTGGGAGCAATTAATGTCAAAAAAATTCTTTTATTGTCAAAAATATCAAGGTGACATGAAGATAAAATTCAAACATGTCATTTATGAAAGCAATATTTTTTCCAATTAAAAACTTAATGTGGAAAATTAGGGGTGCCTTGGTGCAGGAGTCTTGGGACCAATTAATGTAAAAAAATTCTTTTATTGTCAAAAAGATCAAGGTGAGATGAAGATAAAATTCAAACATGTCATTTTCTGTTTATTTATTTTTTAAAATGTTGGTTATTTATTCCTGTGCTTTTTAAAACCTTGTTTCTTGTAAAATCTTATTAATGGGTTCCTTGTGGTTGCGGTCAGTTTCTTGCTCCTTTTGGGTTTTTTCTACTCAGGGAAGGTTCTGCATCCACTGATATTTGTCATAATTTCTGAGGCTGAGTTTGCTTGTAGTTCCAGTTAAGTTTTGTTTTCAGTACTAGCTCTTTAACAGTTTTGAGGTGCAGATGGTTCTGGTTTTTGCTTTCGTCATAGTTAGATTACATGAGATTATTTTTTTCTGTGTTCCGCTCTTATACTCTCTTTTCCTTAAATGTTCAAATTGTATAGCAATGGAACTCATACCCCTCATCTTTAGTTTGGATGTTAAATTAATTAAACCATTTAAAGCTTATGTATATGTCTTCATATTTGGGTGATGGATGCCAAGAGCTTGCAAGTGACTGATTCCTGGTCTCAGTAATTTGGCACAAAGGCATGTTTTTGTAGTAAAGCCAGAGTAGCATAACAAAAGGTATGTAAGCTGAATCATGAAGTGTATTTGCTCCTTGATTTCCTTGTGTGCTGTATTAAACTATATAACATAAAGTGGATATGATAGTTTTGCTGTAAATACTTCATGGGCATCATCATTATAACAATAATAGTAATAATAATCATTGGTTGTAAACATCATCATCCTTCTTCTCTTGCTCTTCTAATATTCGATAAAGAAATCCCTACCATACAAAATTATTGCAGGAGTGTCAGATGGCAAGTTTATTGCATTTCTGCATTTGCTTTGAATTTTGTTCATTCCACAGAATGGAAAGAGATTGATACTGTTTTTTCTTTATCTTTTAGATGCTGTGTCATAGAAAATTAATGAGGGGATCATAAGACACTGTATTTTATAAAGCAGCCAACAAATATGTAGACTAGAAATTAGAAAGTCTTTGTAATGATTTAGGAAATTTTGATGTCTTGTGTGTCTCTTACAATAAATGCTGTTCTCTGTGGTACATGGTAGTATAAGCTGTCTGACCTCTCATAGGTTGAATTCAGGCAATAGTTTGACCAGAACACGAGGCTGACACAAGGAAACTGCTCAGAGAAGCCTCTTGTTCTCCACAATGACCCACCCATACAGAACTGCATGCTGAGGTGGTTAGGAGCTCACGTAACTAATTTTAGAAGAAAGAAGTTCTTTCCTGCATTACTTTTTGGTAGGATCAATGACTTGAGGTGATTTATCATTTTGTTGTGTAAAGAGCTGCTTGCACTCAGAGGGATGAGACAGAATCAGAAGAGGGAAGAAAGACTGCTCCCCTCCATTGTATACAAGTTCTTGTGACTAAAGTTGTACTTGAGCAGTCTTTATTTAATTCAATTCTGTGTAGATTCTCCAAGTAACTAATCTTAAAACAGAGAATGTGGAGCAAGACTGCTGAGAAGCTCTGGGAGAGCTTTGCCAAGGGGGCCCCTGGGGATCCTGAGGCTGTGCAGTGCACAGCTGGACCTGCTGTGCTGACCCACCCAGCTTTCTCACAGAATGTGCCACTTCCCTCAAGAGATCATGGTAGGGACTGTTAGGCTGACCTGTATGACTTCTCTCCTGGATTATCCCAGCTGTCCTGAGGGACAAGGAAGTGCTTGCTTGTTGTCATCACCTGTATTCATGACAAGGAGTCTTCTGGCCTCCAAGCCCCCAGTGTGTTTTAGACATGTGTTACCAACTTTGGGCATGCTATGTCTTTAATAGGTCATTCTTTCCTGCACCAAAATTAATATTTTATTAATTTATTTTTATAAATAAGCGGCCTGTTCTTAGGCCATGTGTCATTCAGTGATCTTTCTATAGGAGTGAATGTTAAGTGAGTGAATTTCTAACTCTTTCTAAGGAGTGAATTTATTACCTCAGAATTTTCCTTGAACTGATGCTGTGCATTAAAGTTGGTTGTCATCTTTCTTCCAGGGGAGCTCTAGATGAAATTCCAGCAAACAATGCTGAGTAGGAGAACATAATCCATTTCAGAAAAGTTTTGATGTCAGAAAACTGTGCAGCTGATATTAGTTTTAGCCTGTTTTAGGTACTTAGCATAGCTGACTTAACTGCTGATAAGTAAAAAGATTGTGTATTGCATTTGTGCAAATAGCACCTTGCTTCTGCTTAGGGCAGGTATGTCAACTTCTGTATTTTGCATAGGTCTTTGGGTCTATAGGTATGAAGAATGTAATATGTACTTTTGAGGGAATAAAAACGATGCCATAAGCGTATGATTATAGAAAATCCAAGATTTTTGTATGTTTTAGTAAAGCTTGTTACTTTTGCAAGATTTGTTTCAGACCAGTCCTATTAGTGCTGGAAGTCTGTGCATTATTTATTGATTTGTAGAGGAAATTTATACGTGTCCTCTTTATAGAGAGAATAGTTAGCCTTTATTAGGAGCGTTTTGTTTACTGTGTTCATGTTATACTACCTTGTAGTGTAAGAAACAGCTCAGGAACAGTGCTATGAGTCTAAATTTCCATTTATTCTACTTTTGTGTGTTCTGCATATTAATTAATCAGCTGGCCATGCAGCTGACTTCAATCAAACCTGTATTGATGGCGCTGGACTATGTTAGTTACGTACTTTTTACCACTATTCTTTGTGGCTGTGTGTTTTTTGATTGTAATGCATTTCTAGCAGTCAGTTTTATAATCTTTCCTATTTCGTACTGTTACAGCATATTTTATTATTGATGGATTGTTCCTTTCCCCCCCGTGTTGTTGGTTTTGCCTTAGCTGTCCATCTCCCCGAAGATCTGCCCCTCTGTTCCCTGTTCCTCCTCCTATTGAATGTCAATCCCTCCCCGAGTCTGCCCCTTTCTCTAGAAACTTCCCTATCAATTTTGTATCATTCGAAGCCCCATTGGTTTGTTTAAGTTATTCTCCTCCCCTACAGTCCCCTATTGGTTTAAACATTGCATTCCCCGCCTTGTGTTCCTCCCCCAATTTCTCCCAATTGGTCAAAGATTGTATCCTCCCCTGGGACCTCCTCCCCCTTATAAGCTGATGTATGGGTTTGGGTTTGTTTTTGTGTCCCTCAATCTCGGGGAGTTGAGTTCTTTGGAAACCATACAGAAGACCTCTCCCTGATCGTTGTCCAAGGAAAACAGAATCAAGGTTGATTTTATTTATTCCCCTTGATTAGAATAATGAAGCTGTGTTTCTTTTGTTTTAATGCAAATCCTTCATAGCAAGCATAGCCTTAAATTACTGAAATTTCAGTTTTGGGAAAGTATTTGTTGCAGTGTTTGCTGTGACTTTAGTATTTGTTTTACCGAAGTAAATAGTTTGGTATTTCTGTGCTATCTCCTGTGGATATGTTGTCACCTAGAAAACTGAAACCTGTAATATTTCATTACTTTCATTTTTCAGTACTCATGGGTAAGAGAAAGAAAGAAGGTGTTCTAACTCCTGGGTCCCAGAAAAGGCAGAGAAAAGAACCCACAGATGTACTTAGTGATGACTCTGATGAAGAAGAAACTTTAGAGTTCTCAGCTAGTAGTGGTGCCCCTTCACAGTCGGTAAGTATAAAAATTCATAGAGCTGAAGATTCAAAAAAAGTTCTGTGCCTGTTGAAATAAATGTCTTGGATGTAGGCATCAGTAGAACAAAGATAAAAGAAACTAGGGATACTGTCTGTGGTGAGGACTTCTGCATGAGGTTATTCTTACCTTATTTCTTTTGGGTCATCTAGTTACAATAGTCAAGCATAACATAACAATACTGTGATTTAATAGAAGGAATACTACTGCAGTTGTCAAGTAAATGAAGGAAATGGATTTTGATAGAACTATGGAATGTTTCATTTATGGTTGTAGTAAAGGCAGAAAAATGCTTGGAAAACTATTTATTTACTAAAAGAAGTGCAAAGTATTGGTTTGTTTTGCATTGCTGACACTTTCAGGTATCTGAAAAAATCTAGTGTTTGAAATGCAAATTTTGATGGAAAAGAAACTAGAGAATGGGAATATTATTTTCTGCTTTTCTTTTAGTAGTTGAATTTTAGTTTGATAGAAGACTTAATTTTTTTTTGATATTGCAAATACTGTCCTGCATATTTAGATTGGACATTAAGAAACATTTCTTTACCAGTGGTAAGACACTGGACCAGGCTTCTCTGGGAGGGTTGAATCTGTCTGTGTGCCAGGTGTGTGCCAAAACCACTCTTTCACTGCCCTCCTTTCCTGGACAGGGGAGAGAAAATACAACAAAAACTTGTGGTTGAGATAAGGGCAGGGAGAGATCACTCCCCAGCGACTGTCATGGGCAAAACAGCCTCAGCCTGGGGAAATTAACTGAATTTACTAACAATCAAATCAGTATTTGAGAGATAATGAGAAATGAACCCAAATCTTAAAACACCTTCCCTCCTTGGCTCCTCTTCACTCCCAATTTTTTTCTCGCCCCCTGCCCAACAGCACAGGGAATGGGGGCTTGGTTAGTTCATTACGTGTTGTCTCTGCCACTCACTCCTCTTCAGAGGGAGGACTCATACTGATTCTGTGCTCCTGTGTGGATCCCTTCCACAGGATGCAGTCCCCCAGGAACAGGCTGCTCTACTCTGGGTCTCCCATGGGCTTACAAGTCTTACCAGCAAACCTCCTCCAGTGTAGACTTTCCATAGAGTCACAGCCTCCTTTGGGAGTCCTCCTGCTCCAGCACAGGGCTCTCCGTGGGCTGCAGGTGGATCTCTGCCCTGATGCCTGGGGGACCTCCTGCCCCTCCTTGGTGTCTGCAGAGCTGTTCCTCTCAGATATTCTCACTTCTCTCTTCTCTGGCTGCAGTTGCTGCAATTGCAGTTTCTCTTTCCTGGCTCTTAGCCTGGAGGCACTTCCACTGTTGCTGATGAGCTCAGCCTTTGCCAGTCTGTCTTGGAGGTGGCTGGGGAATGGCAATGGCTCTGTCAGACATGGGAAAGCTTCTGGCAGGTTCTCACAGAAGCCACCCCTGTAGCTTCCTGTCCCTGCTACCACAATCCAAAACCAGTACAGCTTCCCAGAGAGGTGGTTGGTGCCCCAAGCCTGTCAGTATTTACAAGATATTTAGACAATGCCCTTAATAACATGCTTTAACTTGGTCAGGCAACTGTTTTGGATCTATTGCCTTAATATTTTATGTTGTATTGATGGTAAGTTAGTAATAGGGAGAACTGTAAGTTACTGTGTGTGAGAGATCAGCTTTGGTAGCTTTTTATTTTAGTAAATAGCTGCTCTATAGCAAGTGACTTTACACAGTGTTGTGAAACCCTTCTGTTTCCTTGCGGCTTCTAACAACCAATGTTTTATATCATACTGTCATTTTAATTCTCATTGTGTTTAAAATATATAAACTTAATCTCATTAAAATGCATGTATAACTTGAGTTTTAATTGTTCATTCTTTAGTCTGATGGTGAGGTTGGGATAATTGAAAGTATCCAGCTGAAGAACTTCATGTGCCATTCAAATCTGGGGCCTTTTCAGTTTGGATCAAATCTCAATTTTGTTGTTGGAACCAATGGAAGTAAGTATTAATTGCATAGAATTTTTTTCAAAGAACACTTCTGTTAATAATGTAGAAGATGTAGTTTTTCATTTGAAAAAGAATTGCTGGCCATCTTTCAGGTGTGGACAAGGATTCACTTTTGAAATTAGGTACCACACAGGTCTATCCCAGTAGTTAAAGACTGGTGAATTAAGTCTTAAAATTGGAGGTTTTTGAAAAAGATAATGTGAATATAAATATTTTAATAGCTAAATAATGCATGCATTTTTATTTGAACTAAATGTACTTATATGTTTATTACTAAATGTACTATAATTGTCCAAGTGCCTGCAGTGCCCATCTCTGAGTTTGGAGGAGCCACCGTGGTTGTAATGGGGGCTGAAGTACTGCTGATAGTTGCATAATGCTAAACTAGATTTAAAAGCACATTCAGCAACATCCTGCTTCCCGAGGACATCCAACATTTTGAAAAGCTGTTGGGGCTATCCTGGAGAAGGAGGAGAAGGTGTGTCGTCTCCAGGTTGGCTCTCGGCAGGGTGAAAGGTGCAATTGTGAGCCTGTGCCGCTAGATGGCTCCCGCAGCCCAGGGTGAGGGGGTGCCGAGTGCACGGACCAGGCGAGTTCCACCGCCGGCAGATCCATCGTGTCATTTGTTATATCATATCTTATCATGTCATATCAGGTCATTTACCGTGTCATATCTTATCAGCCAGCATTGCAAGGTACTTCAAAATGATAGCCTTAGCCCAGGCTCTAAGGGTGATAAACATCAAAGTAGGGAGTGCCTGCTATGAGGAAGGTGTTACATAGTGCAGCTCTGAGAGCAAATAAATCAGCATTGTGATCAGCAACTATTAAGCTAATATCATGAATGCTTAGAGCAAATTTGTTTCAACATACTCTGGTCAGTTATATCAACCCTTTGAGCCCCACAGTGGGTGCTAGAAAGGACTGTTGTCATTTAATCCCTTTCAGTAACTAAATATCATGCAGCCACTCACTTCCCCATGTTCTCCAGTGGGATAGGAAGGAGAAGAAGGAAAAAGGTAAAGCCTGTGGTTTGGAATAAGAACAGCTTAATGATTTAAATAAAATAAAATATAGTAATTACTGAAATGAAGGACAGAAAGGAAGAGAGGAATAAAACCCAAGAGAAACAAGTTATGCATAATGCAGTTGCTCACAACCAGCCCATCCATGAGCAGCAATCAATGGCTCCTGGACAGCGTCCCCCAGTTTATGCACTGGGCATGATATTGTATGGAATATCCCTTTGGCCAGGTTAGGTCAGTTCTCCTGGCCAGGCTCCCTCCTGCCTTCTTGTGCACCTCCTCAGTGGTGCAGAGTATGAGACACTGAAGAGTCCTCAACTTTGCTACTTAGCAACAACCAAAACATGAGCATGTTATCAGCATTATTGTCATGCTGAACCCAAAACACAGCACTGTACAAGCTGCTAGGCAGAAAAGGAGCTCTATCCCAGCTAACCCAGGACATAGAAACTACTACAGGAAATGGAAGTGATACCAATTTATACAATCTTGTTTCTTCTGGACAAAGAACTAAAAAAAAAATAAACATAAATTTTGAAAGAGAGCTTAAAACCTTTCAAATAGTTAGAGAAATGGTGATGTGTGTTCGATTTCTTTTGTTGCATATGTCTTTTCAGTATGCTTTTAAGAAAGGGGAGATTCCTTCCTTCTGGCTTACAACATGGTGAATGCAAATTGCTAAACAGAAGTAACAAGTTTGGGTCAGTGTTTTGGGGTTTTTTAGGGAGACTCTTGAAAATGGCAGATACTTCACTAGCATTATTGTTATTTTATATGTTCAGTAAGGACAGAATTTGGACTTCTAATGCATGAATATATAATAAGTCAAAAACTGTAATATGGGTGGAGTAGAAATGACAATATCTGCTCTTTAAAACAAGTTCAATGCTTCAATTACAGGTGGAAAAAGTTCTGTATTAACAGCACTAATTGTTGGACTTGGTGGAAAAGCTACTGCAACTAACAGAGGTTCCTCATTAAAAATGTTTATTCAAAAAGGAGAGACGTAAGTTAAACTTTAAAAGTTGCATTTGTAGTTTGCTGATTGTCGTTGAGGTTAGCTTATGAGTTTTCTGTTTATGAAAATTTTCTACATCTTCTTATGGGATTCAGCAGACTTGAATAAAAAGCATAACATTTAAACAACACTCTCCCCTTGCAAAAAAACCCCAAACCCTGAAAACAAAAAACTTCAGAAGTTTTACCACTTGTATATTGTTACTCCTGAATGTTGTATTTTGAAACCAACTGGAAATTAAACTGCAAACAGTTGGTCTATGTCTTCTCCAGTGAGAGAAAGATAAAGGTGGAGATTACATGTTGAAATAAAAATGTATTGAATAAAGCCGTCAACAAGATAAGGAAAACAAACGCTAACAGCAACAATACTAATAACAACAGTGTATAAAAGAGGGTGATTTCAAGCAAAAATGCTCACTGAGTCTGATGCAAGGTGACTGCAGCACAGCCCAAGTCAGACGTCTTCTGAGACAAAGAAGAAAAGGGCAAGTGGAAGTGTCTATGTCTGTGTTGTGAAAAAAAGAAACAATGGTGGACAAATACCTGCCCCCACACTCCCTCCCCAAGCCCAAGAGGAGAAAAAAAATGACATACCAACCCCATTGTAGGACTGGAGCCACCCCACTGCTTCACTCACCATCCACTTTCCCTAGAATAAAGGAACAAAATGGTGGCAGTTCTACTTCGTGTACTCCTTCTCTTCCAGCTGAAGCTGTGTCCCCAGGGATGATGTGTGAGGCATAGAACAGTAACACTCAGATGGGTCTGGGCTCTGCCCCTCACACTAATGCTAAGAAAATTGTCTCTGTCCTACCTGAAACTGGGGCACTGAACTAGCTAACATAGTGATGTGTTCTCTATATTCCCTGCTCTTGTGTATTACTTCCACTGTGTCATTGAATATCTTCCAGAAAAATTGAGTCCACTAGAAAAATTCATAGGTGACTAGTTATCATTACTTTGCAAGCAGTGAGGTTAATTATTTTTCAGTCTTTCTGGTGATGTGAATGAATGCAAAGACCTTGACTTACAGCTGGATATTTGAACATGCAAGAAGTGGATTCATGTCTGCTGTGAGATTGGGGATAATGTGTTTAAGGAAACCAGTAAAAAGATAGGAGGCTTATGAGTTTACATTTACATGAAGCTGTTATTTGGAATCAGGTATCCCAGTCTTTTCCTTTCAGAGTTGCTTAAGAGTAAAATTGTTGGTAGTACTTGCCTTGTATGTATGAAGTTAATGTTTCAGCACTCACTTGAGAAACGGGAAATAGGAATTTGGAACTGAAATCACATCTCATATTTTCTAGAAGAATGGCTTAAGCATTCTGCTATATATTACTTTGGTTAGGCTGTAGAAGCCACACAACTGTTTCATACAGAAGCTCATTTGAAAAAAGGAAAACTACCAACAAGCAGCTTGATTCTGTGATGTAAAATGAGGGCACTCAGATGAGAAGGGAAGATGGAAGAAATCTCTCACAAATACTGCTTTTGGCTCATTGTTTAGGTGAAGCATAGGAGGTGCAGGCAGTCAGTGTATGGCAGCAGTGTGTCATGGTTTTGGAGAAGAGGGCTGGACTTTCTGGCCGTGTTTGATTCCATACCACTCACGTCATGGCAGGGCTGTGGTGTCCGCACGAGGAAGCTGGGGCCAAAAGCAGCTTCTGCTTTCCCCAGGTTCAAGGGAGGGGGCATGTAGGTTTCAGGGTCAGCCCGGCAGACTTCACCCATCTCTGCCGCTGGCAGTCTGTCTTAGTTTAGGGACAGGTTTAGGAAAAAACACTCTGGAATGAGTGTCTCCTCTGAAGAGAATGGCTCCAGCAATCCTTTTTGCCAGTGAGAAAATGAATACCAGCAGGTGAAAGTAAAAAAACCTCTGTTTATTAACCAACAAAGTGCCTGAATAGCGTGAAAAAAATTGAATAAATGCTAGATATTGAACTTTCAGAACCTTACCTCCCCACCCACACCCCAACAAGAAAACCTCATTATGCCAGGGGAAGAAATAAACAGGCTGGCTGCATGGCAGAGGGGGGACACAAAATGGTGGCTGGCTTTTGTCTCAGGGAAGAGGAAAAAAATTCATGCAGTGGCTTTGGCAAAAGGAACCTGTTGTCTAGTACTGGTCCTCCTCCTCAGGGCAGACGAAGCTGATGGATTTTGGTGTCCTTTCTCTTGTTGGTTCATCTTTGCCTGAAATTTTGGGCTGGCTGGAGTGGCCCCCACTGCTGGTCTTGGTGATTATCTGATCCTGGACCAAAACCAAGATGAAACAGTTCAAGAAAACACCTGCAGAAGGATTGCTGCTGCTGTCCAGAGGAAAGGTGGTGGAGTGGGGTGGAAAAAGGAAACTTTTTGCTTAGCTACTAAAAAATCGAGTTAGCTAAGCAACAGAGCAGCTGCTGCTCTCTGCAGCACCCAATGTGCTGGGGAGTGAGTCTTGAACACGAAGTCTGCGCAGGAGCCCCCCAAGGCTCGTGCCCCTCCTCTGGACCCACCTTAAAGCCACAGCAGCCATTTCTGGACATAAAGCAGATAATCAGGAATAGAGCATCATCATGAAATCGCCCCAAAACAAGGCCCCTTTCCCCTTCTTCCAAGCCATGGCTTTTCTGGTTCGGTGCTGAAAGACAGCGCCGGCAAGCTCAGATGCCGTTCAGAGAAAAAGAAAAGGGAGGGAACAGCAGCAGCGCGGGGCAGAGCCCAGCCAAGCTGTGTGGAGCCCCAGCCACTGTGGCTGCAGTACTGCAGCACCACCGCTGCCAGAACCACCAAGCACTCCACTGGGTTCGTGCGCAGTCAGGCTCAGGAAAAGGGTCCCTTGACCTGATTCAGAGCCCTGTCAGATCCCACCAGGTTTTGTCTTGTCCCCGTTTTCTGTTGTCTTCAGGCTGGGGAAAGGGGAAGTTAAGCCATGAGCATTCCTGACACAGTGCTTTTGTTTCATCGTGCACTACACAGCCCAGCACAAGGCCAGTTGCCGTTTTACAGTTTGCCATTTGTCTGAGAAACTATGCCAGGTGCTGCCTTGGGGAAGCATTTTTGTTTAGTGGTGAATACCCTTCTGTGGGTAAAACACTGTTTTGTACAGTCTTACTAATATTGTTGTGGTTTTTAGATTTTGCAGTAAATTGGGATTTTGTTTTATAATCTCTCCTATTCTTTCCTCCTCTGTGGGAAGAGGGTGGAGGAAAGGGGACAGCTTGAGTGGGCTTACTTTTCCCTTTACTTTTATTTCATTGCTGGGTATTGCTTTTTCCTTTACTTTCCATTTACTTTACTGCTGAGTTTTAAACCAGCAATGCTTCTAATGCAGTTATGGCTCAAACCAAATAAATACATATTTTTCTGACTGGTACTGTGACTGACTTGCAGCTGTGACCTGTAGCATACATGACAATTTGTATAGCAAACTAAAATGTTCTGATTTTTTTTGTTGTTTTTAGATTTGAAATTAAGTTCACGGGTTTTTAATTTTGTTTTTTTTAGCTCTGCAGATATTTCCATAACTTTGCGAAACCAAGGAAGAGATGCTTTTAAACCAGAATTGTATGGTACCTCTATTACTGTGAATCAGCACATTAATCAGGATGGAGGCAGAACTTGGAAAATGAAAAGCAAATCCGGTTAGTGATAGTTTGCTTTGTTCTCAGTCTTAGAAGTTCTCTAAACTTCTTCATGGCTTTGAATGCCTTGATGTTAGTAAAGGATGATGTTTCTCTTTGTATAAAACCACTCAAGGATGAAGACAAGTGTCAATTTTTCTTGTTTTTATCCCAAACGAAAAATATTTTAGTATGTCAAAAGCAATGATGTACTTATTGATACGTATTATTTAGTATGTCAGGTGTAACATTGTGTATTTGTTTTTACAAAAATCTGCTTGTGTGATGAGGCTGAACATAGTTTTTTGTCTTTCTTGAGGTTTTATTGAATTTGCTGATTTATCTAAATTCTGTCACAGAGGGTTTATGAGGCAAAGAAGGACTTCAAGTAGAAGTCTTTCTGTGCAAATAAAAATATATGGAAAAATAATAATTTAAAAAAATCCTAATGTTTCTAGTTTAGGACTAAGTTAGTGTTACAAAAAGATGGATTTTGTTTCTTAGATTCTCTACAATGAAGAAAATACTCCAGGGCATTATACCTATTCATATTTTTTCTTACTTTTTTTTTTACCACTAGGCACCATAATTTCTTCAAAGAAGGAGGAACTCATAGGAATACTGGATCACTTTAATATACAGGTAGTTGTTGCAGTGTTTAAATTCTGTGCAATTTAAGACATTGGTATGTGATATTGTAATTCTTCAATTAAAAAGAAATGTACTGTTCCTTAAAGGAGAGAGTTGCACCTCTTCCATATCATTTAAAGATCAGATTCATCAGCAAAAGGAAAATTGAAATATATACCTCATGCAATGCAGAATAGGATTCTGTCCCAGACAGATAAGTATTTGCTGTCATCTGTGAGCTGTGAGTCATGTGTCCTGTTGATAAAAGTCTTGACATATGTAGGTTTCTTTTGTATCTGGAGAGGTTTTTTCTGCTGATTATTTCAGTTCTAGCTGTTTCAGAAATTTGAATGTGATTTTCCTACCGAACTGATTAATAAAAGATCAGGTAGTGCATATGAAGTTTAAAATATTCAACTTAGAATTTCAAATAATATGAATTGCAGTTAGTATGTATTGATTTTATTTTGTGGCATCATCTGTAAGAATATATTAGTCAATTCATTGCATTTATTGCAATACTTTGACACGACAAGAATTTCTAATGCTGATTTTGTTAACTAAATGGAACTTTTACAGGTACTGTTTTTATAGAAGTCACATATCCTCTTGGAAGCAGTTCCTTAGTTGTCCTTGCTGTGGTTCTATTTTATATGTGATATAGTTGGGTTTTTTAATTTTCTGTTTGTTATTGGTTTTGTTTGTTATATTTTGGTTTTTTTGAAGATGTGTGAGGATTAGCAAGCTTCGTTTTGCAACATTAGCTTAGTAATAAGTTGCAAGAGTAAAACAGTGTTCTCACTTCTGTGGATTTGCACTTACATGGTAACCTGTAATTAAAATAAAATGAAAATTATTTCTTTTTGCAGGTAGATAATCCTGTGTCTATTTTAACCCAAGAGATGAGTAAACAGTTTTTACAGACCAAAAATGAAGGGGACAAGTACAAGGTAAGAAAAAAATATAGCGTAGTCATAAAACATTAAAATACCAATTGCAAATTTTTAGAGCATTTGGAAAAAAAAAAAAATCCTTGATTTTAATCACCTGTTTTGGGCTAATTCAGGTAAGTAGCTAAATACCACACAACCACTTGCTCACTTCCGTTCTGTGCTGCCCCAAGCTTGGGCTGGGGGAATGGGAATTGAAGAGTAAAAGTAAAAAAAAAATGAGAGGGATGAGATAAAATTTGTATGATAACTGAAGTGAAAGCTGGAAAGAGAGAAAGAAAGCGAAGCAAAATAAGAGATGCAAAGAGACTCATTCACCACCTCCTGTTGGTAGACTGAGGCCCAACCAGTGCCCACGCAAAAGATGGCTGATGCCCCTAAACCCTCTCTTACCTGTTTTTATTGCTGACCATGGCTGTGCTGGTTTGGGCTGGGTTAGAATTAATTTTCTTCATGGCAGCTTGTGTAGGGCTACTTTGTGGATTTGTGCTGAAAACAGTCTTTATAATGGGGAGATGTTTCCTTATTGCTGTTCGGTTAACTGCTGAGCAGGCCTTACACAGAGTCAAGGCTTTTTCTTCTTTTTCCATCCCACCAGCAAGGAGGCTGGGGGTGCACAAGGCTTTGGGAGGGGTCACACCAGGACAGATGACCTCAGCTGACGAAAGGGATATCCCAGACCATGTGGCATCATGCTCAGCATATAGAGCTTGGGGAAGAAGGGGGAATTGGGGGATGTTTTGAATGATGCATTTGTCTTCCCAAGTGACCATTAGGCAGGATGGAGCCCTGTTTTCCTGAGGATGGCTGAACACCTGCCTGCCCCAGGAAATGGTGAATGAATTCCTTGTTTTGCTTGGCTTGCATGTGCAGCTTTTGCTGTTTTAAATTATTTTTATCTCATCCCATGGGTTTTCTTGCTTTTACTTTCCAGATTCTCTTCCCTATCACACCCAGGGGAAAGTGAGTAAGTGGCTAGGGCTAAACCATCACAATGACACTTTCTGAGGTGGCAAATCTTGTTGGCTGCTTGGGATCGTTTGCCTGGTTGTATACCTCCCCAACTTCTTGCACACCCAGCTGGTCTATTCACTGGGAGGGCAGAGTGAGAAAAAGGAGGCTTCAGTGCAACAGCTAACATGTGAGTGTGTAGTCAGTATTTTTTTTTGATCACATATCTAAAATCAAACACCATAACAGTTCCTGTAAAGAAATTTAACTCCATCTCAACCAGAGCCAGTGCACTATCGGATTGCACCAATCATCCACTTGCACAAACAATACTTTTGAAGATTCTTCTCTGTAAAGAGATGGATAAATTTAAATTTTAGGGCTCTGCTGAGTTAGTTCATTATTCAGAAGTACCCCTATGGGAAATGAGTGTTCTAAGTCACCCAAAGAACCACTGGCATAGGTATCAGCAAAGGCAGGTTTAATATTAAAGTGAAAGTGTGGCTAGGTTTGATGGCAAGGTTCGCTCTCCTACTTATATAGATGCACAAGAGGAAAATTGGACTAAAACCTGAAATTAATCAATCTAAAACCAAAATCAACCTAAAATTATATGGAGGTTGGAATGGGAAAAAGGTATGGATAAAAAGGAGTAAAGGAGACCTTCCCGTTAAGTCACAGGGTTCAGAATGGATCCCCTTGCCAAACCTAGCTGTGGACTTGACCACAGTTTAGGCTGGAAGGTTTTGACAGTGCATTAATTTAACAGTACTTAATTATTAGCCTGCTTTAAACGATTTGAAAGACAATTCTTAGAGAGTTTACAATCGTACAGTGGTAACTCACTCATAGGCCTAATTTTCTTACTAATCTAAGTACTTCAGAATCTTAAGAAATACTCACAATACAGTTGCTATACCAGATGCACACTTGTATGTATACAGACATAAAGATTATATACAAGCTGTTTATCTGTGAAAAATTCCCCTACAACTCAGAGAAGTACTCATGTCAAATGCCTTTAGATCTTCTCAGACGGTGAAGGTTGATTCTTGAGGAGTGGGAGCGTCAGCCCAGGCTCTGTCTGCTGCTGGCAGCCGTCCTCCAAGTAAACTTGAGGGTTCTCTGGCTCACGGTGGTGTCTCACTCAGAGAGAGATGCTGTCACAGCCCACTGTGGTCCAGGGGGACCATTGTTCATAGGGTCACAAGAGGTTGGGCTTTAGTCTTAGTAATTTTTCACCCTGACCGCAATCACAGTCAGTAACTTTCTGTGAAAATTCAGTGACAAAAATGTTGTTCTGTTTGGATTTTTAGTCAGGCAAGAAAAACAAGTTTCAAAGGCTCTTCATTTAGAAAGAGGACCTTCCCAGACAGTGTAAGTTCCTGGGAGTAGAGAGTTTTTCTGATAAACTCAAGAGGACCTGAGCCCAGCTTCTGTTCATCAAGGCTGGGGCTAACAAACATTTCAAATACCACATTGCAGCCCGAGGAGGGGGTGGAAGTTGTACCACCACAACCTGACCAGTTATTTCACTTTGGATATCATTAAGCATGCAGGGATGTTGGGATGAATGGTCATTCTCTCCTAATTTTTGAAGGTCCACTTAATAAGGTACTGATCTCACATCTGCATCTTTTTATTCCTTTTTAGTTTTTTATGAAGGCAACTCAACTGGAACAAATGAAAGAAGATTATTCATTTATTGGGAAAACTAAAAAAAATACCCGTGTTCAGATAGAACAAGGGGAAGAGGTATGTAAAAGTTAAAGTAATTATTAGGACAGATCTGAGCAGTGAAGGAAGTACAGGAGTTAAACTGCATAGTTTGGTTTTATTAGGTCTCAGTGACATTACATTTCAAAAACCTGAGTATTTCCAAAATTTCATGTTATATTACAGATTTTCGCAGTCATGATTGAACCCCTGTTTTCTTTTTTAAGCGTCTTGAAGAACTTAAGCAGCTTTATTTGGAAAAGAAGGAAACTTTCAAAAGCATCGCGTTTGTGAATGACATGCAAAATCGTCTCAAAGATTTGAAACATCAAATGGCGTGGGCAGTGGTAAATGTCTTGCTAAAATATGTTTGTTCATGTAAAATGTGCTTCATTCCCAGTCTCCTGTGCATATGCTAATATGGACTTCTTTAGGTGGGTGAGATGGAAAAGGAAGTAGAGGTGCTCAAAGAAGGTGTCAGAGCTGAAGAAGGAAATACAGAGCTGCTTCAGAAGGTTGAAGAATGCCAGGTAGGTATATGGTCTAAACCACATAGCACTCTAGCTGTACTCACCCCCAAGTCAGAGATCTGTTGTGAAGGTTTTCGTGGGTATCATTGCCTTTAGAAAAGAGCAGTGATTTCAGGAGACATCTGGAAGTTTTGGGATGGTTCTTAAGACTCTGTAGGTAGCAAGAAAAAATAATTTTGTCATACATTCTGATTTGCATATGAAACACATTTTGTGCAGAGAAACTGGCATCATTATTTTGAATCTAGAATCATAGAATAGTTTGTGTGGGACGAGACCATAAAGATCATCCAATTCCAACCCCCCTGCCATGGGCAGGGACACCTTCCAATGGATCAGGCTGCTCAAAGCCCCATCCCACTCGGCACTGAACACTTCCAGGTATGGGGCATCCACAGCTTCTTTGGGCAGCCTGTGACATTGCCTCACCGCCCCCATAGTAAAGAATTAATTCCATATAGCTAACCTAAATTTCACCTCTTTCAGTTTAAACCCATTATTCCTTGTCATATCAATACAGATAATGAAGAATCTCTCTCCAGCTTACTTCGCCACCCTTCAGATACCAAAAGGCTGCTACGAGGTCTTCATGCGACCTCCACTTCTCCAGGCTGAACAGCCCCAAAACTTCTCAGTCTATTAAAAGTCCTCCACTTTGTTAGCACTTATTTTCCTTTTTTAAGAAGATGTTTCTATGGGTTTTTTTCTTTATTTTAAAAAGTATGTGTTTCGCAATTTCACATTTTTGCTTTATGGTCAGCATGTCTATGTTGCAATGAAGGAACACTGTCTAGACACTGGTTTAATTTCTTTTGGTGTCATGGTACTTGAGGTTATTGTATTAAAAGTCCTGTGGTTGAGTAAACCTTGAGATAGAAAAAAAGTTTGCTGCCTGTGTCACAGATTTGGTAGCCTGTTGATTTCCCAAGAATGAACATTTTTGAGTTTTCATCTTAGCATATCCATGGTGGCAATGTCTTGCTCTTCTTTTTTAAACCCAACAGAACTCAAACAATTGAAATATGTCTGATGGATTCTTTTGAGAGATATTTGTCTTGTAACATTAAGAGGTTTTGAAGAAAATTTTGTTCCATTACTACTTGTTTTGTTGTTCTTTCACCAAAGGAAAAATTGAATGAAGCAGAAAAAAAGTACAAAGCAATACAAGACAAATTGATAACAGTAAGTGAAGAAGCACAAGCCCTTCATCCTCAGTGTATTTCTTTGAAGGCTGAAGTGCAGGCAAAAAGAAAAGCAGTCAATGAAGCTGAGGTAGGCAAAAAAAAAACTTTCAAAGTTCATACCAATTTAAAGCTATAAACTTGTCCATACTCTACCCATCTCTAATTCTACACCTGTGTCTTGGCTTCTTAAGGCCACGGTGAGTTCAGAACAGGCACAGTTTCCTGTCTGACTGGCAAGTAGTGTCTGTTCAGGAGCCCTGGTGTTTATGCCTTTACATAGTTACTAAACAGTTTTAAGCTTAGGTCAAAATAAATAAATACATGTAATTTTTGAAAATCAAGTTCTGTTTGTCTGATTTGGTGCAGTTCTGTATTTACTCAAAACTGTGGTTCTTTCGGAAATGATTTCTTCTATTTCTTAAACCGCTGTATCCTGTTTCCTTGATAGATCGTTTATAATCGCTCCAAAACAGAGTTAAAACGTCTGGGAAAAGACAGGGAACAGCTCCATAAACGAATTGAAGAACTGAAAAGCTGGTAAATACGGATACAGTGATTATGGTGTATGTTTATTAAGATATAGGTGGAAAAGAAATGAGCTTTTCTGATTACTGAGAAAACCTGCAGTAATAGAAAATATTTATTTCATCTTTAGCAGGGTCCAGTTAAATACCTGAATATTTCTGGTCCTGCGTCTTTACATACCAAGATTTTGACTAAAATGTCAAAAGAAGAGGCAGTTGGATAGCAAAAGTGGCTTTTTTTTTGTTTGTTTGTTTTGGGGTTGTTTTGGTTTGGTTTTGGTGATAATAGATATTCTTTACCTTCCATGATAGTGCAAAACCATTATGTCTTAAACTAAATGCAATAGGAATGTAACTGGGGGGAGTTACATGTGATTAGAAATTCTAAAAAAAATTAAAATTAGCATTATTGCTGTGTATATCTTGCAACTTAACAGAATCTTAAATGTTACTGA
This sequence comes from Geospiza fortis, assembly GCF_000277835.1. Lineage (NCBI taxonomy): Eukaryota > Metazoa > Chordata > Aves > Passeriformes > Thraupidae > Geospiza > Geospiza fortis. The sequence goes on from NW_005054318.1 coordinate 2,883,551, forward strand.
TGAGTAAATCTTCTCTACACTACAAATAATGAAATTCATGTCACTTTTAAATCATCAATATGGTTTTAAAATATGGACCTATGTTCTTTTCTAGTGCTAATCAGGTTTCAGAGCCTGAGCAATTGGAAAGACAAAGGAGAATTACATACCTAAGGGAACAGTTAAAGGCATTCCGTGATGAAGAAATAATGATTGGTCAGCAGTTGGATCAGTTTCAGCAGGCTATATCTAAGTGTAGGGAAGATCATTCTAGACTCAGGTAAGTTACAAGCTTTTTGATTGTAATTGTTTGCCTCTGTTTCAAGTGAGAGGGAATCCCTTCTTTTATGTATCCCTTGTAATGTACCTGTGATCCCTCAGGTATTAGTCTCCAGTTTATTTTTCACATTATAAGAGAATAGATACACTTAGCAGTAATTGCTGCTTCTATAGTTAAGGCAGGTTCACAGAGGCTTTGAGGCAAAGAGGTTCAAATATGAATTTAGCCCATACCCAAGATAGAAAAAACAAAGCACTCTGTCTTTGATTTGAAAAGCTGAACTTGAACAATGATTACTGAAGGGGATTATTATGGCAATGTCAATTATTGTCTTAATGGATTTGAGAATTGTTCCTTATTGCACCTGGTACATTAATGTAAATGCCTCTTATCAATTATTATACCCAATGCTTACTGCATGTTTCGTTGAAGATCTTTGAAGACAGTGAAATTGAAAAAGATAATTAGAAATAAAATAAATTTATTATAATTTGCTAGAAATAAAAAAGTGTTGTAGAACCGTTGCAAAGTAATATTTTTCTCTCTTGCTTTTTTTCCTTATGTTTCTTGAAACTATAAAAATCTTAATGCATGTGTGTACCTAGCTTTACATTATTGAACTACTGATACCTTGATACGCAGTCCTATTAGTAATTGAAAAACAAGGCTTTATAATTATTTTAGTGCACTTTAGGCTCTATAACTACTGAAAAAAAAATCTGTTTTCTTAGGAGAGAAAGCAGTGAAGTGCAACAAGCACTGGATGCCCAGCAGAAACAGCTGAGAGACTTGAAAGATAGTAAAACAAACACTTTGAAAAGATTTGGACCATATGTACCAGCATTTCTTGAAGCAGTTGAAGTAGCCCATAAAAAAGGACAGTTTAGAAAGAAACCTCTTGGACCTTTAGGTAAGAACAATTTCTGAAACATACTTTCTAATGGGATATTTTTGTATGGCTGCTAATCTAAGTAGTGGTCTTTTAGAAATCTTTGTTCTTTAAGGAACTTCAGATACATCTTTTTATTCTGTACTTCCTGGACTGAAGATTCTACCCTGGTAGGTTATCTTTTGCTTCTGTTACACACTCACTAACATCTACTGGCTTTCCTCATTTCCAGCCATTTCTGTTGAGCTATTTTACAATGGTAAACTTTCAATGCGTCCCTCCAACTGCCCCACATCCTTAAGGCATCAGAGAACTGTGCTTTGACTGCTTGTTCCTCAGTGGATAGTACTATCCAGATCATGGACAGATTTTGTTCAAAATGTCCAGTGGCTGACTTGTGGGTTTCTCAGACTTGAGATGTTTGGAAGGAACATGTCAGACAGACACAAACGAGATTTTCTTAGGAAGCTGGCTTTTATTTGCCTTCCGTCCAGCTCTGACAAAGGCTGTTACTTTCAGTTTGTGAATGGGAAGAAAGGTTTCAGCATATTCTGGATGTAAAGGACGTGGCATTTATTGCAGGGTAAGAATATGTGCCGCTGAAGACAGGTGATGTAATGGAAATCTTCATGTTTGTTTAATTTGCAGTATAGTTGTTCCAGTGCCATCATCCTTAAAGCATTAAATTGTTGATAAGCTGTTTTTGCCTTGATATATTTCTGCTAAGCTTTCATAAAATTGGTACCCTAATGGAAGAAAATGCAGGCCTCCAACTATGTGTAGGTGTCTCTAGGCAGAGAAATTATATGTTTGTGTTCTCAGGTCTGTTGTAGAGTCTTCTAACTTTTAGTCAACCTCTTAATTTTTTTTTCTACCTATAAGAAAAGTTTATTTTAGACTCTTAAAAAAACCTGAAATACAACAAAACAAGCACCTTGAGTGGTGAAAATGCTCTACTGAACGTTTTCTCATGGAACGCAGCACCTAAAGCCTTGCTTCTTATGTTTATTTAGGTGCTTTGATTCATCCAAAAGATCCTGAACTGATCCTGGCTATTGAGTGCTGTTTAAAAAGTCTTCTTCAGGCATTTTGCTGTGATAATCATAGCGATGAAAGAACTCTTCAGTCACTGATGTCAAAATATTATCCACGTGGACACAGACCTCAGATAATTGTAAATAAATTTCAGAATAAAATTTATGATACTAGGCAGAGGTAAGTATGTTTTGAATTTTGTTGTTTAGCCTTGATGGTTGAAAAGAACTATTTGTATTTTTTTTTTAAGAATCTCATGTGAGTTTTATGAATGGTGTTTTTTTCTTTTCTTCAGAGCTGTTCATCATCCAGAATTTCCAACAGTTCTGACAGCATTGGAAATAGAAAATCCAGTGGTTGCCAATTGTTTGATTGATATGAGGGGTGTAGAAACAGTCCTGCTGATTAAAGTAAGGCTTTATGCTCCCTGTTGATCTTTAAAGAAAGAGCATGGAGCATTTATGTCTTCCCTGGTAGTGTCTGTAATGGATAAAAGAGGTAGAGGAAGTTCTGCTCCCCTCTCTGCCCCATGTGTTTCAGGACCTTCCCTGTTTGTTTCTGGGTTGTTTGCCACTACCTTTCTGGGCCTCTAAGTGGTATAATTTCCCAGTCTAAATAAATAGTCCATGTGTGTGTCGTCAGCCTCCTAACTGCTGGCTCTGTCTCACGTCTCTGTGTTTCTTGGTGGGCTCAGGATGTGCCACTTTTGGGTAGTCTGGGAGTTACCAGAATTGCCAAGCTGCCCCTACCAGTTGTACCTAGAAGCTGGTAGCTAAGTTTTCTGGCACTATCTGATTTCTGATCTTAATTGATTTTTGATTTTCTGTTAGTACTGAAGATACCAGCTCCTGCAGATAAGATTACAGATAAAATGTTCGAAAATAAAAATATGGCATATGTTTTTATTTAGAGAAGGCAGGATATTCTCTAAGTAAGCAGCACTAATGATCCTTACTTTTTGTGAATTTTATTTTTCTCCACAATCTTTTGTCCCAGTTTATCCTCTGACATTCTTACTGGGAAGAGGTGGTTCATGCTCTGTCTGAAGCAGAGCTGACTGTTTATCAAGCATGGCTGTCACTGAGTGGGTTATGTAACAGCTGAATTTTGTAGGCTTTTGTCATGGCAGGAATGTTGGGATTGTTCTTCCCCCTCTGCCTGAACTAATCAGTGATTTTCATAACATTATTACCTTTGAGCCCTACCTGAGCAATTTCAACTGAATGTGAAAGAAGTATCCTGTGGAAAAATTAATACATTGGAATGGATAACATGGTTGCCTTGAACAATGGCACTTGCAACCACTTAGTCTGGCACTGTCAATGTTGGGATTTTTTACCAACATGTTTCCTTGAACTTCAGTTGAATCTTGTTTGATGTCCTTTATACCTTGCTTTAGAAGCTTCTTTCCTGTATGCTTATTTACTTTTGATAATTGAACATATCTGTGCATAGTGACCTTTTGGTTAGTGATTTTTTTCCCCTAAGGCAAATTATAAGGGACTGATGAGATTACAGAATTCACAAATAAATGACCAATTAAACTTAGTGGTTTCTTGAGGATGTCTTACTCAACTAAGAAAAGTAGATTCTTGACATTAAAGATAATATTAACATTCTTTCATTAATGTATTTCTTTTCATTAAGAATTGAAATTATTTCTGGGTGAAAACATCTAGACAGCTTTTAAATTCTTATCTTTAATTGGTTGCATTTCTGCTGGTGTTATAAAGCCATTTTCTTTTTCAGGATAGCCGTAGGGCTCGTGAGATAATGCAGTGCAATCGGCCCCCGAAAAACTGTAGAGAAGCTTTCACTGTTGAAGGTGATCAAGTATTTGAACGACGCTATTACTCTTCCAGTTTGGTCAGGCCCAAGTTCCTAACTCAAGATGTTGAGGCAGAAATCGGGTTAGTATCTTGTAACATGTTTGTAGAAAGTGCACTTGTAGGTATGAACAGTGGAATTGCATATTTGTCTATTTGCATGTACACTATTCTCTCGTCTCCTCCATTTTCTTTCTGATATTTATACTTACTTTCTGAGAATTCCAGAAAATCCAGAAAATTTAAGATTTTCTAGGGGGGGGAAAAATCTAGAAAATCTCTTAATTTCAGAAAAATCTCTTCTAGAAAATTCTAGAAAAAAATCTCTTAATTTCAGTGCCTTTTTGTGATAGGAACAAACTTGCATTGTATTTAGTTGTCTTTCAGCTTGTGGCATGTAGATCTTACCCACCAAGCAGGGATTTTCTGTGCTCAGTACTCCAGGAAATCTACTACCATCTTTTGTATGCTTGGTCAAAAAGAGTATGGAGTCAAAGCTGTTTCTTTAAAGATATAATACTTGAACAGCGATGTCGTAGTTTACTGCGAGGGAGGCCTGACTATTCAAATCAAAGTTGTTAGCGCACATCCTCCTGTTGGTTTCAAACTTTACATCTGTGTTTCCTCAGGCTTTTGACTTCTTTCATGGTAGGTATCTCTGAGAATTCCCTCACCTTTTATATTTTTAGGGTTTTTTCTCCCATTGATTTCAAAATGGTAGTTGAAAAAGCAAAATACACTTCAAAGATTACAAACTCGAGTTGTCATCAAGGAAATTTGTGACAATAGAATACTTTCATTTTGAGGCTCAGATTATATTAGAGACATATTAGGCAATTTTAGTATTAATAGCTGATAGTATAAACTGAATTGAATGTTAAAATTTATAAACTCAAAAGTTTTAAATGTGTCAGTTAATTGTAGTTTGTTCATGTCAGAATTTCACTCAAAAATTATTTTAACTTTTAAAGTGTTATAGGCATTCCATTACCAACTTTGCTGTGGGGGAATGATGTAGGCTGGTTAAAAAGGAGTGCATTTTTACCCTTTGTCTTGTCATGTGTTTAATTTTTTTTTTTGCGTATTTCTGTATGTGTGTGTCACAAATAATATATGTGTAGTATGTAATATATCAATATCCCTTTGTTTATAAAGTCACTTGAATAAGGAAATTGAAAACGAACGGGCACAGTTGACAGCCTCTCAGCAACGCTTACGTTCCATTGAAAATGAGATTAAGCAGAATGAAGATCATCTCTATGGTCATCGGCGACACCAAAAACAGCTACAGGTAAAAATAGGTACAGTGTTAATTTTTAGAAACTCCTCAGTCTTTCCCTATTTCATTTTGACTTCTGCAGTCTATCTGGAGTGCCTGATAGTTTTTAATTTTTCTCCTTAGTTTTCTTGTTTGCTTTCATGTTTTGTTTTTTTTTTTTCATTGTATGCTCTTACAATTGAGGACAGGATGATAGAGGCCACATCAATCCTTACATATGCTGTTGTTCCTGTTCGGTATCTTTTCCCGCCTTGTGCTAAATCTTACAAGTTCATACTGCTATTTTTGACACTAGCAGTAAATTGTACAGAAAAGACACTTGCATCATATAATGCTTCTCCCTCCTTTATTTCTGTTGAGCCTTGCCTCTTCATTCCCAGGATCTTATCTTCATGCTCTTCTGGTATATTCTTAACCAATCTTGATATGCTGAATATTTCTTCTTTAAGTTCTCTTTATTTTAACTTCTTTATAAACTATTGTACAGCTGTTAGCCTCCTTTCTTTGGTCTCTGGTACTTCTAAGTAGGATATATATTTTTCGTGGCCAGTAGTGCTTCAGATAGGCAGTGTAAGCTAATACATATTATATAAGTTTATATTCAGTAAATAATAAGAAGCAGCAAAAAAAACCCTAGCATGCAATCTGAAATGCTGAAGATCAATACTTGGAGAAAAAATAAAGTGTATTTAATAAAATTGCCATATTGAATGGAAATATGATAACTTAATGAATTAAAGCACACGACTTTCAGAACAAGCTATATCTCATGAAAATGAATTCCACAGGTGGGTGTGAAGAGTTGTGTCTCTTGTTAGTCACTAACAAAGCTAAAAAATAAAAGTATCTTCTTTCCTGTGATGACTTAAATAAACAAATGTGAACTTCCCTCTTTAGTTAAGCTTCAGAACGTGTATTTTCTTTTTCTTCCCAGGCAAAAATAAAAACAGCAAATGCAGAGATAGCGGATCTTGAAAACGTGGAAGAGCACCAGTCAGCAGACATCCATGTATTAGTAAGAACAGATTATGCAATTATGTCTAATCAGCATATGGATAATGTCTTTTAGTGTTGGCAGTGCTTTGAAATAAGCAAAGTTGGATAGTGAGAAATGGAGCACTTGCCATAATTCTAAACATTTCTGTAAATTGAGGGATTTTATTTATTTTTGGTGATTTAATTTTTTTCCCCAGGTTTTGCAATATTTTTCTTTTTGAATCAAATTATTTATGATGATAATTCATTAGGAATGATGTTATTTTCTAGGAGACAACAACAATTCACTTACTCTTCCTGCATTGCATTGTGTATTGGATGTATATTGGCCACAGATCCAGAGGGAAGTTACCTTGTTCTTTTCAGTCTTTTCATCACAACTCTGAAAAAATCCTCTTAATTTTCAGTCACATAAATATAAAGTTCCACTTTCATTTTGCACTTTGATTTAGTGGTCTCCTACAAGGTGTGTCAGTCTCTTCCTTTGGGCTTTAGTGACAATTACATTGAGCTGCCCCTATTCTTACTAGAGTACAGAGAACTTCATGTAATACTGTACCCTGATATTGATAGTAAAAAATCTGGTACAGTAATTTACAAATGTGTCTCTTTTTATTATTCTTAACTTTAATACCTTTTGACAGCAAGACGAAGCTGAAGAAAATAAGGGTAGGATGGAATCTGTGAAACAAGACATGCAGCTACAAAGCAGAAAAGTGGAAGAACTGAAAAACAGTCTCCAGGCAGCTGAAAAGAAATTAGAAGAGGTGAAAGAAAAAATTAATCAAGTGGAAGAAATTGCTGGCCCAATTAAGGTAACAATAATTTTATATTGTGTTTTTGATTTGTTCCATTTGTGTGTCAAGGGGAATGAGGTTAAGAAGAGGTGAGGCAGGAGAAGAGAACTTGTTGTTGCCTGATATACTTAAGGTCTACCTAGAACATGGAAATGGAGCATTCTATCTAGAACATGTTGGGAAATGAGCTTGGAAATATTTTGAAGGTGATGATGATTGTTATGTGTAGAAACTGTGGTGTTTTATGTTTAAAGAGAATTCATTTCCAGGTATCTTTAGTCATGGAGTAAAAAGGCAGGAAAAACAGTTTCCTTGACTTTCCTTTCTTGTGCATCACATCTTTTGTTTTGTTTCTTGGCTAAGAATGTTCATAACTATTCATTTCTCAAAATATCATTTGAAGTTCTATATGAATTGGTTGTTATTTTATGAAGTTACATAATCACACAAGGTACTAGTATATAGTTTTAATTATTCAAGACTACAGAAGACATCTGGAAATGGCAGAAAAATAGCAAGACTTAAGACAAATAGTAGAATGATGACATGCAAAATTTGATAGTGGCAAATGGAAGGCAATCTCACTTTGGCAAGAAGAACTTATGGTTTGAAAATAGAAAACAGAAATAAGAGTTCAGGACATATATAGTACTGTAAACTTGTAGAAGGATGAAATGAAGAAAACTTAAAAGGTTACTGGCAATCTCTTACATGTTTCATTTAAACTGTAAATTGTTGTGTAGTCAGCCCAAATTAAAAGAGCAAACAAAAAGAGTAAGAAAACAGGGCAGCAAAGCAACAGATAAATGAGTTAGTTCTAATGTATCTAATACGGAAATTCTAGAGATATTATCTATTTTAAAAGAACCACTGTATGGAAATAGAAGAGATTTATTCAGAATATGAAAACATTGCTTGTTACTTAGAGTACTGAATGCAATTGTGGGAAGCAGTGAAATTCCTGAGGAGGTTTTAAATCAGATGTGTTGTTAAGTGTTCTACAGTTGTTTAATTAACTGTTGACATGTAGCAAGTTTTGGTTTTAAGATAGAATTGGAAAAAAGTGAGAGCATATGTTGTTGGTGCTAGTTGGTTTTCTGGTTTGTTGTTCTGGGGGTTTTGAGTTGTTTCTTGGTTTTTTTTCTGTTTGGTTTGGTGTTTTTTATTTTTGTTAAGACAAGCCATCTGATTGACAGGGATGAAGAAGAAAATATGTCCAAATTTATGTCATTCTTTATACCTCTTTGCTTCTCTGGAAAGATATATCGCTTCAACAGCATCAGTACTTACATAGAATAGAGGTTTCTGGTGAAGGGTCTGGAGCACAGTTCTTGTGAGGAGCCAGCTGAGGGAGCTGTGGCTGGTTAGCCTGGAGAAAAGGAGCCTCAGGGGGGGCCTTAGCAGTCTCTACAACCACCTAAAAGGAGGTTGTAGTAGGGTGGGGCTCAGTCTCTCTCCTGGGTAACAGGAGAGGAAATGGCTTCAAATTGCACCAGGGGAGGTTCAGTTTAGATACGAGGAGAAAAAATTTGATGGAAAGGGTTGTAACCCATTGGAACAAACTGCCTGGGGAAGTGGTGGAATCACTATCCCTGGACGTGTATGGCTGTTGTACTGGAGGATGTGGTTTAGTGGTGTGTATGGTGGTGGTTTTGGGTTGATGGTTGTACTTAATGTTCTTAAAGGTTCCAACCTTAACTATGCTATGAGTCTATGATTGTATATTACAGCTATAGCAGGATACTGAATTTCCACACAGAAATACAGTTCTGACTGATATCACACAGGCATCTGAAGTTCCAGATAGAATGTAGTGTAAAAAATAAATGCTTTTTTTTGAGCTTTAGGAGAAAGCTAGCGTTTTTTTTAAAGATTAAAACATCATCTCGAGATATAATTCATAAAATCATTGAATGTATTTGTTCCTTGTCAGAATTGAGCATAGACTTTCTCATAAGCTGCTGTTAAAGCTCCCATACTCTAGAAGTAGTGTTACTGAAAGCAAAATAAGTTAGAACAACTTGTGAGAAGTCAGTAAACGCTAGAGAGATTCTCAGGAATCTACCCCAAACAGCTCACATCGTGATTTGTTCCAAACAGACTGAATTAAACCAGGCTGAGTCAGAAGTGGAAAACAGTAAACGCCATTTGCAGCACTATGAAGACAAACAGAGAGAACACGTGGCTTGCATAAATAAGCACAAAGATTTACTAGTTTCCAAAGAAAAGGAATTAGAGGTATGTGTGGTGGGTTTTTTTTTAGCTATTGAAGTCAGATGGTCATGGTTTTTCTAATACTTAACAATAAATCATTCCACTTGTATAACATACAGACCATGTTAACATACTCAGCTGCACTGAGTATTCTCTCAGCTATGTCCTACACTGACTATCTAAAGCAAGTAATTTTGTGTAAGTGAATTGAGACCTCTTTTTTTCTGATAGGACACCAGTTCTCTCTTGACAGATAAATTAGGGTTTATCCATCTAGGAACATTTCTTCCGTCTTTTGCAATGAGAAGATTAATATGACTTAAAATTTGTGGCTTAAGTTAAAAAAAATAGAATAATATTGTTTTGGTTTCTTAGGTGGTAGGGTCTTCCTTGTACAGGCCCCATATCTGGTCTTTTGAAGACCTACCTAATCGAGCTTTATTGAATAACTCTGAAATCACATCCATAAAGACTTCTGGAAGACTGCCCTATTTAAATATGGTGATTTTGGATCCTTATTTGTCTGCATTAGTTAAATAACTGTGATTGTATTAAAAATCTTGGATACAGTTCTTGGCACTGAAATAACTACTCATGTATAAATGTTGTCAATAAAATTGTTAACTGGGTTTCCTGTAATGAAAACAGAAAGAAGACAAAAACATTGTTCTTGCTTGGAGTTTGTAGCATAAAATACTTGTTATGAAGACTAAACAGATTCTTGAAAAATGTGACAATTATTTGAGTTTCAAACATTCCTTTAGGAAAAAAAGGCAAAAGCAAGGCAAATCTTCTCGGAACCCATCAGGGTCAGCAGAACTGTTAAAAGTCTTGATGCAGAAATGAATCGCTTGAGAGAGAAGATAAATTTAGAAAGCAGTCACCGTGGAAACAGAGAAGAAATAATCCAGTAAGTCATCTTTACTGTCTAAAACAGTTCAGGTGCGATGAAAAAGAGAGGGGAAAGAAGAGTTTTCTTACTGACTCACTATGTGTTTATGTGTGTTTTTATTGCTTAAGCTATCTGTGAAGCTGTAGAAACGTTTTGTACTGATTCTCCCAGTGCTGAACAGGCTTAAGAGTCCTGAAACACCTTCCAGTGATTTTAAGCAGCATCTGTGCAACATACATGATGTTACCAATAATCAGACACCCTCTTAATATTTTGAAGTATCCCAGTTACAACAACACGAATTTAACTTGCCATTGTTTTGTGGTGCATTGAGGATTAAGCATAATTGTAGTTTGAGTAACTTATGCACAAGCTTGGAAGCTCCTTGAGTGTATTTCAAGGAAGCACTCCCCTCAGATATTCTTGAGAGAAATTGAATATGATTCTCCATATTCATGGAGAAACTGGTCATTCATTCTCCTTGGTGAAAGAATTCATTTTCAGAAGAATTAAAAATGGAATTAAGATTTAATTTTTGTCCACATTTCATTGTGAATGGTGTCTTAATTATCAAATGCTTTTAGCTTTCATATAAATTCTCACAAGAAAGTTTTCATTTGAATATTTTGGTTATCAAAATTATTTTCAGCATTTAAAGCAATTGCTCAGTTTTAATGTAATGCATATTGCTCCTAACAGGCAATTTCAGTATGCAAAGGAAAGGTACGAGGATGCAAGCAATAAAGTAAAGAATTTACGGAGATTTATTGGGGTGCTGGATGAAGTGATGGCGGAGAGGCTCAAAGTGTATCGGCAATTCTTAAGGTGAGTTCGAGACAGTGTTCACAACAATCTTTTAAACCTATGATTGCTCCCACTTTCAAGCTTATTATGCCTGAGAGTTTAGAGGCAACCTGGACTGACAGCTGGAAAAGCAGTGACATAGTGGAGCCTGTATTTTGCTTCATCCTGAAGACCTCAGCTGTGATGACTTCATCCAAGGCAGTTCTGTTTGAATGCTGGTTGTGGTCAGTAAAATGTCAACAACATATTAGGACTTGAAATAATCTGGGCTGTCACTCATTTTTATTGATTATAATCAGTAGTGCTGAGCTCCTATAATTTCATTTTAGGCCAAAATTTTCGGCATAGGCATCTGCTCTATGCTGAAGGTTTTTGAAGCTCTTGATTCAGATTCTATAATTTGACAGCTTCTTCTCCATTACTGTGTATATTCCTTCTTTCTTGCTTCAGTCCCTTAATATCTTATGCCTATCTATGAAGATTTTGTTGTTGCCTTTCTTCAAAAAGATTATCTCCAGTACGTCTAATGTTGCCCACTTGAGAGTGCAGTTGATTTTGGGGGAATGCTGTTACTGGAGGAGGGCTTAATACTTAATGATGTGGAACTGTTGATGAAAATCTGTTGTCACTTTTTCATGTATTTAAAAACTTGCTCCCCTAATGTTTGTTTGCTTGATTTAAGGAGTCTTTCTATGCGATGCAGACTTCACTTTGAGCATTTATTACGTGCTCGAGGTTGCTCTGGACGTATAATGTTTGATCACAAGAATGAGACACTTTCCATAACAGTAAGTTATTTTATATTACTTCAGTTACTGTAATATATAATGAATTATTATCTATTTTAGTCTCAGATACTAGAAATGCATTGCAAATGATAGCACAAATTGTTTTTCCCTTTGCAAAAGGTGATACACTAAGTTGTAATGTTATAAATATTCTGATCAAGTAATCAATAATATAAAAGAGTTAGTTATGACTACAAGTAGAAAATTGTGAAGTATAAGGTGTAGAAATGTTAGGAGTGTTGTGCTTGAAATATGCAGCAAGAAATTGCTGGACTTCTATGTTTTGGTTAAGAAACTATGGAGACTGTCATGCACACCAGTTATGCTGCTTGGAAACCCCCTATCCTTCCCATCTTGGTTTGAATATTCCAATCAGTAGGCCTCAGTAGAAATGACCAATGATTGTTTTAGGACAAGAACGCTGATGAAGTTATATAACTAACAAAATCAGTCACTGCAAAGGTTAAATTTAAGAGTGGGCATATTATGTATGCATAGTATGTAAAAGAATTTATGTAACAATGATTCAGCAGAAGTAGTATGTAAAAATGGCTGGATTTTTCTGTGGAGCGGGACATGTTGGAGGAGTTTCCAAAAGCCTCAGTGAAGAAGTGTCTGCTTAATCACAACAAAGAGGTGCTGGAGAAGTTTCTTTAGTCCCATTTGGTGACAGTAGGATGTTGTTGAAAACAAGCAAGGACAGAAAACACTGCCATTTTAAATGGTTGCTAGATGACAAGGAATAAATGTGAATTGGTCATCCAGTCTTTCAAAATAACACATTCCTGGATCATTGATAGGAGGCTCAGCAGTATTTGTGTGGTTCTTAATGGCTCTGGTTGTTATTTAAACAACTTAATGCAGGTAAACTTTGGCAGTTTTTTTCTGTGTATCTTTTAACATATATCCCAAAAGTTTTATCATGGATTTATTTACTTTTGTTTCTGTGGCAGACTTCAGTTTTAGGGATTAAGGGGAAAAATATGTAGTGACAACATAAATAAATACATGTCACAGTCCTGATTACACAGGTGAAGCAAATGTATCTAAAGAACTAAACTGTCCATAAAATATGAAGTCTTTACTTGGCTTTATCAGAATATATTTTTTAATAGCTGATGTCTCATATATCTCACAAAAGAGATCTGTATTTTGCCAAGGAATATAAGTTGCAAAAAGCAAACAATTCCGTGCAAAAAAAGATTCCACTTCAAAAGAATCCTTGTTGGCCGGCTTAACTTGTTAAAGGCAATGCAATTAGCAGAGCAAGAAAATGCCCAAGTTTCATCTTACAGAAGGAGCACCACAAGATGTCATCATAATCAATATAACCAAATAGCTGTTCATAATGTTTCATGTATTCCATGTAAAGAATCCGTTCCTCATTTAAAATTCTTCTGTAAATCAATTACCTGCTTTTCTATTGTACCTGGTAACCATAGGATTTTACTGTTCTGTAAACATTTATGTTGACATTTATTAAACACCGTGTAACAGCTATTAGAAATGGAGATTTGAATAACAAAACTCTGGCAGAGTCATTTAATCTGTTCAGTGTATGACTGTGATTGAAGAAATTGCAGTGATCTTAGAAATGTGTTACTAAATGGTTAGGGGCCATCCCATTCCAGAATGGCAGTTGCAGTGAAATGCAGAAAAATGTTTTCAAGTGATCTCTGTTCATGTATAATGTGTTTTCTGTTAAAATTATGATTCTGTTAGTATGTCTTTATCTCAGATTTAAAAGTTGTTCCAATATATTTATTTCAAGGTTCAGCCTCGAGAGGAAGAAACAGCTGCCCACAGTGATCTGAGATCCTTATCAGGAGGTGAACGTTCCTTCTCCACAGTTTGTTTCATTCTTTCTCTGTGGAACATTTCTGAATCTCCTTTCAGATGCATGGATGAATTTGATGTCTACATGGTATAGTTTAAACTTAAACTATATCTTCCATTCTGATTTATATAAATTAGTGAAATAGTTGGGTTGTTTATTGTATTTGATTAGATTTAAAGCCACTATGGTTAACTGCAAATCATAAAAATCCCCCAAACCCCGAAAACAAAATTTATTAGTGATCTTGTCACTTTGTTTGGTGAATTTTGAAGCTTATTATGTTTCTGAAGATGGTATCCAGAAATATGAGCCTTTCTGTTAATTTATGTGCTCAAACCATTGTTCAGCACAAAAATAATAAATCAGCTGGTACTGTGTGTGTCAGAAGTTGACTCTGCGTATTGCTGGGACATTCTGGGCTTGACTTGTGCTTTGATTTCTGCCAATTTTGAGATCAGTGTGGGTTTTTTTCAGAGCAAATGTAAGCAATTGGGTTCACTGTTGCTACTCATTTTATAGAAACTCATACTTCAGCTAGGAACATTTTTCTAAGATGCTGGAATGCAGAATAATGAACAATAAATACTAATGTTGATAAAACTGATAAATAGTATTTTTGTGCACAACTTCAGTGGACGGGCCACTAACCCATTTTGAAATGAATTTTCCTCTTTTTAAGATTTATTTCCTATTTGTTAAATGTGCGGGGTGGTATGAGTTTGAGAAAATACTTACTTCTGTGAGACAAAGATTTGATACTGCCTTATCTATTTTTGTCTCAAGTTTGTCCCTTCCTCATCAATAATTTATTTACTAGGAATCACTTAGAGGGAACAAAGATAATACAGTTTCTATTAAAAAATTTTTAAAAGGACAGTATGCATCTAAGGTAGTGAAACAGTCATTTTTCAGACAACTTTCAAATCTTAGATCCTCTTTTAAAAGTTAGTTGTGGAGAACTTTGTCCATCTTTTCAGAAAAGGATGGATACTCAGAACTGTAGGCTTTGCAAAGAGCTTGCATGTCATCTATTCCATAAATTATTCCAAACAATTTGTCTTTCCACCCCAATACCAGTAATGCAGCCTTACTCTCCACACGTTCTGTAGTCTTGGTGTAGTCACAGAGCACCACCACATGAGGACTCCATGGTGTGTTTTTGTGGGAGATCTCTGCTTTCATGAGGAGCAGGGCACAGCAGTAGAGCTTGGTTGGTCCCTCCTAGTAACAGCTTCCTGTTGCGCATCCTTTTCAGTAAGCCTAATGCATAAGGTTCCATTCAGAATAGTAATACTGATACTAACAATAATAATCCTAATAAAAACAAGCTCCATAATATCATAATATCATAGGTTTCATGGAGCCCTTAAAGCCTTTCAGGTGATTTTTCAGGCAGGATTTTGCAGGAAACATTATTTTGCTAAAGTACAGTTCATCTCAGCATACCAGTAAAATAAGAAGTACATCAAAGTATGTATGTACATCAAAGATGATAGAAAAACACTGTAATTAGATGAACATGTGATTTTTCTGATAGAAGCTTTCCATTGCCCATGTATGCTAAGAAGTACAGTCTAAGAATTTCCCAGGTTGTCAGGTTGTAATTTATAGCTTTTAGATTCTTACCCTAATGTTTCTCGAGGTTTTCTTAGTATTTATTAGTCTTATTTAGATATTTTCTTTAGCTAGCCTTGACTGTATAGCAATTAATTCTGGTAGGTTTTCTAGAATCATGCTCTCTAATGTATTTTTTACTGTCAGTACCACTGCCTGACAAATCTTTTGTCTTTAGGATATGGTTAACAGAAGAATTGCCGTCGACATGATTCTGGAGAGGGCTGATTTTCAGTGCTATCGACAGTTCATTTTGTTCACCCCCCTGAGCATGAGGTAATAGTCTTGTGGTTTATCTCAGGATACAAGAATTGCGAGGGAGTTCTCTTGCAGGGAGTGTAAGTTGAAAAAGTTGAATGTGAGGAGAAAGAAATTTTGCTGTTTGTCGCAGTAGAACATAAAGAATGAAGCAGTTTTGTGAATTTAAAGGGTTTTTTTTAACATAATGGTAATTCAGTGGGACTTTAATCAGTTTATCTGAAATAAATTTAGAAATGTTTTATTTTGTCAAACAGGCTCTTCTTAGCATAGCTTTGTATGTCCTTCTCCTCTCCCACAATAACAAAAGAAGGGATTTTTCTGTTAATGCTGTAGTACTTTAAAGGTGTTTATCATTTGAGTTGATTTAATTTTCTGGGTTTTAATGTTGCTGATCTAGAGAGTCATAGCTTATAACATGTTTTAAATTTGTCATGTAGTGGTTCAAAATTCTTTCAAAACCTCTATATAAAGCCCTGGTAGAGCCATTCCCAGTTTAAGGGGACAGTCATGTCTCTAACCTTGTGCGGCCAGCTCCTCTCTATTAACCCAGTATAACTAGTGAAGCCTGAGAGGGTAATTAAAGCAATCTTCAAAAAGAAGTTGATTCATTCCTAATTGTCTTCTCTCAGTAAAGTATATAAAAAGTAGAGTAGTGGTATCTATTGTTATTTCAGTGGAAATGCTTTTGTGGAGATGTTCTGAAACTAGTAAACACACAGGACTTGTTTGTATGGTTACTGTTGAAAAATTTAGTAATTCAGGTTCACTTTGAATTTGTTACATTTTTCAATGTTTCATGTTCAGCAAACATTAAATTTAAGAAAAATACAGGGGCACCTTCAGGAAAAATCAATTTAGGATAATCAGTGGAGAAGCCTGTATGAATTTATGTTTAGTAAATTAGCTCATTCTTAGTGTGTTGGAACTGATTACATGTGTGTATAGTGTGTGCTACTTCAGTATCTGTAAGACAAATGTTTATTTGTATTCCATCATTTGTTCATTTGGAGGTTTTGGTAAAAGAACTTTTTCTCTAGTTAAGGCAGTCTAATAGAAATCACATGATTGAAACCAGTGCTTGTCTTTACCTCAAGGTTTTATTCAGCTCAGGCCCAGGATCAGTTCAGTGGAGCCCAAACTTCACCTCATGTTACTGTTTTTTAAAACTGTCAAAGAAAAAGGTGGAGTTATTTAAAGGAAAATATGTAATGTAAGAATCAAATGGAAGTTCTAAAATTCTTGAAGAAGAAACACTGTTTAAATGATGCATCCTTTATTTTTAGTTCTCTGCCTACGAGTCCCCATATTCACATCCTCCGCATGCCAGACCCTCCAAGAGACCAAAGAGCACTGACTTTCCAAAATAGGAATGACGGAGATGAAGATCAATAAATATCTCTGTATGAATATGGTATTGAGGACAAATGTGTAATAATATATGTAAAAGTATTTCTTCCCGATCCTGAAAAAGATGTTAAATTGTTAGATACTCTCAGGAAGATATTTCTGTATTGTTATTAATTATTTTTTAAAGGATTACTGTGTGTGCACAGAAGAAGAATAAGCACAGTTTGGATAAGGAGAAAATTTTGAATGTTCTGTTGATATTTTTAGCTACCAGTTGTAGAATTTTTTTATCTGTTGTTCGGATTTTTCTTCTAAAAATTTTGAAATATATTTTGTATAACTATAAATAATATTTTAATAAACTGTTTGAACTTTTACTTGTGGTAATATTTTAGTGTCTCTACACACTTAAAATCAGCATTAAGTTACAAATACTGTTTTCTTCCTAGCTATGCTTTATTTCTTAAATGTGTGGTAATACATGCAGTAAAATGTGTTTCATTTATTTTCCAGTGAAACCACAGTAGCTGAATATGAGCAGCTATTAGAACTTACACTTTCATAAAGAGAAAAGGGAAAATTTTATATGTAGTATATTATCTTAGTGGGAAAATAGTTCTTTCATTCCTTTCTTAATGGGTTTGAGTGTCTTTTTGGACATGAGCTTACAAAACCCAGCAAGCTGTATCTTTATAAACCTAGATTCTTAATTCCAGTGAACTGGTTCTTACACACTCTTGAGTTTCCAGGTACAGAATAAGTCTCTAAATAATAATTTTATTATAATAAACTACAGAGACACAAGTCTTTCCAATATATAGGAATGAAGTAGAATAAGAATTTTGGGAAATAATGCATTAACTTTTCTACAGCGTTGTAGAGCTGTGTTTTTTGGGTCTGCCTGCCCTCTCTCCCCTTCCACATTTCCCTGGGACCAGAGTACTTAAACTTGATTTGTTTAGATATTGCAAGCATTTATTTGGGATAAGAGGGAGAAAGAAGAACCAGATTTTTCAAACTTATTCAAATTAACCTGTTTTTCTTCTCCTGTTCTTTTTTTTTCTCCAGGAACTTGAAATTTTTGGCAACTCTTCAAAAAAACCCCACTTTTTAGAGTTCAGCTGCATTTCTTTTTTGTTGTTTTGGGGGATTTTTTGTTGTTGTTTGATGTTACATGGCTACAGGAGCCATTAAGACTACTCAGAGAACAATATTCAGCAGTTTCTGCACTTTTTTACTGAATAGCAGTTCCTCAATAAAACCTTATTACAGTGTAAGTTTTAACTTGACTTGGTAGTGGAATTTGTTTTCAGTCGCAGCACGGTATTAAACTTGTAGGTTTCTTTAAAATATGGAAGCTAGGTAGGAAATACACCTTAGAGAATCATGGATCCATAAAAAATGCTGAGTTGTAAGGGACCCATCAGCTGTGTTATGTTCCCAGCTGACTTCTGGCAAGTTGAAGTCCTGCATAAAGGGGAGGGCAGTTGAGCTGGAAGTGTCCCTTAGTTCCTCAGAGATCATTCCTCAGTGTCATCATCCTGGCCCAGAGGTCTATAGGAGACTTCCAAGATGACGCTGCATTATTTGTATGTCCCTTGATTCTTAGAGCTTGCAAGTGTGCCATTTCCAGCCGTAGGCTCCATACGTTACATCCGTGACTTACAGTGCCACCCGGGCCACTGCTGCCCTGCCCATTCCTCCTGAAGAGCCTGTAACCATCCAACAGGGCACTCCAGTCACAGGACTAAGCCCACAGTTTCACTTAATGCCAGTGGTACCAAATTTGTGAGATAGGGCCAAAGGCTTGAGATGGTCTTGTTCCTCATGCTGTGTGCATTAGTGTGGGAACATTTCAGCTGTGGTGCTTTGCAGCCAACAAACCTGAAGGAGATGGAGGGATCCCATTAGTTTTCTCAAGTTCTTGCGCACTATGCCATCACTGGCAAGCCTGGTTTTGTCTCCCCCTTCCAAGATGGTTTAAATTTCTGTCACTGTGCTCTGCTGCT